>NC_133145.1:58114402-58414402 GCF_048418815.1 Hemitrygon akajei | reverse complement strand
GTTGATGAGAGCTGCACTCATCCAGGCAAGTGGTGAGTATTCCATTACACTCCTGACCTGAGCCTTGAAGATGGTGGACAGGCTTTGGGGAGTCAGGAGGTGAGTTATACACCGCAGGATTCTAGACTTTGACTTGCTCTGGTAGCCATGGTGTTTATATGGCTAGACCAGTTCAGTTTCCTGTCAATGGTTACCCCCTGGATGTTGATAGTAGGGGATTCAGTGATGGTGTTAGCACTGAATGTCAAGGGATGATGCTTAGAGCCTGGATGTTGTCCATGTCCTGCTGCATTTTTGGGTATGAACTCCTTCACCATCTGAGGAGTCACGAATGGTGCAGACCATTGTGCAGTCATCTTCAAATATCCCCACTTACGACCTTTTAAAATTAAACATGCTTAGGCACCGCCTTGGCAGTGTCTTTACAAGACGGGTGAGCCCAGCCATTATCAATACTCTTCAAAGATTGTCTGCCTGACATTGGTGCATAATCAGGACTTGTGGTATGCACCAGATGTTCAAAGGACCATCCACCACCTGAATTCATTAACCCATTCATGGCTGCATTCCGAGGCTCTACAGCTAGGCTGATTGAAGCCAGTGATGCTCTTCGTGCCTCTCCACACCTCCCGTGCACTACTCTGCCCAAGTTCATTCTCCAGCTCGCTCCTGTATTACTCTTTAGCCACCTTGATCTTCTCTTTTAGCTCCCTCTGCACGTTTCAATTCCTCTGTCTCCTGATCTAAAGGCTCTCTGTGGTTGAGAAGAGCCTTTAGATCACTGGTGACACATGGTTTGTTGTTAGGGAAGCAGCGAACAGGCCCAACAAGTCTGTGCTGGCCAGTTACACCCATGTGTACACCTACTAACCAGTATGCGTTTGGGATCTGAGAGGAGACCCATACAGTCACTGGCAGAATGTACAAACTCCTTACAGACAGTGGCAGGAACCGAACCCATGTCATGGGTGCAGTAATAGTGCTACATTAAAACGGTAACATCTTCTTGATTGGATATCAGTTAAAAGTACTTCCAGTCTTTTTAAGAGAAAATGGAAATTGAGTAGAAATGTTTAATATCCAAGGGCTTGCATTGATGGTGCATTGTAGGTTCAAAGGGGATGTGAGGGGTAAGTTTTTTACTCCAGAGTGGTGGATGTCTAGAATGTGCTGTCTGGTG
The DNA here is from genome assembly GCF_048418815.1 of Hemitrygon akajei. Lineage (NCBI taxonomy): Eukaryota > Metazoa > Chordata > Chondrichthyes > Myliobatiformes > Dasyatidae > Hemitrygon > Hemitrygon akajei. Next base: position 58,413,222 of record NC_133145.1, on the reverse strand, counting down.
TGTTAGAAGCAAATATGTTAGAGGCTTTTAGGAGACATTTAGATGAAAATTAAGAAGATGGAAGGATTAGTTATTTTTACTTTTTAGTTCGGCGCAACATTATGGGCTGAAGGATCTGTTCCTGTGCTGCACTCTTCTATGTTCTGCAAGAATAATTTAATTCTGCTTTTGGAAGTGGATAAAGCCTACGGCAAAAAAAAAGAATGTAGCAAGCAAACAAAATAGTGAAGTGCTGTGTTCCCTTAATACTTCCACATCCTCTTAGCACTGGCCTCCAAACAGGACACAGCGAAAGAGGCCGCATTGAATTCAGGCCAACACGCAACCTCCGGGGGTCTGGACTTCCATCTCGAATCCCCAACTCCAAGTGCAAAGGTTGGCTCCAGTGTGTTAAATTGTCGGCATTTTGCCAGTGGTGTAAGAGCCCCAAAGCAAGCTAAACAACTAACTGGAAGATGATAAGCTGCTGTTTATTTCAGAGTAATTTATTGGACCATATTCTTTGCAGATTGGGGTCCACCACAGCAGACAGAAACTCCTAGTGGCCACCCCTCTTAGTTCTGCTTTGCATTCCCATTCCGACTGTTAATCCATGGCTGCCTCTACTCCCACGATGAGGCCACTCTCAGGTTGGAGGAGCAACACCTCATATTCTGTCTGGGTATCCTCCAACATGTTGGTATGAACATTGATTTTTCTCCCCTTCCCCACCCCCCCAATACTAGCTCACCTTTCACCCCTTCTCACCTGCCTGTGATCTCACTCTGCTCTTCCTCTTATCTCTCATGGTCACAGTTCTTCCTTCTCAGATTCCTCCTCCTTCAACCCTTTAACTCTTCCACCTATCACCTCCCAGCTTCTTACTTCACCCCCCACGACCTTCCCCCTCACTTGATCTCACCTATCACCTGCCAACTTGTACTCCTTCCTCTTCCACCTCCCCCCCCCCCCCCCCATATCTTATTCTGGCTTCTTCCCCCTTCCTTTCCAGTCCTGATGAAAGGTCTTGGCCCAAAATGTTGACTGTTTATTTCCCTGCATTGATGTTGCTGACCATTTCAGTTCAGCCAGCATTTTCTATGTGTAATTGTGTAAGTCAGTCATCTGATAGTTGGCCTGTGGAGTCTACTGGGAATTGTCGACAATTCATTTCGATCACTGCCCGTTAACTATTGGAAGGACTTGATAAGAGTGACATTTTTAAGACTGGGGCACTTTCTGATCAGGAGATGGTATAAGTCAGTTGCGTGTGAATAGTCTGTGCCTTGTGTGTAAGTTAGATCATGGACAACAGGATTCTGGATGAGGTCAAGTTGATGGTATTTTGCTGAGCTGGGTGGGAGGAAAGGAAGGTGGCCAACCTCTGCCATCAAGGGCATGCTGTACATACAGAAAAGCGCTGGAAAAAGACCAGCAATATTACGAAGGATCCCACTCACTTTGCTGATGGACTGTTTGTCCCACTCCCATCAGGAAGGAGGCTACATACCATCCAGGCCAGGACCACCAGACTCTAAAACAATTACTTCCCCCAAGCCGTCAGGCTGATCAACACCTCCACCCACTAACCCACCCCTCCACACCCCAAACCACCAATACTTCTATCACTTCCTGAAAGGTGCCCTTATGTTAGGGAAGGCACTGGAGGAATACACGTCCTCTTCCCTTCTAATGGTCTGTTGACTGGCTCCTCTCCCCAACCATGTGCCAGGGCCACTGGCTGCTCTTCCTTGCAGGCACCACGGTTACTGCATGCCCGACCAATTGTTGAGTTACTTCACTTCCATGTCAGGTTAGCAGGACCTAATCCAGAGTTCCCAGGAACTGACTTCATCTGGTCTCCAACAACCTGGAGTGTCACAAAAGCTGAAACTCATAGTTTGGAAAGCAAAGCAACATGTGACAGACCTGTAGTGAGATCAGGAAATACTTCGCCACATGCCTGTCTGCTTCCATTGTGTCCTCTCAGTTTTATAGATTTAAACAAACAGTGAAATGCCTCATTTGTGTCGAAGACTGATGCAGTCTGAGGATTGCTGGGGGTAGCTCACAAGTACAATCTCTGGTAAGCCATCTCGTGTGCGAAGCGGCAATTCTGGACCAAACTTGATTAACTGAAAGATACTCGACAGCTAAGGCAGGACTTGAATACTATCACCACTTACAAAGTGAAACCAAGCGACATAGCTGACAAGAAATCTTCGCTCTCAAATAAGCTCAATGCCTTCCATGCTCGCTTTGACTATCAAAACATGGAGGAACCTTCATGAACTCTCACAACCCCCAACGACCCTGTGACTTCAATATCTGAGGTCAACATGAGAGTAACCTTCAGCAGAGTGAACCTATGGAAAGCATCTGGCCCAGATGGGGTACCTGGCCAAGCACTAAATACCTGTGCTGATCAGCTGGCTGGAGTGTTCACTGAGATTTTTAATCTCTCCCTTCAGCAGTCTGAGATCTGCTTCAAACAAGCTTCAATTTATACCAGTGCCTAAGAAGAACAAGGTAACCTGTCTCAATGACTACAATCCAGTAGCACTAACGTCCACCGTGATGAAGTGTTTTGAGAGGTTGGTGATTAAACATATCAACTCCTGCTGGAGAAGTGACTTGAATCTGCTCCAATTTGCCTACTGACACAACAGGTCCACAACAGATGTAATTTCATTGGCTCTTTACTCAACCCTGGAACATCGGGACAGTTAAGGTACATTCAGCTGCTCTTTATCAACTACAGCTTGGCATTCAATACTATCATCCCCTCAAAACTAATCAATAAATTTCAAGACTTTGGCCTCAATACTTACTAATGCAGTTGGATTCCCGATTTCCTCACTTGCAGACCCAGTCAGTTTTGGATTGGCAAGAACATTTCCACAATCTCCATCAGCACAGGTGCACCTGAAGGCTGTGTGCTTAGCCCCCTTCTCTATTCACTTTACACTTATGATCGTGAGGTGAAGGGTTGTATCTGGTGATGTATATGAACTTTGATAATAAATTTAGTTTGAACTTTGAAGTATCGTCATGCTTATGACACCAACAACTCACTGGCCCAAGCCTCTAGAATGTAGGAGGGAGTGGGAGCATCTGGAGGAAACCCACATGGTGACAGAAAGTACGTACAAACCGCTTACAGATAGTAGTGAGAATTGAACCATGGTTGGTAATCACTGGCGCTTTAGCTGTTGTGCTACCATGCAGCCCACAGCCCATTGTAATGGAATGAAAAGCCTCAAATACTTTGTCTAGTCGTCACTTCCAGTTGGCTCATTGTCCAAGTTACAGCAATTGCCTGCTTTTCAGAGCTACTGCAACCCCCTTCTCCCTTCCTCTGGTCATCAGGTAGTAGTGACTCAGTCCTGTGCCTTGGGCTCAGCAGGATATGTGGGGGAGAATTAAACAGCGTGAGTGAGGGGTTGATGGTCAGCTCCATCATAGGCACTAGCCTCTCTGCTAATGAGAGAGCATCTTCAAAAGGCCATGCCTCACAAAGGCGGCATGCATCATTAGAACTCACACCCTAGGACATGCTCTGTTCTCATTAATACTGTAGGAGGTACAGGAGCCTGAAGATACACACTCAATGTTTTAGGAACAATTCATTCCCCTCTGCCATCAGACTTCTGAATGGTCTATGAACGTATGAACACTACTTCATTACTTATGTTCTTTTTGTGCTATTTAATCTTTTAAATATATTTATTGCATTTTATAGTATATTTTATGTATTGCAATGCACTGCTGCCACAAAACAACACATCACACAACATATGCCGGTGTTAAGATCCTGAGCCTGAGTCTGATTCAGTGCAGGTGGGCTGAGAGTTTGCCCTCTGTTGTATGACTGAATCCCAGAGCAAAGGAACTTTAGCAGGCCATCCTCAGCAAGCAGATTGCAAAGAGCCGTATTTGTCAGTGGGGGTGTTTCCCCAGTGAAAGCACACCTTTGCAAAGGAGGCCCGGACAGTTCACACTTGCATTTTTGGTCTCTACCTGTGTCAGATGAAACAGCCTCACTGTTCACACCTTGCCTACTTCCACTGGTTTGGCAGTTTAACTGGGCTCTGCTGGTATGGGAAAGCAGCTCTAGAACTAGTGGTCATCAACTTCAGCAACCTCTGTCCCCACAGGGAAATCCTTCCTTCAGCTCCTGAAGTAACCCTTACATGGCTCATACTGTGGGTGACCTGCCAGCAGCACTCCTGATAGTGGAGGTATTTTGGACAAGGCCGGTCACTTGGGTGAAAGACAAGCACTCGTCTTTCCAGAGAGTCCTCGGTGCCACTACATCCTACCTGCATCTCCTCAGTAACTTCACAGGTTCCACTCTTCTGTTGCCTCAACCACAAAATTCAAAGTAAATTTATTATCAAAACGCATATACACCCAGCGGCCACTTTATCAGGTACAGGAGTGGAGCCCGGTGTAGCCTTCTGCTGCTGTAGCCCATCCACTTCAAGATGCTCTTCTGCACCCCACTGTTGTAACGTGTGGTTACCTGAGTTACTGTCACCTTCCTGTCGGCTTGAACCAGTCTGGCCATTCACGGCCATTCATTAGCCATAACGGCCACTCACTGGATTTTTTTTTTTTTTTTTTTTTTGCTTTTCACACCACTTTCTGTAAACTCTAGAAACTGCTGTGCGTGAAAATCCCAGGAGATGAGCAGTTTCTGAGATACTCACACCACCCCATCTGGCACCAACCATCATTCCAGGGTCAAAGTCACTTGGATGACCTTTCTTCCCCGCTCTGATGTTTGGTCTGGACAACAACTGAACCTCTTGACCATGTCTGCATGCTTTTATGCTTTGAGTGGCTGCCACATGAACGGCTGATTGGACATTTGCATTAATGAGCAGATGAACAGGTGTACCTAATAAAGTGGCCACAGGGTGAATGTCACCAATATACTACCTTGAAATTCATTTTCTTACAGGAAAACAAATACAATAGAATTTATGAAGAAAACTATAGGTAAACAAAAACTGAGAAACAACGAATGTGCAAAAGAATACAAACTGCAAGTTTAACCAAAAGTGAATAAATAATATTGAGAATAACTGTAGTGTGAATTAGGGTAGAGATATGCCAGCTGGCGTGGCATTTCCCGGTTTGTCTCTCTGCCTGCTCCCTGAGGTATGACCTGCCTACAGTAGAGAGGGAAACAACCGAGCTTTATTCCCGTGAACAGTTTGAAATGAGATTAAGATGAATGTGTCCTTATATCAATCAGAATGTACTAAGGACTCTTCTATTATGAATGAATTTTTAGGGAAATTGAATATTCCAAAAGTAACTGTTGAAGATAACGTATTTTTGGATACACCTATTACCGAGTCTGAAATAGAAAAGGCTATTCTTTCAATGAACTCGGGTAAAGCTTCAGGTCCAGATGGTTTTTCCGTAGAATTTTTTAAATCCTTTTCTTCTATACTTTCTCCTTGGCTTTGTAAAATTTTTAAAGATGCATTAAGTATAGGTAAACTACCACAATCTTTTTATGAAGCTTCTATTTCTTTAATTCTTAAAAAAAGATAAAGACCCGACTGAATGTGCATCCTATCGACCTATATCTTTGCTGAATACGGATTTTAAGATTTTTAGTAAAATTTTAGCTATTAGATTAGAAAATATATTACCTCGGATTATTTCTGAGGATCAGACCGGATTTATTAAAAATCGCTATTCATCTTTTAACATTAGAAAATTAATTAATATTGCATATACCTCTACATCTAAAATCCCAGAATGTATTATCTCTTTGGACGCCGAAAAAGCATTTGATAGAGTCGAATGGTCATATTTATTCAATACATTGCAACATTTTAATTTTGGATCAAAATTTATATCATGGATTAAGTTAATATATCATAAACCTTTAGCTTCGGTTTTTACCAATAATCAAAAATCCCCTTTTTTTCAATTATTTCGCGGTACAAGGTTGAGCTTTGAGCCCTTTATTATTTGATATTGCTTTAGAACCCTTGGCTATAGCTATTCGTGAATCACCCAATATTTTAGGCATTACCCGTGGAGAGACGATGTATAAGGTATCATTATATGCGGACGATTTATTATTATATATATCTGATCCTGAAAGATCTATTCCTGCTATTTCTTCTTTACTTGCTCAATTTAGTAATTTTTCTGGTTATAAATTGAATTTTAATAAGAGTGAACTTTTTCCATTAAATATGTATATTCCAATTTATAATCATGTACCATATAGAATCGTTACAGATTATTTTACCTATTTAGGTATTAAAATTACTAAAAAACATAAAGATTTGTTTAAAACTAATTTTTTACCCTTAATAGATCAAATTAAGCAACTTGCTAATAGATGGTCCCCACTATCTTTGTCTTTGGTAGGCAGAGTTAATGCCATTAAGATGATGATATTACCTAAATTTCTATATTTATTTCAAGCATTACCAATTTTTATCCCTAAATCTTTTTTTGATATGGTTGACTCTAAAATATCTTCCTATTTGTGGCAGAACAAAAATCCTAGATTAGGCAAAAAATATTTACAGAAGCCAAAGAAGGAGGGCGGCTTGGCTTTACCAAACCTAAGATTTTACTATTGGGCAGTTAATATACGGTATTTGATATTTTGGACACAAGAATTGACTACAGTAGCTGGCCCACAATGGGTAAATTTGGAATGTAAATCTGTGCAAGATTTCTCATTGATCTCAATCTTAGGATCTTCACTTCCTTTTTCGTTACTCAAAATTAATAAACAGATAACTAATCCCATAGTTAAGTATACATTACGAATCTGGTTTCAATTTCGTAAATCTTTTGGCTTGAATAAGTTTATACTGTCAAGTCCTATAATATCTAATTACTTCTTTCGGCCATCATCTATAGATCAAGCTTTTTTCCTATGGAAAACAAAAGGTATAACATGTTTTCGTGACCTGTTTTTGGATGATAACATTATGTCCTTTGAACAGTTATCTAACAAATACAATTTATCTAAAACCCATTTTTTTAGATACTTACAAATTAGAAATTTTCTATATAATGAATTAAAGTCTTTTTCGAAAGAATGTCCATTGGACATTACAGAGAGAATTCTAACTCTTAATCCTTATCAAAAGGGTTTAGTAGCTATCATTTACAATATGATTATGAAGATACAGCCAGATATATCAGAAAAAATTAAGAAGGAATGGCAGGAAGAATTGCATTGCCCTATATCTATTGAGCAATGGGGAAAAATTTTATTATTGGTAAACTCATCCTCTATCTGTGCTAAACATGCTCTAATACAATTTAAGGTTGTACACAGAGCCCACATGTCTAAAAATAAACTTGCTCGATTTTATTCTTATGTTAATCCAACCTGTGATAGATGTCATTCTGATATTGCTACATTGACCCATATGTTTTGGTCTTGTCCTTGTTTACAAAGCTATTGGAAGGATATTTTTAATATCATTTCAAGAGTTTTAAATATTAATCTTCAACCACATCCTTTTACTGCAATTTTTGGTCTACCTATGATAGATAATATGTGTCTATCTGCTTCATCTCAGCGAATGATTGCATTTGTTACACTAATGGCTAGAAGATCTATTTTATTGAACTGGAAAGAAATTAATCCTCCAACTGTATTTCAGTGGCTCTCTCAAACCATTTCCTGTTTGAGTTTAGAAAAAATTAGAAGTGTGGTCTTTAACTCCTCAGTTAAATTTGAGGAAACTTGGAGACCATTTATTCAACATTTTCATGCGAATTAAATGGTCTGATCCTGAACCTTATTGTTACCATCCTGAATTGTATAAATGGAGGTTCGGAGTCATTGGCACTACTGTATGTATTTAACATTATACAATTGCCCATGTTAGTTTTTTTTTAATATATTGTTTTTTTTCTTCTTTTTGGGTTTTTTTTTGTGCTTTTCGTTTTAAATCCTTCATATTAATATTATAAGTTTGGGAGACTTTTTACATTGATAATATATAATTGATTATTAATGAATCTATTGTGTACTCTCAAATGTTTTTGTACTTATATTTTACTTATGTTATTTTCTTAAAATCAATAAAAAGATTTGAAAAGAAAGATGAATGTTTTTATGGCCCCCAGAGTTTAGAAGAATGAGAGATGACCTGAAAGAATGAATGAATACAAACATAACAAAAAGCTGTATTTTCAACGATGACCTCGACGAAACTAGCGCATGTTTTGCCAGATGTGGCTGGTGAACGACAAGTTATTGTCTTCCCTGTCTGGAGCCAGAGGGCACACTGCAGCGGCTGATCCTCAAGCCTGCGGACTGTCGGACTGTCTGGGACACCCAGCGTCTGTCAAAGGGAGACTCTCCCTCCCCCGTGCTTTATTGCCTTTCTGAAGTGGCTCTGAGACCGAGCTGGGAACCAGAACAGAAATGAGTGCGCAGAAACAACCTGCAACGTATTAACAATAGACAATGGGGCTGAGGCTGCCATGAAATTTTTGATTAAATTTACATTTTCAGAAAACTCCCGTGATAAAATCTGCGGCTTCGGTTGTAATTGCAGGTATAGCCTTCAGGTGGCGCTGTGATACGAATTTTGACAGACAGAGACACACATTTAACACAAACAATAGACACAACGCACGCACGCAGACATACACATAGAGATACAAAGACACACACACATACACAAACAGTCTCAGACACACATTCAACACAAACAATAGACACAACGCACGCACGCAGACACATACACAAAGAGATACAAAGACACACACACACACACACACACACACACACACACACACACACACACAGTCTCAGACACACATTCAACACAGACAATAGACACAACACACGCACACAGACAGGCAGACACATGCACACCAACACACACAGACACACCACACGTACATGCAGACACGCACGCACACATAGATACACACACACACACACACACACACATATAACACATATAACACATACGTACACACACACACACACACACACCCAGCTCCCACGTCTCCAGCTGCCCTCTCTCACTGAAAGGCTGTATCCTGACTCCCCGTCCCTGACCCTCTATTCTCCGAGCCAAAGGCCAGCTGGCCCAGCCGATGGATCCCACAATCTGTCACCAAATCCCAGCTCTGACACATGACTCGTAACCTTTCTTAGTCGTACATCGAAGGGGTTATCGGAAAGGCGCTGCAGAGAGGTGATCTTTTGCAGACAACTCGCCGGAGAACTTTTTTTATTCACGTTCTGACATTTTAAGGCTGAATTCTGCAGCCAGAATTTTAAATCTAACAGCTCCGTTTTGGAGCCATTCAAATGCACTTTACTTCTGAATCAACCTCCCGCGAAGCTGCTGCCAATTTAAAAGGGATCTCGTGCTTTTCCGGCATATATGACAATGTCAGTCGCTCCCTCTGGGTGAAGTCATGCAAGTCCCAGGTGGAGACTCGGGAATGCCGCCGCACTCAGCTGTTTCTGTAACAGATTTGTTTTACCAGTCGGGGTTGTTAGCCCTGGGCTGAACCCCCGAACCTGGAGGACCGGTAGAGCACTGTTCTGACCTCTACCCTTTGACCTATCTGCCATTGGTAACCCCACCAAGAGCCAAAGCACAAAGCCCTGACTCCAGCCAGCATAGCTCTCCAGGTCATTGAGGCACGCAAGCCTTCAAACCCTACGACAAGGTTGTGGTCCTCTTGGAGGTGCCCAACATATCTTGGAGCTAAATTAGACTATTCAGCCCATCAAGTCTGTCCTACCATTCAACCATGGATGAATTATTTTAACCTCATTCTCCCAACAATCCTTCACCCCCTTACCAAACAAAATCCTATCAATATTTGCCTTACATGCACCCAATGACTTGGCCTCCACAGCGTCTGAACTCCACAAACTGAGGAAATTCCTCCTCATCTGGGTCCTATAGGGATGTCCCTTAATTCTGTGGCCGTCTCTTCAGGTCCAAGACTCTCCTACAAATGGCAGGTTATATTTTTTGAAAAACTGCAGAATTCAATACTTAAAACTATAAGGGATGGAGACTCAGTTGACACTTCCAAACAGCAACTCAAAACAAACTTTTTTAAACCTTGCTTTTGACGAATGTCTGTTTCTCTCTTATTTTTAAGTTTGCACTTTATCCCATTTGTAAAACACCTTGAACTACATTGTCTGTATGAAAGGTGATCTATAAATAAGTTATTACTCTTACCTAAGCCTTTCTATATCCAGTAGGTTTCAATGAGAACCTTCTGCCCATCCTTCTGAACTCTGGGGCAGCTCAGTAGCATGGTGGTTAGCACAACACTTTACAGTACAAGTAACACAGGTTCAATTCCCACTGCTGCCTGTAAGGAGTTTGTATGTTCTCCCCTGTGGATTTCCTCCCACAGCCCAATGCCGTTGGTTAATTGCTCGTTGTAAGTTGTCCCGTGATTAGGCTGGCACTAAATTGCTGGGCTGCTGGATAGTGTGGCTCAGAGGGCCAGAAGGGCCAATGCCACATTGTATCTCAGTGAAAAAGAACTCCAGGCCCAGAGATATCAAACATTCCTCATTCCCAGGATCCTTCCTGTGAACCTCCTCAAGGGCCAGCGAATCTCCAGGGGCCCACAGTTATTCCAGATGTGGTCTGAGCGACATCTTATAAAGCCTCAGCAGCACACCATTAACACAGGGGATTCTGCAGATGCTGGAAATCTTAGGCAACGCACACAAAATGCTGGAGGAACTCAGCAGGTCAGGCAGCATCTACGGAGAGGAATAAAGAGTTAACATTTCAGTCCTGATAAAGGATTTCCGCCTGAAACGTCAACTGCTTATTCCCTCCACAGATGCTGCATAAGTTCTTCGAGCAGTACACCCTCACTGTGTTCTTGAATCATAGACTCTCCTAATAGAAACACCCTCTCCGTGTCCACACCATTGTGGGTTGCAGACCGGCAATCATAAATATGAGAAAGTCTGCAGATGCTGGAAATCTAAAGCAACACACCCAAAACACTGCAGGAGCTCAGCAGGTCAGGCAGCATCTATGGAAAAGAGTAAACAGTTGATGTTTCAGGCCAAGGCCCTTCTGAGAAGGAAACACAGAAACATAGAAAACCTGCAGCACAATACAGGCCCATCGGCCCACAAAGCTGTGCCAAACATGTCCCTACCTTAGAACTACCTAGGCTTGCCCATGGCCCTCTATTTTTCTAAGCTCCATGTACCTATCCAAAAGTCTCTTAAAAGACCCTATCGTTTCCGCCTCCACCACTGTTGCCAGCAGCCCATTCCACGCACTCACCACTCTTACCCCTGACATCTCCTCTGTACCAGCTTCCAAGCACCTTAAAGCTATGCCCTCTCATGCTAGCCATATCAGCCCTGGGGAAAAGCCTCTGACTATCCACATGATTGATGCCTCTCATCATCTTATACACCTCTATCAGGTCACCTCTCATCCTCCGTCTCTCCAAGGAGAAAAGGCCAAGTTCACTCAACCTGTTTTCATAGGGCATGCTCCCCAATCCAGGCAACATCCTTGTAAATCTCATCTGCACCCTTTCTATGGTTTCCACATCCTTCCTGTAGTGAGGCGACCAGAACTGAGCACAGTACTCCAAGTGGGGTCTGACCAGGGTCCTATATAGCTACAACATTACCTCTCAGCTCTTAAACTCAATCCTATGATTGATGAAGGCCAATGCACCGTATGCCTTCTTAACCACAGAGTCAACCTGCATAGCAGCTTTGAGTGTCCTATGGACTTGGACCCCAAGATCCCTCTGATCCTCCACACTGCCAAGAGTCTTGCCATTAATGCTATATTCTGCCATCATATTTGACCTACCAAAATGAACCACTTCACACTTATCTAGGTTGAACTCCATCTGCCACTTCTCAGCCCAGTTTTGCATCTTATCAATGTCCCGCTGTAACCTCTGACAGCCCTCCACACTATCCACAACAACCCCAGTCTTTGAGTCATCAACATACTTACTAACCCATCCCTCCACTTCCTCATCCAGGTCATTTATGAAAATCACAAAGAGTAGGGGCCCCAGAAAAGATCCCTGAGGCACACCACTGGTCACCACCTCCATGCAGAATATGACCCATCTTCAACCACTCTTTGCCTTCAGTGGGCAAGCCAGTTCTGGATCCACAAAGCAATGTCCCCTTGGATTCCATGCCTCCTTACTTTCTCAATAAGCCTTGAATGGGGTACCTTATCAAATGCCTTGCTGAAATCCATAAACACTACATCTACTGCTCTACCTTCATCAATGTGTTTAGTCACATCCTCAAAAAATTCAATCAGGCTCCTAAGGCACAACCTGCCTTTGACAAAGCCATGCTGACTATTCCTAATCATATTATGCCTCTCCAAATGTTCATAAATCCTGCCTCTCAGGATCTTCTCCGTCAACTTACCAACCACTGAGGTAAGACTCACTGGTCTATAATTTCCTGGGCTATCTCTACACCCTTTCTTGAAAAAGGGAACAACATCCACAACCCTCTAAACCTCTGGAACCTCTCCTGTCCTCATTGATGATGCAAAGATCATTGCCAGAGGCTCAGCAATCTCCTCCCTCACTTCCCACAGTAGCCTGGGGTACATCTCGTCCGGTCCCGGTGACTTATCCAACTTGATGCTTTCCAAAAGCTCCAGCATATCCTCTTCCTTAATATCTACATGCTCAAGCTTTTCAGTCCACTGCAAGTCACCCCTACAATTGCCAATGTCCTTTACCGTAGTGAATACTGAAGCAAAGTATTCATTAAGTACCTCTGCCATCTCCTCTGATTCCATACACACTTTTCCACTGTCACACTTGATTGGTCCTATTCTCTCATGTCTTATCCTCTTGCTCTTCACATACTTGTAGAATGCCTTGGGGTTTTCCTTAATCCTGTCCACCAAGGCTTTCTCATGGCCCCTTCTGGCTCTCCTAATTTCATTCTTAAACTCCTTCCTACTAGCCTTATAATTTTCTAGATCTCTATCATTACCTAGTTTTTTGAACCTTTCATAAGCTCTTCTTTTCTGCTTGACTAGATTTACAACAGCCTTTGTACACCATGGTTCCTGTACCCTACCATCCTTTCCGTCTCATTGGAATGTACCTATGCAGAACCCCACGCAAATATCCCCTGAACATTTGCCATATTTCTTCCGTACATTTCCCTGAGAACATCTGTTTCCAATTTATGCTTCCAAATTCCTGCCTGACAGCCTCATATTTCCCCTTACTCCAATTAAACGTTTCCCTAACTTGTCTGTTCCTATCCCTCTCCAATGCTATGGTAAAGGTGATAGAATTATGATCACTATCTCCAAAATGTTCTCCCACTGAGAGACCTGACACCCGACCAGGTTCATTTCCCAATACCAGATCAAGTACAGCCTCTCCTCTTGTAGGCTTATCTACATATTGTGTCAAGAAACCTTCTTGAACACACGTAACAAACTCCACCCCATCTAAACACCTCGCTCTAGGGAGATACCAATCAATATTTGGGAAATTAAAATCTCCCAGCACAACAACCCTGTTATTATTACTCCTTTCCAGAATCTGTCTCCCTATCTGCTCCTCGATGTCCCTGTTACTATTGGGTGGTCTACAAAAAACACCCAGTAGAGTTATTGACCCCTTCCTATTCCTAATTTCCACCCACAGAGACTGTAGACAACCCCTCCATGACTTCCTCCTTTTCTGCAGCTGTGACACTATCTCTGATCAACAGTGCCATGCCCCCACCTCTTTTGCCTCCCTCCTTATCCTTTTTGAAACATCTAAAGCCTGGCACTTGAAGTAGCCATTCCTGCCCCTGAGCCATCCAAGTCTCTGTAATGGCCACAACATCATATCTCCAAGTACTGATCCACGCTCTAAGCTCATCAGCTTTGTTCATAATACTCCTCGCATTAAAATAGACACATCTCAAACCGTCGGTCTGAGCATGTCCCTTCTCTATCACCTGCCTAGCCTCCTTCTCTCACTGTGTCCAAGCTTTCTCTATTTGTGAGGGGGGGGGAAGATGCCAGAATAAAAAGGTGGGGGGAGGAAAAGAGACCGGCTGGAAGGTGACAAATGAAGTCAGGTGGGTGGGAAAGGTCAAAGGCTGGAGAAGAAGGAATCTGACAGGAGAGAAGAGTGGACATAGGAGAACGGGAAGGAGGAAGAGAAAGATTACTTTTGGGGGGAAGTGATGGGCAGGTTGGAAGTAGTAAGAATGGGGAACAGAGGAAGGCAGGGGAAATTTGTTCAATGGAAGGAGAAATCGATGTTCATGCCATTGGGTTGGAGGGTACACAGGTGGAATATGAGGTGTTGCTCCTCCACCCTGAGGGTGACCTCGTCATCAGAGCTTGACTGGGTACGGTCGTGGACAGGACTTCAGTCAATGTTCACTCACTGCCTGGTACTGATATGAGGCTTATTAGTAATAAATGGACTTTGTATAAGAGGACTGTTTAATTACACCTTGCTCTTATCACTGTGTGTTTACACTTTGGACTGACGGTACTTGGTAGATGCCAAGGTGGTCACGCTTCAGGTAATGATTGACAATTGCCGCCATTATTCAAGTTCAAGTGTACTTGTTATTCCAGCATTATGTGAATACCCATGAGTAGAGCAAACAAAACAGCGTTGCTCTGGGACCAAGGGGCAAAACGCAGTACCAGCAGTCACAAACAGCACAATGCACATATAGCATAGTATCAGTAAAATACAGTCACACAGGAATAATACCGTCCAAGACCCCAGTCCATGAATGTTCTGCCGTCAGCAGTCGATCTGCTGAGTGAACACTGGGGGGCAGCACTGACTCCAGTTTGGATGCTTAACCACCCTGTCCCCAATGGAGTACACTGACTCCGAATGCCTCTCTCCTGGGCATTCTTCCTAACTTCCCTCCCTCTATGACCCCTTCCTGAATAATTGAAGCTGGTGGGTACCTCAGACTGCCGAAGCGAGAGGTTAAAGATCTCAGAGAACTCTCCAGCTAGTTGATCAGCTCAGCTCTTTAGTACTTGACCAGGTACCCCATCTGGGCCAGAAACTTTTCATCGGTACACCCTCCTGCAGGACGCTGGCATGTTGGCCTTAGACCGAAATCACAGGATCATCAGGGGCTGTGGGTGTTCATGATGGTTCCCCCATGTTTTGATGGTCAAAGCAAGCATAGAAGGCGTTGAGCTCATCCGGAAGTGAAGCCCTCTTGTTGACTATGTCGCCTGACTTTAATTTATAAGAGGTGATAGCAGTGAAGCCCTGACACAGCTGTCAAGCATCCTTCGTTGATTGAGGTTTACCCAGAATTGCCACTTCACCCATAACGTGGTTTTGCAGACTTCATATCTAGATGTCTTGTAATTTTCTTGGTTGCCAGACTAGAACGCCTCTGACTTGGCCCTCAGCAGATTGTGGGTGGCATGGTTCATCCAGGGCTTCTAGCTGAAAAAGACTCTGAATGATTCTGTGGGGACACACTCATCCACAACTGTTTATATAAAGTCCATGACGGCCATGTTATATCCATTGAGATTCCCAGATGAGTCCAGGCCACCAACTTAAAGCAATACCATAGCCGCTCCTTTGCCCACTGGCTCCACACCACTGGCAAATGGTGTTTTACGTCAGCAGTACAGTACAATACATAAAATGTATTATAAATTATAATTTAAAAATATATATATAATGAAATCAGGTAAGTAGTGCAAAAAGAGAATCAAAAAATGGTGAGGTTGTTTTCACGGGTTGGTTCATTGTCCATTCAGAATTCTGATGGCGGAGGGGAAAATGTTGCCTCTAAATTGTTGAGTGTGTGGGGTCTTCAGGCTCCTGTACCTCCTCCTTGATGGTAGTAGGGAGAAGAGGGCTTGAGGGCATGTCCTGGGTAGTGAGGGTCCTTACTGAGGCATTGTCTTTTGGAGATGTCCTCAGTGCTGGGAGGTTAGAGTCTGTGATGGAGCTGGCTGAGTTTGCAATCCTCTGAGGCTTTTTCCTGGTCCTGTGCAGTGGACCCTCCATACCAGATGGTGTTGCAAGGGGCCTTCAACGAGTCCCACAGACGTAAATTTTCCAATGTCCCACTACGCATGGACTTCAAGGACAACTTCTGCTTCCGTATTTGATAGACGGCCTCCGCTGGTCGGTCGGCCATGGGCGTTGGGTCCCAGATGTCGATATGCAACCCACTGAAGGACGATGTGGAGGGCAAGCTGTTGCCCTCGCAGCGGGCTTCCTCCCGCCACACAGGTGCTGAACCCAAAGACCGATACCACTTGGCACCGGCGGGTCGCAGGAGTTGCCAGTCAGCGCTGAACTCAGCACAGGTCTGTCTTGGGGAATCCAGCTCTGGATTTTTTCCTCAGGCTTTGCTCCCAAAGACTCCCCCATGAATGGGTGTAGCTACAAGGCAGCAGGGGTTTGAGATCAGGGTTTACTTCTCCGAGATGAGCTGCCAACCACAGCTGATGAGCCCTATCTGCCCAAAGCCCGTCTAGCAGTAGAAACAGTTCCACTGGGCTTAGTAGCTAAGCCACACATGAAGACCAGGAGCAAGTCTTGCATGTCAGAGGCTGTCTGAGAGCATTTAATAGGTATCCCTACACCCTGGCTGTGACAACCTTAAGGAACCAGATTTGATAACTGGCTCATTAAATACACAACATAGAAGCCCATCCAGTGAAACGCCATTCGTCCCACACTCCAGCTCCTGTCACCACCCCTCGATACATCCTCAGATTCTGCATCTGCCCAATTTATGCTCGAAAGTCAAATCTCTGTCCACCACCTTTTAGGAGTGTGATCAGAACACTCAACATGTTAATAATTTCCTTTACCTTCAATCTCTGCCCTCTGATTATCAGCCCTTAATCATTCCCTCTAACTCCACCTCACAGCCCTCTTACTTCCCCACCTACAATTTACACTCTAAAGTTGAATCTCGATCCTCCACCTCTTCAGGGAGTGCAATCAAACCGTAAACACTCAAAATTTTCCTTTACCTTAAGTCTCCGCCCTCTGATTATCAGCCCTTTATCTTTATTTACTCTATCTACACTCTTTAGGCTTTTAAGTACCGCTATCAAATCTCGTTGTAACCTTCTCTGCTCTAAGGAGAACAGCTCGACTGTGTAACTGGAATCCCTGCGGCCAAGACCCTTCCAATAACTCTCCTCCTCGTCCCCTCCAAAAATCGTCATGTCCTTCCCAGCCGGTAGCACAATCTCCCAACTCCTGTGCTCTGTTAAAGCACTGGCTCCAATGATAATCACAGATTAACCAGTCTGCATGTTCACTAATCAGACTATAAACTTCCCCAGGTGCCTGAGTCCTGAAGGTGTGAGACTGACCTACAGAAAGGACAAGGGACCCCATGACTGTTCATTGTTGGATTCCCATTGTAACATCTATTCCACTCACTCCCCCTCGCTCTTGTCCCAGCCTTGTGTGATGGAGTTCCCTCCCAAACCCACCCCCCATCCTCCCCTCCCTTTGTGGGGAGCTCCTTCCACCCTTCCTCCTTGCCCCAGTTGCAGTGTAATGCTGCAGGGCACGTTACACCACCTGAGAGATTCTGTACTACCATCATAAACTCAAGAGATTCTGCTATATAAGCTGTATTTAGCTATAAGGACCTTGGTCAGACCCCACTTGGAGTACTGTGTTCAGTTCTGATCACCTCACTACAGGAAAGATGCGGATACTATAGAGAGTGCAGAGGAGATTTACGAGGATCCTGGATTGGGGAGCGTGCCTTATGAGAATATGCTGAGTGAACTCGGCCTTTTCTCCTTGGAGCAACTGAGGGTGAGAGGTGACCTGATAGAGGTGTATAAGATGATGAGAGGCATTGATCGTGTGGATAGCCAGAGGCTTTTTCCCAGGGCTGAAATGGCTAACACGAGGGGGGTATAGTTTTAAGGTGCTTGGAAAAGATACCAGGGGATGTCGGGGGTAAATTTTTCAGACAGAGAGTGGTGGGTGCGTGGAATGGGCTGCCGACATCGGTGTTAGAGGTGGATACAACAGGGTCTTTTGAAAGACTCTTAGAAAGGTACATGGAGCTTAGAAGAATAGAGGGCTATGTGGTAGGGAAATTCTAGGCAGTTCCTAGAGTAGGTTACATGGGCCAAAGGGTCTGTAATGATCTGTAGATCTCTATGTTCTATGCTCCATGTTCTATGCTGGAAATCTTGAAGATCTCACACACAAAATGCTGGAGGAACTCAGCAAGCCAGGCAGCAGCTATGAAGGGGAATAAGCAGTCGACATTTTGGACCTGATGAAGGGTCTCTGTTCATTCCTCTCCACAAAGGCTGCCAGACCTGCTGGGTTCCTCCAGCGTTTTGTGTGTGTTCCTCAAGGTTTCCAATGTCTGCAGAACCTCTCGAGTTTATGATTTTACCGGGAGTCCTCGGTTCAGTTATATCACTGCCTCTGCCTCCTAGATGGCATGTCCCCAACGCCCTCAATAGGGTTTACAGATGCACCGGATCTGGTGGAGTTAGAGGTCAGGGGCAGTAAACCAAGAGCCAGGGCAGGAGTGGAAGTCAAGTTCAGAGCTCTCTGGAGTAGGTGGCCACCATCACTATGGACAGCAGATGTTGGCCCTGTGGACAAGGACTAGCGACCTGCTACCCCACCCTCCTCCGAAGGAAGATCCTCCAGTCCTGGGATCAGAAGGCCTCACGAACAGGAGGCACAAATGCCAGTGACCCCTACCCCACACCCCAGGTCAGCGGGCTCTGTGGACAAGGGCTGGTGAGCTGCCCTCCCCCAAGGCTGGCAAGGTCCCCCGGTTTCAGGGTCGGAGGTCCTCTCAGCCAGGAGGCACGGAGGCCGGGGTCTGCCCGGGGTCGGAGGTCCGTGCGATTCTGGAGTTTGAAGCCCCAGTGGTCGGCGAGTCCTGGGGTCGACGCCGAGGGTCGAAGGTCACTGAGCAGAATGAGCCAGACAGGAAGTCGAGGCCGGTGGTCGAAGCTCCTGGATGGGCGTATCCAGAAGTCAGAGGTCCGACATCTGCGGGTCCGGGCCAGGGGCTCGAAGTTGGAAGCCTGTGCTGGGATTGGAGGTATGTCTGGTGTGTGTAAGTAGGTGGGCGGGAGGAAAGGGGTGTGACGTTTGTGCTACTGGGAAGCCGGGTGGCCGTGAGTAGAGAGATGGAGAGGTGAGGAACAAACATGCGCAGATTATTTTACTTGCAAGTCATCCAGCCAGATTGCCCTGCCCAGTACGTTCAGCATGAAACACCCAGGGAAGCCCTACAGCTACCCCTAAGGGTCAAAATATACATCAATACATGACCTGGGGCTTGTTATAACCGTATAACAATTACAGCACGGAAACAGCCCATCTTGACCCTTCTAGTCTGTGCCAAACGCTTATTCTCACCTTGTCCCACCAACCTGCACTCAGCCCATAACCCTCCATTCCTTTCCTGTCCATATATCTATCCGAATTTTTTTAAATGACAAAATCAAACCTGCCTCTACCACTTCTACTAGAAGCTCGTTCCACACAGCTACTACTCTCTGAGTAAAGAAGTTCACTCTCGTGTTACCCCTAAACTTTTGCCCCTTAACTCTCAACTCATGTCCTCTTGTTTGAATCTCCCCTACCCTCAATGGAAAAAGCCTAACCACGTCAACTCTATCTATTCCCCTCATGATTTTAAATACCTCTATCAAGTCCCCTGTTCTGTTGTCATTTTGTGTTCTGCTATGTTGGCGCCAGAATGTGTGGCGATACTGCGGGCATGCCCCATGAATGTGTTGGTCGTTAATGCAAACGACGCATTTCCCTGTATGTTTCAATGTACGTGTGATAAATAAACCTGAATCTGAAGCTGCCAAGGCAGACCTGCTGTCCTGGCCGCACTGTCTCCTGGCCAGGCACAGCTGAAACTGCAATAGTCTTTGAAGTTAAAACACTTCTGACAAGCTGCAAGTGCATTCCCCGACATCCCCGCAGAGCTATAATCAGGACGTCCCAATCAGATAAGGCTCCGCTTGTAAAGAGTGCTGAGCTGGTGAGGACTGATTGGACCAACAGTGCAACTTGGCAGTTACAGAACAGTTTTCGTTAACTTCCAACACTTAATTAACTAGCACATTAATCAAATGGTCTATCCAGCTCCTGAGAATTCTGATCCAGTTTCAGAGTCTTCTGCTTGTCAGCGTGACTCACTTGCTGGATTCTCTCCTAGCAGAGACATCCTTCCAACATTCCTCTAAATTTTTTTTACAGTTGCACGGACCAGCCATTGCTCTGACCAGGAAACTTTCACGTGGCCTGAAAACTGCACAGCATTTTAAGTGTATTTTTTTGGTAAAATACGCATCAAACAAACACAACCCACAGCTCGACACACAAGTAAACAATGTCAGGCTGTCAAAACAATTGATGAGGTACAATGGCAAAAGTAAAATGTTTTGACTAGACTGTGTCGGCGTTCAGCGGGCTGATGGTTTAATAACAATGAGCCACCGACTTCCATTCTGTGTTTATTTTTACAATTTGTAACAGAGTTGTAATTCGAAACACTGACAACGTAAATAGTTTGAAGCTCTAAACTGTTTCAAAGTAAAGTTTGTGGCATGCTTATTATATAGAAAATTTATGAATTATATTCATAATCTCATAGTTAATTACAGGGTTTTTCACAATTATATTAACATAGATGTCAACTATTAGCATAATTTCTAAATTATATTTAAATTATATAAAAAGAAAATTCCAGTAGCTCAATAAAGGCTGTGTGCACGGGAGCTTAGAGAGAACAATGCCTCCTTTTGTTGCACTGTTTGTCTTACAGCTCATATCAGACACGTCAGTATCAGACTGTGTGTCAGAATGATGGATACAGCAGGAGAACAGACCCTTTGGCCCACCCAGTCCTAGGTGACCCTTGCCTATCCATTTATACACTGACTGTGTGGGCAGGAGGGAGGAACGGGTCTTGTTTTGCTGTTGTTGTTTTGTTTTTTGAGTTCTGCCGAGCAGTCGGCATGCTCTGCGGCCACCAGAACGTGTGGCAACACTTGCGGGCTGCCCTCCCCCCCGGCGAACTCTTTGCGGGTTGTTAACGCAAACGACGCATTTCACTGTGTGTTTCAACGTCCACGTGATAAGTAAATCTGAATCGGAACTTGAGTTTGACTCTACATTCCCGTTAGCCACCACTCACCCACACTCCGGGGCAACTTACGGTGGCCAGTTAACACACATCTTTCGGATGTGGGAGGAAACCAAAGCATCAGGTGGGAGCTGGTGTTCGTGTGGTCACAAAGTTTTGTCTCACTTTCAAAGACTCTTCATCTCGTGTTCTCAATATTTACTGCTTATTTATTTATTATTATTATTATCTCTTTTCAGTATTTGTACAGATTGC
Organism: Hemitrygon akajei; assembly: GCF_048418815.1. Lineage (NCBI taxonomy): Eukaryota > Metazoa > Chordata > Chondrichthyes > Myliobatiformes > Dasyatidae > Hemitrygon > Hemitrygon akajei. Next base: position 58,391,831 of record NC_133145.1, on the reverse strand, counting down.
GTCTTTTGCACACTGGTTGAACATCCAGTTGGTGAGGTCTTTCATTGATTCTGTTATGGTTATTATCTTATTATGGGCCTCTGTACCTCTCTCTGCAACTTGATTCTTGACTTCCTAACCAGAAGTCCACATCTATGTGGATCAGAAACAACATCTCCACTTGCTAACAGTCAACACTGACGCACCTCAGGGGTGTGTGCTTAACCCACTGCCCTACTCTCTCCACACCCATGACTGTGTGGCTAGGCATAGCTCAAATACCATCTGTAAATTTGCAGATGTTACAACCATCGTTGGTGGAATTTCAGACGGTGATGAGAGGGCGTACAGTAGCGAGATACACCAGCTGGTTGAGTGGTGTCGTGGCAACATCCTTGCACTCAACGTCAGTAAGAACTGATTGTGGACTTCAGACAGGGTAAGATAAGGGAACACACATCAGTCCTCATAAGGGGATCAGAGTTGGAAAGAATTTGCAATTTCAAATTCCTGGGTGTCAGTATCTCTGAGAATCTAGCTTGGACCCAATATATTGATGCAGCTACAAAGAAGGCAAAACAGCAGCTATATTTCATTAAGAACTTGAAAAGATTTGGTATGTCTCCAGAAAACACTTGAAAATTTCTACGGATGTACGGTAGAGAGCGTTCTGACTGGCTGCGTTACCATTTGGTGTTGGGGAGTGGTGGTGGTGGGGGGGGTGCTACTGCACAGGATCGAAGTAAGCTACAGGAGGTGTAAACTTAGTCAGCTCCATCATGAGCAGTAGCTTCCGTAGTATCCAGGTCAACTTCAAGGAGTGATGCCTCAGAAAGGCGGCGTCCATCATTAAGGACCCTAATCACCAAGGTCATGCCTTGTTCTCATTGTTACCGTCAAGAAGGAGGTACAGAATCCCAAAGTCACACACTCAATGATTCTGGAACAGCTTCTTCCCCCTGCCCTCTATTTTCTGAATGGACATTGAACCCATGAACACTACCTCACTACTTCTTTAATTTCTAATTTTTGCACTATTTATTTAACTACTATATATATATATGTTATGTAATTCACAGTTTTTTCCCTCTGTTATTATGTATTGCATTGTACTGCTGCTGAAAAGTCAACAACTTTCACGACAAATGCCAGCGATATCCACCCTGATTCTGATTAAGAAGTGCGGGGCAGAGACTGGCAGATGCCAATGGGGACAGTCTGGATCAGCTACTGTCAACCTGTAAGGACAGAGTGTTGACAGTGGCCTGTGTTTAAAGAGCATGTGGGAAGGAAAAGCAGGTGCTGATGAAATGGAGTTAGGAATATGTTGATGAGAAGTCTGGAACCCACGCACGTTGGTATCTGTGATGCCATGTTGCCGAGGAGAACCATGAAAAGAACATAAGACGTAGGAGCAGAATAAGGCCATTCAGCCCATTGAATCTGTTCCATCATTCTATCATGGCTGATTTATTATCCTCCTCAATCCCACTCTTCTGCTTTCTCTCTGTAACCTTTGACACCCTTACTAATCAAGAACCTTTCAACCCCCGCTTTAAAAATACCCAGTGACTTGGCCTCCACAGCTGTCAAAGTAATGAATTCCACAGGCACTCCCTGTGACCAAGTGGGTTTTCATCAAACACGCCTCATATATTAACCCTTTCATTCCTGGGATCATTATCTAGACCCTCTCCGGGGTCCAGAAAAAGGACGATAGAGTTGTTTCTCCATTGCAGCTGTCTCGACCACAGGAAATTCCAAAGATAATCTTTATCTTTATAATAAACCACTTTCCTTCCCTAAAGCCATTAAGCTAAGCAATTCAGTCATCTTTACCAACAGGAGATTTTCATTTCAAAAGCTCTAAGTTTTGATGTAATTGAGGGAAGGTTGAATAGGTTAGGACTTTATTCCTTAGACTGTAGGAGAATGAGGGGAGATCTGGCAGAGATATACAAAATTATGACAAGTATAGTCTGGATAAATGCAAGCAGGCTTTTTCCACTTAGGTTGGGTGAGAATAGAACTAGAGGTCTTGGGTTGAAGGTGAAAGGTGAAACGTTTAAGGGGAACGTGAGGGGGAACTTTTCCACTCAGAGTGTGGAATGAGCTGCCAGCTGAAGTGATGGACGCCAGTTCCATTTCAACATCAAAGAGACATTTGGATAGGTACATGGATGGGGGGACTATGATTTGGGTGGAGGTCAATGGGAGTAGGAAGATTAATAGTTTGGCATGGACTAGAAGGGCCAGAAGGCCTGTTTCTGTGCTGTAGTGTTCTATGATTCTGCGACTAGAGTGAATTTAATGTGCTAAGCTGCTGTGGCTGGATTCGTACTCCTGACTGCAGGTCTTGGTTGACCATTCTCATATCATCAGCTTCCTCTCTCACTTTATTTATTTATTTATTGGGAAAGAGTGGGGAATCGGCCCTTTGAGCCGCGCTGTCCAGCAACCACGATCTGGTCTGCGCCAAACCCATGGACTGTGCTTGGGCCACGGCCCTCCAGACCCCTCTCTTCCCATCCAAACTTCTCCCACAGTAGATGTTGCAATCAAACCCGTGTTCACCATTTCCTCTGGCACCACGTTCGGAGTGAAGAAGCTCCCCGCCTCTGGTTCCCCTTAAATATTTCTCTGGGAGGAAGCCAGAGAACCCGGAGGAAACCTGTGCGGTCACGGGGAGAACGTGCAAACTCTTCATGACAGTAGCAGAAATAGAACCCTCAATGCTGGTGCAGCAAAGAGTTACCCTAACCTCTACACCACCTGCCTCCTCACCTCTCCCTTCTACCACAGCTGTTTACACCCACCTGGCCAGGGAGGGGTAGCACCTCTGGTGAAGGGGCTTGTCGTGTCCATTCCGGGGCAGCTCACTCACCTTTGGGCCCCACCGGACACTCAGCTCTCACCTGTGGCTCCTGCTTACAGCGACGACAGCCACCCCCCAGTACAACACTTGGGCACGTGGGCTAAACCGGGTGAGTGCAGACGGCGGGAGAGGGGCCTCCATGTCCTGGCGTGCACAGTCAGCCCCGGCGGATGAGATCTACAGTCAGACCCAAACGGCCGGGCAGCTGACTTTGCAACGCTGCGGGGAGGGCGACGGGCACGACAAGGCGCAGAGGGCATCACGGTCATTCGCCGCCACGGAGGAAGGCCCCAGTTTGTGCCGCTTATTCGTCCCACTAGACCGCACCTCCGCGATCGAGAGAGTGGAAATGCCCCAGTTCAGCGGCTCTTCCTCTTTAAACACTCTCCTGCACAGATCTCCTTTCACTCAGACAACCACCCCCCGCTTTGCACAGTCCGTTTATTGCTCAAGGTCAAATTTGTTTGGTAATCTTCCCGCAACGTTCCTTGGAATTTTTTACGATGTTAACAGTAATTGTGTGAGACTTTATATTGTTTTATCAAGTCTGGATGAATTTATTGTACTCCCGATAGTCAAATTAACAACGCAGCCCACTAAAGCACACATAATTCTGAACAGTATTTACTCGTCTTTTAATGTAACTACGTTAAAAGGACCAGAGGGCACGGCCTCAGAATAGAGGGACGTCCCTTTAGAATAGCGATAAGGTGGAGTTTCTTTAGGTCGAGGGTGCTGAGGTACGGAGGCATGGAAACACGCTCTCAATGGTTTAGGAAAAGCTTCTCCCCCTTTGCTGTCAGATTTCTGAACAGACAATGAACCCGTGAACACTACCTCCCCATTTTGATCTCTTCCAGCACCATACATTTATTTTTGCACTTCTTATTCGCACTATTTGTCGTACTGCTCTGTGCTGCTGCTCCAAAGCAGCATAACGCACGACGTACTCTCTGCGGCCTCTTCGCGAGGTACACCAGTACACCTGCTCGTTAATGCAAGTATCTAATCAGCCCATAATGTGACAGCAACTCAGTGCATAAAAGCATGCAGACTCGGCCAAGAGGTTGAGTTGTTGTTCAGAACGGGGAAGAAATGCGATTCTAAATCACTTTGATTGTGGAATGATTGTTGGTGCCAGACAGGGTGGTTTGAGTATCGAAGAACCTGCTAATCTCCTGGGACTTCCATGCACAACAGTTCCTAGAGTTTACAGAGAATGGCACAAGAAACAAAAGAATCCAAGCGAGCAGTGGTTCTGTGGGTGAAAACACCTCGTTAATGAGGGAGGTCAGAGGAGAACGGCCAGACTGGTTCAAGCTGACAGGAAGGCGACAGTAACTCAAGTAACCACAGTGGTGTACCGAAGAGCATCTCTGAACACACAACACGTCAAACCTTGAAGTGGCTGGGCTACAGCAACAGAAGACCAGGAACACACGCCCAGAGGCCACTTTATTAGGTACAAAAAGTTCATAATAAAGTGGCCACTGAGTGTATATCAGTGATAATGAACCAGATTCTGAATCTGTGGAATTAATGGCACGGACTGCTGTGGAGGAGAAGTCATTGGGTGAACAGTATTTAAAACAGACGTTGATAGGTTCTTGATTAGTAAGAGTGTCAAAGATTACGGTGAGAAGGCAGGAGAGTGGGGTTTTGAGGAAAAATATATGATGAAATGATGAAGGAGACTCGATGGGCCAAATGGCCTCGGAGTTTTATGGTCTTAAATTTTAGCTAAACATATTATTGTAACTTTATATCTACATGAAATGTTGTTGCAGGAAAGCAGCATCCATCATTAGAGACACCACCACCACCCAGCACACGCTCTCTTCTCACTGCTGCCATCAGGAAGACGGTACAGGAGCCTCAGGACTCGCACAACCAGGTTCAGGAACAGTTATCACTCCTCAACCATCAGGCTCGTGAACCAGAGGGGATAACTTCACTTGGCCAATCTTTGAAATGTTCCCACAACCAAAAGACTCACTTTCAAGGATTCTCCATCTCATGCTCTTGATATTTATTGCTTATTTATTTATTTATTTTCTTTTTGTATTTGCACAATTTGTTGTTTTATTGCACACTGGTTGAACACCCAAGTTATTTATTTTGTTCATTGAGAGCAAATTACAGCGCAAATGGCCCTTCGAGCCGCGCCAGCCACCAATCCCCCGATTTAATCCTAGCTTAATCACGGGACAGTTTACAAAGCCAATTAACCTACCAACTGGTACGTCTTTGGACTGTGGGAGGAAACCAGAGCACCTGGAAGAAACCTGTGTGGTCATGGGGTGAATGACAAACTCCTACAGGCAGCGTCAGGAATTGAACTCAGGTTGCCTGGACTGTAAAGCATCGTGCTAACAACTCCATTACCGTGTGGTCTTTCATTGATTCTGTTATGGTTTTTATTCTATAGATTTATTGAGTATGCCCGGAAGAAAATGAATCTCAGGGTTGTATATGGTGACATATATGTACTTTGATAATAAATTTACTTTGATCTTTGAATATTGAACACTTACTGCAATGAAATAGTAATATAGTGTTAACTAAACTTCTTAAATAATCACTACTGCTATAGATTCCACAAGAGGTTACTATATAGAGGAATGGTATTGCATTGCAGTAAGCAGGTACCTTGGTGACCAGCAAGTGAAACAAGGTTTACTCAGACAGAGAGAGGATCAATAAATCAGAATGGCTTTAAATGAAGTTGCCAACTTCAGCATTATTTCCTCATAAAGCTGCCTCTTGTTTTCAGCAGTTTTCTTTTTTTTTTCTGTTTTTGTAATTTTTTTTAATTGAAGTTCATCATCAAACAAATATTTCCATAAGATGTGTTTCAGATACTGTACATATATATCATATAATCATATATATCACAAATCTCCACAAAGTATTTATCTGGGGTATACACTTATAGAAAAGAATGGAAAGAAAAAAAACAAGCAAAAGGAAAGAACTATGTGCAAGTAGGGAGTGATCTTTTTCTTTTACAACAGATTCATTGATTTGTGAGAATAAAATCAGGCCTATGAGGCGTTATGTAGTTAAACCATTTTTCCCAGTATGAATCAAATTGTTCCCGCTTATGGTTAACAGATGCTGTTATCTTCTCCATTTTGTAAATGTCCATTGTAATTTCCATCCATGTATTTAAAGCTGGGCTCTCCTGTGATAACCATTTCCTAGTAAGAGTCTTTTTACCAGCCACCAACAGTATATTCATTAAATATTTATCTCTTTTTAACCATTCTTGAGGTATATATCCAAAATATATGGTCTTACTCTCTAAGGGTATTTCACACGTAAAGATGTCTTGTAGGGCACTATGTATCCCCCTCCAATAGTTTTTGATAACAGGGCAGTCCCAAAAAATATGATAATGATTTGCATTTTGATTTCCACAATTTCTCCAGCAAACAGGGAGGTTACTATCATGATGGGATTTCTGAGAGGGTGTACCTTCTCTTAGAGGTTATTATTTTGCAGCACAGTTGAGAGCTGTGGTATGTTGGTGCAACCCATCATATGACGCTCAATGGAAAAACATTGAGGAGCGGGTACTTCCCATCCCCATACAAGCAATTTTGGCTGACAACAACCTGCAAAGGTACATAAATACTATTGATAACCCATGGGTGAAATTGACTCTTAAAATATGGAAAACTACTATAAAAGAATATAATCTAGAGGGAGATACTGCAATTCTTAAATGGTGTGCATATGACTCGGATTTTACACCAAATAAATTGGATGCTAGATTTAAGGACTGGACAGCTAAAGGAATAACAGTTCTTTGCAACATAATGTAAGAAGGAACACTGTTCAGCTTTGAAATGCTTAAAGAGAAACACTTATTAGAAAAACAAGATTTTTATCGGTATTTACAGATGCGACAATATGTTAATAAGACGCTTAAAAATGTAACCAAGGCAAATACATGCTTGATAGAGCTCTTTAGAAAAGCATATAATTCAGATAATGGTAGTAGAATCATTTCAAGCATGTATAAGGGGTTGTCAAATCTTAAAACACATTCAACTTCATACATTAAAACAAAATGGGAGAAGGAAGGAGGGATAATTATATCTGAGGAAGAATGGACAACAATATGGAGATATCAATGGAAGTGTACCAGTTCACAGAAATGGAGGGAGTTTGGATGGAAAAACTTGCTAAGATATTTTATTACACCCTCTCAGAAATCCCATGATGATAATTTTCAGCAATGTTATTTGCATTCACAGTGTAACAAAGTGTGAGAGAGTTGGGCTATGGGCACAGGAGCAGGTGGTTTCAGTTTAGTATTTTGTCTGACAGTGCAGGGAGATCAAGATTTCGTCTTTTAGCATTCAACCATCTGATAACAGCGGGACAGAGGCAGTCGCTGAGCATGGTGTAAGTATTCTTAGGCATTTCCATCTTTTGCCTGATGGGAGGGGAGGAGAAGTAAAATTAACTGGGGTGGGAGGGGTCCACGATTATTCTGGCTGCTTTCCTAAGGCAATGGGAAGTGTAGATGCCACGTGGCACAGGGTAATGTTGCAGTTAGTACAACACTATTACAGATCAGGGCAATGTAGTTCAGAGTTCAAGCTTAATCATCATTCAACCATCCATGAATACAGCCAAATGCAACAGCATTACTCTGGGGCCAAAGTGCAAAATTCATTACCAACAGTCACACACAGCTCAAGGTGCATATTACATAACAAGCACGTGGATATCGGTAAAATAAATATAGCCCAGGAATCCGAGTCCGTGAACGTTGCAGCAGTCTGCGGTCGAACACAATCTGACTTGTCTTCTGCCAAGTGAACAGTGGAGGGCAGCACCGACTCCAGCTTGGACACCATGCCACACCACCCCTGGCACTCCAATAGAGTGTGCCGACTCCAACGCCCTTCTCCCGGGTCCAACTCCGGCTTCATCTCTCAGGAGTTTGTATGTTCTCCCTGTAACCGCGCGGGTTTCCTCCAGGTGCTCTGGTTTCCTCCCGCTGTCCAAAGGCCCACAGGTTGGTAGGTTAATTGGTCATTGTAAATTGTCCCGTGATTAGGCTGGGGTTTAGTAGGTGGGTTGCTGGGCTCGCTGGGCCCGAAGAGCCTGTATCTCTAAATAAGAATAGAGATAATGAAGGGGAAGCTGGTTTGCATGATGTGCTGAGCTGGCTCCACAACTCTCTTCGGTTTCCTGCGGCTTTGAGCAGTTGCGAGGAGGTTTACAAGTAGTTTCTGGGAGCGTGTTTCCTCTGGTGGGGGTATCTACACCCAGGGGTAGGGCACCATTTTAGAATGAGGGGTTGCCATTTCAGTCAGAAGTGTTGAACGGTATTTTCTCACTCAGAAGGACATGAATGTTTGGAATTCTCCGGATTCAGATGAGCTTAGATCAGCATGAAGCTCCTTGCTCCTGTGAAGACCAGGACAAACACTGCATGAGGTCATGTTAAATATGGAAAGGAACACAAGATGACAGAATGGTGCATAGTTCAGTAGGATAGTGCGAAGACCGTGGTGCAGTCTGAAGTCGTAACAAAAGGTGAGCTGGGTTCGATACCCACCGCTGTCTGTAAGCAGTTTGCATGTACGTGTGGGTTTCCTCCGGGTGCTCCAGTTTCCTCCCACAGTCCAAAGACCTTTCAATTGGTAGATTAATTGATTAGACCAGGATTAACAATTGGGAGATAGCTGAGCAGCAAGGCTCAAGGGGCCGGAAGGGTGTGATTATCTCAATAAATACATTTAAAAATAAAGAAAGTCTGTAGTAACTGTAATGGAATAACTGAGAGATGTTAGAGTTCATGTGGCAGCACCTCAGGGAAGGGGGTGTGAAAGAGGCAACTGGATCAGGAGACTGACAGTACTGGGGAAGAAGCTGGACATCCAGACTTCCTGGGGGCGGGGGGGAAGGTCACAACAGGGATCTGTGGAGCCACCTGCAGAAGCAAAGCAACGGTGGGACGGAGCCTTGTGGTACTTCATGTCTGCTGCCCACTGGCAGAGGGGAGAGGAGACAATGTTCAGGCTGGGTGGCGTCTCTATGTCCCACCCTACTCGGGGCGCCACGATAGCGTAGCAGTTAGTGCAAACACTGTCACAGGTCGGGGCACCAGATTTCCGGTCCAATTCTGATGTCCTCTCTCGGGAGTTTGTACGCCCTCCTTGTTTTCCCCAGGTTTCATCCCACAGTCCAACTATGTAGCAGATAGTAAGTTAATTGGCCTGTGGATAGGCTAAAGTTAAATCAGGGGTTGTCGGGTGGCACAGCTCGAAGAGCGAGAAGGGTTAATCCGCACTGAATCTCAATAAATAAATAAGAGCTCACCAGGGGGCAATGGACCTCTCTACCCACTCTCCTTTCAGATGCAAGAAACTGGAGCACCCAGAGGCAGTCCTTACTGTCACGGGGGAACGTGCAGACTCCACACTGGGGGCTGGTGTTGAAACCGGACCACTGGAGCTGTGTGGTGGCAGCCCTGTTAGCTGTGTCCCACGTGCAGACTCCACACTGGGGGCTGGTGTTGAAACCGGACCACTGGAGCTGTGTGGTGGCAGCCCTGTTAGCTGTGTCCCTGAAGGTGACGTGCTTAGGTTCACCTGCAGATCAGGATTTGAATAAAACAAAGAGCTGTGCTGCAAAGGAAACCTGTTTCTGCCTTCCTGCCGGAGCCCTAGGCAAATTGGCATTGATAAGGGGGAGATTAGGTGAGCAAGACATACTGGTGAGGGAAAGGGACAGCGGAGCAGTAATAACCATGAGGTACTGGAAAGGGAAGGTGGGGGGGGGGGGGTGGGACTGGTGATGGCCAAGAGCTGAAACATCAAGTGCATGTCAACTTTGGCAGGGTTTGCAGAACCTTACTTTTCACAATGCAAAACCCAATAGGATGAAAGGCAGCGATGCTTCACTACCAGATGAGCTCAACGCCTTCTACACCCGCTTTGAAAGGGAAAATATAGCTGCAGAAGATCCCTGCTGCACCAGGTGTCACTGTGATCTCTGTCTCGGAGGCCGATGTCTGGCCCCGATGGAGTACGTGGTAAGCCTCTGAAAACTTGGGCCAGCCCGCTGGCGGGAGTATCCAAGGACATTTTCAACCTCTCTCTGCTGTGGTTGGAAATTCCCACCAGTTTCAAAAAGGCAACAATTATACCAGTGCCAAAGAAGAGTAGACTGAGCTGCTGTAATGACTATTGCCCAGGAGCACTCACATCTATGGTGATGAAATACTACGAGAGGTTGGTCATGGCCAGAATAAATTCCTGCCTCAGCAAGGATCTGGCCCCACTGCAATTTGCATATTGCCACAATAGGTCTATGGTAGATGCAATCTCAATGGCTCTTCACGTGACCTTAAATCACCTTGACCTATGTCAGGATGCAGTTCATTGACTATAGTTCAGAGTTTAATACAATCATTCCTACAGTCCTGATTGATAAGCTACCGAACTTGAGCCTGTGTACCTCCCCCCGAAACTGGATCCTCGACTTCCTAACCAGAAGACCACAATCTGTGCAGATTGGTGATAATACCTCCTCTTTGCTGACGATCAACACTGGCGCACCTCAGGGAAGCCCTCTGCTCTACTCCCTTTATACCCATCACTGTGTGGCTAGGCTTAGCTCAAATGCCATCTAAAATTTGCTGATGATGCAACCATTATTGGCAGAATCTCAGATGGAGGCGAGAGGTCGTACAGGAGCGAGATATGAGTGGTGTCGCAGCAACAACCTTGCACTCAACGTCCGTAAGACCAAAGAGCTGATTGTGGATTTCGGAAAGGGTACGACGAGGGACCATGGACCAATCCTCATAGAGGGATCAGAGGTGGAGAGAGTGAGTAATTTCAAGTTCCTGGGGATTTCTGAGGGTCTAACCTGGTTCCAACATATCAATGCAGTTATAAAGAAGGCAAGACAGCAGTTATATTTCATTAGGAGTTTAAGGAGATTTGGTTTGTCACCTAAAATACTCAAAAGATTCTACAAAGGTACTGTGGAGAGCATTCTGACAGACGACGTCACTGTCCGGTATGGGGGCAGGGGGTGAGGAGCTACTGCAGAGGATCGAAAAAAGCTACAGAAAGTTGTTAGTCAGCTCTGTAGTACCCAAGGCATCTTCAGAAAGGTGGTGTCTGTTATTAAGGACCCCTACCACCCAGGACATGCCCTTTTCTCACTGTTACCGTCAGGAAGGAGGTACAGAAACCTGAAGGCACACACTCAGCGATTCAGGAACAGCTTCTTCCCCTCAGCTATCCGATTTCTAATGGTTTGCACATTAGCATAGCAATTAGTACAGCAGCTAATCGGGGTTCAATTCCCACCACTGTCTGTAAGGATTTTGTACATTTCTCCCCGTGACCGCATGGGTTTCCTCCGGGTTCTTCCCACAGTCCAAAGATTGAGAGGTTGGGTTTAGTCCAAAGACGTACAGGTTGGGGTTAGTAAGTTGTGGCCATGCGATGTTCGCGATGGAAGCAGAGAGACACTTGCAGGCTGCCCCAGCACAATCCTTGCTGATTTGATGCAAACGACGCATTTCACTGTATATTTTGATGTACACGTGACAAACAAAACTAATCTTGAGATCTTCAACTTAAATGCTGCGAGTCCTCGGTGGGTCAAGGCAACACTGCTGCGAGAGAAAAGCAGTTAACGTTCTGGGCCAATGACACTTCCACATTTTCTGAATCGTCAGTAATGATGCAGGCCAAAGGCAAGGTCGAGGGCTGCGGCCACGGATGATCTGAATGAGCGGAGTGGAGTAATGTTAAGGAGGCTGTTAGTAGGGAGAACAGTTAATCGTTGCTCAAAAGCGGGAAGCAGGCTCACATTCTGTTAATGCAGCCTTGGTATTCAGCATAAAGAAATGATGTTTAACAGCAACGTGTGAACTGTGAATCAGGAAATTTACTTACATCTCAACCCACGTGCACCTGTGATAATGAAGCAAGGTAAGTGACTGATCCAATTGATACTCTGTGCTGAAAGCTTTGTGATGGAGGAACTGTTTCGTTCAAATGTCCTAGGTGAAACCCAAGGCCCAGAGCCATTCAGAAATAGACGCCGTTTCACAGACCAGCTCTGTGTAGATATTGTGGGCACATGTTTACTTTCAGTAACTGTTTTCACCCTTTCACATCTTCTAGTTCTGCCACTTGCGTTTGTTTTGATTAAACCCTTGAAGGGGCTTCCCCAACTAGTCCCCACTTCCAATGACAGATCAAACCAAAACCCATCTTTCAACTTTCAGCATTTTCTACTTCCTTTCTTGTTTGCAAGTTTTGTATTTTTAAAGAAAGAAATTGTCTCAGCAGCCTTGAGACAGATGTGCACCGTTGTATGTAAACTTGTACCTAATCTTCACCCAGTTTACATTTGACTGTCTCTGGGGGGTGAAGTTGGTCAAACGAAAGCCTCTCTCTCTGTTCTAGGGGAATTTCTCTCTGGGGTATCAGTCCCTATCGGCTGGGATTGGTGGAATCTGCTCCCACATCCCTTCCTCGGGTGGAGTGGAAACTTATTTTTCTTTGAAGCAGGGTTGGTGGTCAGGGCAAGTCTCTCTGACAAATGTCCATACAGTGGGACTGGTCTAGAAGTTACGTGCACACTCCCTACTCCCTCCACCACCCCTCTCTCCCTCTGGGTGAAATTGGGGAGGATGTTTCCTACAGTGGGGGAGTCTAGGACCAGAGGGCACAACCTCAGAATAGAGGGATACTCATTTGGAACAGAGATGAGGAAGAACTTCTTAGCAGAAGGTGGTGAATCTCGGCTGTGGGGACCGTGTCATTGGGTGCATTTAACGCGGAGGCTGATAGGGACAATAAATCAGCCAGGATGGGAGGTGGGCCGATCGACCTAATTCTGCTCCTGGCCCAGGAGAGGTCACCCCACGGTGGAGGCACAAGAGACGGCCGATGTTGGGATATGGAGAAACACACGATCTGCTGGAAGAACTCAGCAGGTCAAGCACCATCGGTGAGAAAGAAAGAACTCATCTCCATTTCCAGTTGAAAGGCTGCTGCAAAACCTGAAATGCAAGTGCAGTACACGGCAGGTGATAAATACATGGAGCCAACTGCCAGAGGAAGTGGTTGAGGCATGTACATTAAATACACTTAACAAGTAAGTGGACAGCATGACAGAAGTTTACAGGATATGTTTCAACACAAAACAACTGACGATTTAGTTCCCCTCGCCAAGCTTCTTGACTTGCTGAGTTCCTCCAGCAGATTGTGTTTCCCCGTGGTGAGTCAAAGTTCAAATTTATTATCAGGGTGCAGTAACTACATCTTATACAACATAGACATTCATCTTCCTGCAGGCACCCACAAAACAAACATAATACAATTCAACACACACACAAGACCACCTCTTCTGGAAGAGGAGAGAAAAAAATAAAAATCGCACAAATAGTTGGGTAAAAAATGTCAACAAAAACACACGGAACATGGACTCTGGAGGCTCCGAAAGTGAGTCCACAGCCCACGGAGCCTGCTCAGCGCTGGGGCAACTGAAGGCCGGTGGCTGTGGGGCATCTACTGCTCCTGAACCTGGCGGTGCGATACCCAAGACTCCTGCACCTCCTGTCCGATGGTATCTGTGACAGGAGAGGGAGGCCAGTCAAACACAGGCAGGCAGCGCTGGACACCTGTCTGGTTTTTGCCCTTATCCTTGACAATTTTAATCTCGCTTGATGATTTAATAGGTGCCGACCACGGGTTCACCTCCTGCTATCGGGCCTCGATGCAGCACCCACCCCAGCCATACCTGCATTCGCCTGAGTCCAGTTTGCAGAAAAGCCCAGAGCACAAAAACGCCAGATTATTTAGTCAGTTCAAGAGTACATCCTTAAAAGGGAAACTACAGGATGCAGCGACTGCAGTTCTGGGGAAATATTTCTACCGGAGTATCTAGTAGATTTGTGAGCTGTCTGAAAAACGTCACCACTGATCACCAGTGTCATCTTGTCTCTCCCTCGCTCTCTGGACTTGCACTGGTTCAGTGGAACAGGTAGCAGTTTCTCCTTTCTCTGAGTGGATTGGGATGGGTGGGGATGAGGTAGGGAGAGGTGTGTATTTCTCTCTCTCTTACTTTGGGTTCAGAGAGCCCAGTCTACGTGATTTCTTTGGGTGCAGTTGGACTAATCCAGGGGAGGTTTCTCTCCCTGCAGCGCAGCTAGTCCAAAAGAGGTTTTCTCTCCACGAGTCTCTGGGTCAGGGGCATCTCCCCCTTCTGAACCTGGGGCCAACTCCTCTCTCCCGCTGTGAAATGGGACGGGGAGCCTCCCTCGATGGAAGGGGGCGGGTCAAGACAGGGTGTAGAAGTTCTCGCTGTGAGGGGAGGCTCCCACAGCCTAAACCACCGAGTAACTCCATGACTTTTTTTCTTTCTCTCCTTAACCTCCTGGACCACCGACCATGATTGATGCTGGCAGACGCCGCTGTCCTTTGACACGGCACACTCTGCGCGTTCTCGAGTTTCACTTCCGGCGGCGGGTGGCGGCCAATCAGGTTGCTCCACGAGCCGCTAAACGGGATTTAAGCGCCTGCGCAGTCGCCCTCGCCCCTCTGTGCCGTCCGCCCGCGTCTCCGCTGCCACGTTCCTACCGCCTGGACTGACCGACCGACCGACGAGCCCCGGCCCCGGCCCCCGCCCCCGCGCTCACCGCCGCCTCCCAAGCCGCGATGTGGCCCGCACGCCTGCTGTGTCTCGTCGCCCTGGCCCTGGCCGCCGACATCCCCGAGGAGGACGACGTGCTGGTCCTGAAGAAGGACAACTTCGATGAGGCGCTGCAGCAGTACCGGCATCTGCTGGTGGAGTTCTGTGAGTGCGGCCTGGGGAGAGGGGCGGCCGCGGCCGGGGAGTTGGGCTGATGCTGCATGGGGGCGGAGGATGGAAGAGTCCGGGCTATTGACCTGGAAGCTTCAGCCTGTCAGTCTGGTTCTCGTAACGAGGAAATAGCGTCCTTGTGTCTCTTCGCATTGTGCCGCGGCCGGGGTTGCTCGTAGAGCTACAGGAGCGGTGGCCTGGGCCTCTAGGGCCAGCGATGGTGGTCAAGAGTCCTTATGGAACTGGGGACGGGGAAAGGGAGTAGAGTGACGGTCTATCAGTCCGGGTCTGCAGGGGTAGGGAGGTGAGGGCCGTGTGGGGAAAGGGAAATGGGGAAAGGGAAATGGGCAAATGGCCGTAGAGGGGAGGGGCTGGACCGGGCGATGTGGATGGATGTGTCCCCGGGAGCCCGTGGGCACGTCTGGTAGCCCGGCGGTGCAAAGTTGGAAAACTAGTCGTTGCATTCCTTTAACGCATTGAGGGCGAGTTAACTGATCTAGATTCGCTTTCCGCCTGGAGGAGGGGTTGCAGTGAAGTTTTCACTGTTCATCTTTCTCTCCAGACTCTTTAAAGAGGAGCAACACGGACAAACCAGCTCGGCAAGCCAGGCAGCATCAATGGTTAAGAATGCAGCCGACGTTTCGGGCTGAGACCCTTCGACAGGACTCGAGGTCCTTTAGGAAGGGTCTCGGCCTGAAACATCGACTGTACTCTCTCTATAGATGCTGCCTGGCCTGCTGAGTTCCTCCAGCATTTTGTGTGCATGTTGCTCGGATTTCCAGCATCTGCAGATTTTCCCTTGTTTGCACTTTAAAGAGGAAGTGTTTTTCATGGTGTTCTGTCTGGTATTCATCTGCATTGTCTACATGCAGGGCGGGGAGGGCAACTGAAATGCTGGAATTTACAAGCGTAGCGTACGCTGGACGTGCTCAATTTCTATGCGGTGTGACGGGAAGATTTCGTTAGAACCGAACTGATTTGCGTTTTTTATTCGACAGTTTGTTTGCTTAAACTCGGACTCTTAATGCTTCCTGCTAATTAGAATTAGGCCGCTCGCCCATTCCATCATGGCTGATCGATTATCCCTCGACCCCATTCCTCAGCCTTCGCCCCCGTAACCTTTGCTGACGAGTGCGTTTGCGCTAAATAGCACGTACTCGCGGCGAGGAAAGTTGTTGGTTGGCACGGGAGGGACCGGGCTAATTGATAGCTCGAGATGTCCACTAGCGATTCGGAAAAATGGAGGGGGGCGGACGTTCTGCGACAACTTTTAAGTTGACGTGTGCGAAAACCAGTGGCCCGCTTCCTTGTCTCGGCTTCCATGGAGATAGTGGGAGAGGGTGTGTCCTCTGCTCTTAAAAGTTTGAATTGTGTCAAACATTTTCAAACCACAAGAATGAGCTGAAACGTTAGGGAGGGTTCCGCACTTCGCTGACTATCGATTGATTTAAATATTGGTTAAATTATCTCGATTGTAGCTGAAGGTGTAGAATGATTGAAATTTGTTATCGCCTCTGAATTGAATGCTTCTCATTGCCTTTTAATGAAATTCAGAATGGAAAGATTGAAGGAAGCTGTTTAAATCGCAAGGCTGAACATGGGGGATGAGGGTTTTGGGTTAATTTATCAAAACATACAATGAAATGTCATTTGTGGTAACAACCAATGCACCCATAGATGTGCTGAGAGCAACTTTCAAGTGTCACCGTGCATTGTGGTGCCAGTGTAGCGTGCCCAGTGTTCAGCACAACACAAACTCCTTTCCCACCTTCACACAAAGACAGACTGCCTAGGCCCCAGAGCGGCCTCTGTTTGTAATTATTACCCTCAGTGATTTCAGTTTGCTAGGGCAGTTGTGATTTAATTGCCAGTTTTTGAAGTGTGCCAGGATCAGCTGAGAGATTGGGAATCCGCCAAGGCTACCTGGATCCTGCTCCAAATTGGGGCAGATATTTGACCTGAAAGAGCTTTCTGAACATTTTGTAAGCTGGATTTTGAGTGCAGCTGATTTGAAAATCAGATAGTGGTTTTGCCCTGTTTAACAGCATGTCACTTGATCAGAGCCTGAATTGGGAAGTTGTCAGTTTTGGGTAACAGCCACCACCAGACTTGTTAGGAACTTTTGTATGTAGATATGTGTAAACTGTTGAAATGGCTTTAAATAGTTGAGTGTTAAATAAGATTGACACCTCTTCAAAAGAAGAACGCTTACTGTAAGTAAAATTACTGTTGATTTGTTGCCCGGGTGTCCTTTTGCAAAAGTTGACCTTCAGTACATCTATTTAATTTTAATCATTTGGTTGTGTTAGAAAATCTACACAACACAGGTGCCCAGCATTTGTAGGGTATACTGAAATTTTCCAAGGGTGAGTTTGTAAATTTTTTTCAGATATTGGGCCAGGTAGCAGTTTGGTCAGAATAGGGAGAGGGAAGAATGGAATATTTTGGAAATACTTTCATTTCAAATTTGTTATTCAACCATACATGAATACAGCCAAATGAAACAGTGTTGCTCCGGGTCCAGGGTGCACAATGCAGTACCAACAGTTACACACAGCACAAGGTATACAGTTGCAAGAAAGTTTGTGATCCCTTTGCAATTACCTGGTTTTCTATATTTCTCATCTGATCTTCATCTAAGTCACAATAATAGACGAGCGCAATCTGCCTAAAATAATAACACACACAAAATTGTGCTACTTGTCAATACTGAGTACACCATTTAAGCAATCAATCTCACTTCAGAAAAGTATGTGAAACTCTGGGTAATGCCTTCCACAAAAGCTGTTTGGAGTCAGGTGTTCCAATGAGATTGGAGGTGTGGTTGTAGAGGGCACAAAAGTCAGGTTACTGACAGCCTGCTCTTCTCAAGAAAGATCTGTTTGTGTACCGTATCTTGATCAAAACAACTTTCAGATGGCCTTTTGGGTCTTTAGAAATGCTTTTGTAGCCTTTTTCAACTTTGTGCATCTCTAAATTCTTGAATATTCATCAGTCCGCAGTAAGAGATTGTCTGCAGATGGAGGAAACCCAGCAGTGGATATCCTGCAAAGAGCACAATGTGCAATGCTGGTGGAGGTGAAAATGAACCCAAGGGTGACAACAAAAGACCTGCAGAAATCTCTAGAACTTGCTAAATTTTCTTCCTGTTTCCACTAAGGAAACACTTAAGAATGGTGTTCGTGGAAGGACACTATGGAGGAAGCCGCTGCTCTCCCAAAAAAAACCCATTGCTGCGCACCTCAAGTTTGCAAAAGACCACCCAGATGTTCCACAATGCTTCTGGGACAATATTCTGTGGACAGATCAGGCAAAAGTTGAACTTTTTGGCAGAAATGCACATTGCTAAATTTGTCAGAAAAGAGTGAAGAGTGATGGGAGGGAACTCTTCCCAACTGTGAAGAGTGGTGGGAGGGAACATCGTGGTTTGGGGCCTCAGGGCCTGAATAGCTTGAAGTCATTGAGGGAACAATGAATTCAAAATAGTATCGAGACATTTTACAGGAAAGTGTCAGGGTAGTGGTCCGTCACCTGAAGCTGAACAGAAGTTGGATGATGCAACAAGATAATGAATCAAAACACAGCAAGTCAACAGCAGAATGGTTTACATGTAAGAGAATTAATTCTGGAATGGCCAAGTCAGAGTCCAGGCCTTAACCCAATTGAGATGCTGTGGCATGACCTGAAGCGGCTGTTCATGCAAGGTATCCCAGATATATTGATGAATGGGAACAGTTTAATGGAGGAATGGTCTAAAATTCCTCCTCGCTGTTGTGCAAGTCTGATTAGCAGCTACAGGAAACGTTTGGAGGTCATTGCTGCTAAGGTTCTGCCAATTTCTAAATACAAGGGTTCACATACTTTTTCCAGCCTCGACTGAATGATTAAACAATGTGCTCAATAAGACATGAGAAGTATAATTGTTGGTGTATTATTAGCTGAGGCAGATTGTTTTTGTCTATTGTGATTTAAATGGAGACTACATTTAGTAATTAATGCAGAAAAACAGGTAACTGCAAAGGTTTTTCTTGAACTGCATATAGCACATGGTGGCATCCGTTAGTCTCGTGAGACCATGGATCTGTGCCTGGAATGGTTTCCAGGGCGCAGGCCTGGGCAAGGTTGTATGAAAGACCAGCAGTTGCCCATGCAGCAAGTTTCCCCTCTCCATGCCACTGATGTTGTCCAAGGGAAGGTCAAGGGCCGATACAGCTTGGCACCAGTGTTGTTGCAGGAGTTGCCAGAATGAAGTTGAAGGCAATGTCGGACTACCTTAGGGACTCCAGCTCCGGATTTGTCTCAGGGTTTACTCCCGAAGCTTTTCCCATGAGTGGGTATGGCCGCAAGGCAGTGGAGGTTTGAAATCAGGGTTTTCCCTCTCTTAGGTAGACTGCCTTCCCAGGCTGATGAGCTCCGTCTACCTGAAATAGCACATATGATATCAGTAAAATAATCACACAAAAAATATAGTCCAAGACAGTCCATGAATGATGCAGAAATCTGCAATTGGTCCTAATACAGCTTGTGTTCTGCGGTGAAAGCTGAGAAACAGCACCAACTCGAGCTTGGATGCCACGCAGTGGCTCCTCTGGTGGAGCACACCAACCCTCTCCTGAATGGTTGTAAACTGGTTGCACAAGGAACAGCAGTGGTTAGGGGAGTAATTTTTAATCTGGATGGTTGAGGTCCACAATAGAGACAGCAGCCGTACCATTTGTAGGATCTTTACAAGCAACTGGATTTTAGGCGTGGTTTAACAGCAGAAGGGTTCAGTATCAATGGTGACATTTTTGTGCAGTATTGTTAAGAGGAGCAGCCACAAAGATAATGTGTATTATCTAAGTAAATGAAGGTAGGAAAGCCATCAGTTTTTTATTTTTGTTTTTCTTTATTATTTTTTGTAATGAGAATCAATCTGTACTGGTGCACCACAAGGATGTGTGCTTAGCCCACTGCTGTACTCTCTACACACCTCTGTGACTCCAGTGCTGTCTATAAATTTGCTGTTGATACAACCACTGGCAGATTTCAGATGGTGATGAGAGTGCATACCAGAGTGAGAGATACCAGTTAGTTGAGTGGTGTTGCAGCAACAACCTTGCATGAAACGCCAACAAGATCAACAAGTTGATTGTGGACTTCAGGAAGGGTAAGACAAAGGAACGAAATAGAGGGATCAGAAGTGGAGAGTGAGCAATTTCAAGTTCCAGGGTGTCAACATCTCTGAGGACCTAACCTGGACACAACATACTGATGCAGCTATAGAGAAGGCAAGGCAGAGACTATATTTAATTTGAATTTGAGTTCAACTAAAACACTCAAAACTGCTACAAATGTACCATGGAGAGCAAACTGGCTGCATGACCATCCGGTATGGGGGGGGGGGGGGCAGTACATGATTGAAGTTAATTACAAAAACTTGTAGGGTTAGTCAGCTCCATCGATGGATACTGGCCTCCGTAGTATCCAAGATGTCTTGAAGGAGTGGTGCCTTAGGAAGGTGTCGTCCATTATTAAGGACCCCCCCCCACCACCACCCAGGACATGCCCCCTTCAGGTACAGGAGCCTGAAGGGGCATACTCAATGATTCAGGAACACCTTCTTCCCCTCTGCTATCTGATTTCTGAATGGGCATTGAACCCATGAACACTACTTCACTTTTTTTACATTACTTAATTTAACTTAATTATTTAACAGACATTTATACTTTAATCGGTTCTTTTTTCTCTATATTTGTTTACCATGTATTTCATTGTCCTGCTGCTGTAAAGCTAACAAATTTCAAGACGTATGCCAGTGATAATAAACCTGTTCTGATTCTGAAAGCAAGCCAAAGCAATGCTTGCTTCTGTTGGAAAAGGGTGATGTGTTTGAAGATGATGTTTCTCATGGCTTCCTCCAGGTTGGGCATGTGTAAGACTTCAAAACACTTTTAGCACTGCAGTTTATGGAGAAAGATGATGCCAGAAGCCATCAGCTGGAATGTTAACAGAGGGGTTTAATAGATATTTGAGCAGGATTTGATGGACCAGAGATTGAGATTGATTCTGCGGGTTGTATATCTTAAAGCTGGTCTCTTAAAAAATCTAATGGAAATCAGGAGAAATGCTTTAACCAGTGAAGTTAGAATAAAGAACCTGCAGCAACTGAGGTGAGTGGTGCAAATCTAAGGGATGAGTTGTAAGTTGAGGGCACTGGAGGTCTTCATCCTGTCTAATCCCCAAGGCTTCAACTGTTTTCGAATTTCCCATTGATGGCCGTGATTGGATTGTCCCTATTGAAGCTTTACAGGCTGTAATTGTTTGCTACTTGACTGATTCTTCTGGTATTCATGTCGTAAACGGGTGAAGATTAGTGTGATGACAGCATTAGTGTACGTACAAAGTACAAAATTGAAGTCTCCTACTGTGCATCACAAATTTTTATCTGATTATGCAGATCATCAAGTAAAAAGGGGATGTGGAGTCCTCTTGCCGTGACCCTTGTACAGCAAGCAATCTTGCTGCTGTTTCTGCACACTGAAAAAAAATGCTACCTAGATTGGTATAATGGAGTCTCTGAATAGAGTAAGCAGGTATGCTGTCCCTTGCAATCATTTTGCTCGTCTCTGGTTTTCTTGGATCAGATGGTTTTTCTTCTGATCTCCTATTTGGAGGAATCCAATCCCGTTTGGTTATTTACTGTAAACATCTGGACTTATTGTGACTGCTCCTTTGGGCTGAGGTTGTTCTGGAAGAGGTCCCTTTAATCAGGGCAGACTGGGGATAATAGTTCTGGAAGGCTTTGACCCACTAAGCCATTGGGGAGCACAGTTGAGAGCATCCTGACTGGCTGCAAAACTGCCTGGTGTGGGAACTGTACTTCCCTTAATCAGATTCTGCAGAGAGTGGTGTGGGCAGCCCAGCTCATTTGCAGATGTGAACTTCCCATGATTCAGGACATTTACAAAGACAGGTGTTTTTAAAAAAAGGCCTGAAGGAACTTTGGGGACCCGAGTCACCCCAACCACAATCTGTTCCAGCTGCTTTCATCCAGAAAATGGTACTGCAGTATAAAAACCAGGACCAACAGGCTCCGGGACTGCGTCTTCCACCAGGCCATCAGCCTGATGAACTTGCGCTTACTTGAGTGTATTTCTATGTTACATTGACTGTTCTATTACAAATTATGTATCACTATGATTGCACATTTAGATTTTTACTTGTGTACGTAAAGAATGGAAGAAATAAAGTCAATTCAATTCATGAAGTATTGTTTGCCTTTTTGAGGGCAGTGCTTCTGATGCTAAATAGTTTCCTAACTGTAAATGATCATTGCGGGTAGGATGCCCTCAAGTCAAAGTAAATTTATTAAAGTACATGTGCATAAAGTACATTATTGAAGTACAAGTAAAGTACTGGAATTTAGAAGGATGAGAGAGGATCTGATTGAAACATATAAGATTATTAAGGGATTGGACACGCTGGAGGCAGGAAGCATGTTCCCGCTGATGGGTGAGTCCAGAACTAGAGGTCACAGTTTAAGAATAAGGGGTAGGCCATTTAGAACAGAGATGCGGGAATAACTTTTTCACCCAGAGTGGTGGATATGTGGAATGCTCTGCCCCAGAAGGCAGTGGAGCCCAAGTCTCTGGGTGCATTCGAGAGAGAGTTAGATAGAGCTCTTATAGATAGCGGGGTCAAGGGATATGGGGAGAGGGCAGGTGCGGGGTACTGATTGTAATTGATCAGCCTGATCACACTGAATGGCGGTGCTGGCTAGAAGGGCCAAATGGCCTACTCCTGCACCTATTGTCTATTGTGCCACCATATACCGTTCTGAGATTCATTTGGTTGCAGGTATTCACAGTAAATCCCAGACGTGCAATAGAATCAATAACCAACTACACAGACTGACGAACAGTCATCATGCAAAATACAAACTCTGCAAATACAAGAAACAAATAGCTGCAAGTATTGAGTAATTGCAGACACCCAAGTCGTTTTGGTTTGATGTGGAATGAGTGTTTAAAGATAAAGCGAGATTTGCTAGAAGCATATAAAATAAAGGGGCTGAATAGTGAGGGATCTCCTTGAAGGGGTCATAATCTGTTCATTTTTCAAAGGGGACGAGATTTGTGTGACAAAGATGCAGCATGTGACCATAAAATGTAAGAGCAAGTTACATCATTTGGCCCATTAAATCTGCCCAGCCATTCAATCTTACCTGATTTTTAACACCATTCTCTCATTTCCCCCCATAATTAACCACTTTACCAGTTTAAAAACTTATCAATCTCTGCCTTATACATGCAGTAACTTGGCCTGCAGTTGTCTGGCAACAAATTCCACAGATTCTCTCCCCTCTGGCTGAAAAAGTTCCTCATCTGCTCTAAATGGACATCCCTTTATTCTGATGGAACTTCCTCTCCGTATCCATTATATCCATGCCTTTTGATGTTTGAGGTTGGAATCGGGAATGCACTGGAGTCTCCGCTGTCCTAAAGAAGATGCTGGTCTTGCATCACATCATCCCTTGTAACCATGCAAGACTTTGATTTGTTTTACTGAGGTGACTGAAGCTCCTGGGAGCCAGCACACTTTATCTTATGGTGCTTATAAGGATTGGCAAGATTCACCAGATTTGGCACGTTAAATAAAGATGTCATGTGGCCCAGAATAATGAGCACATTGTGGCATACTGTATAGTATCTTACTGCTATTTCTCTGATTGTCTTTGTTTCTGTAATTAATAATGCTCTTGCAGCTTTTAAAGTTTATGTTCAGTTGTTTACATTACCTAGGCTTTGAGGCCTTGTTTCCTAAGACTGATTAGATTGAAAACCTGTCTTGTGACAAGATATTGTTTTCAGCAATGATAATTGCTCGTCAGTTTCTTTAGTTCAATATTTTTTTTTCTTCAGAGTACAAAATACAGAGTACAGAGTTGAGTAGTTTTATTGTTTAGTAATTCTGTTTCTGTGGTTTGGCTAAATTTGATTTAGCACTATTAATTAGTCTTGGGAAGTTATCTAGTGTTCTGTATACAGCTGTTCATTAAAATGTATCTGATCTTTCAAAGGTTGCTGATGGTGAGTTTCTTGATTTTAAAAATAAATTGGCAGTGCGGGGGTAGGGGATCTTGGGGGAGGGGCAAGCTTTGCTACCAGCTGTTTTTGGGAAGGTGGAATTTCTAAGTTAGTTTGTTCTGATAGTGTCATTTTATGGTTGCAGTTGACACTGCCAGTTTCTCAGAGCCCTTTGTTAACTGCACTGTCATCTACAGAGCACTGTTTCAAAAGATAATTCCAAGTTTAATTGTCATTCACCCATACATGAATACAGCTAAACAGTGTTACTCCAGGGGCCAAGGTACGCAGCGCTGCACAAGGCACATATATTACATATAAGATGGCAGTAAAATAATCACAAAAAAAAATTTCCAAGTCCCCAAGTCCATAAATGTTGGAGCAGTCTGCATTTGAATGCAATATAGCTTGTCTTCTGCTGAGCAAACACTGGAGAGCAGCATGGGCACCGTGCAGAGCCAACTGGCTGGCTGCAAGTAGGCAACACCATGGCTTGAGGCTTAGTCTTCTGCCAGCATGGGTGCCGTGCCACACCACCTCTGGCACTGATTCCAATACCGTTCTCCTGGTCTGCTGCAAATGGGTGACACTGGCCTAGTCCTCGCAGATTCCCTGATGTCAGGTCCACCTATAAAACAAGCCAAGTCCCTCATTAATCCCTTAACTGTTCTTGTATATTGTACGGTGGTGTAATTTCCTTGGCAGTTCTCCGCCTGGCACAGACTTGTTTGTAAAGGATTACTTTGTATTGAAATGATACTCTGGTTGGTAAGAGGATATACTGTTAGGATGAATGGCTGCAGGTGTCTCGGCGTTACAAACTATTTGTTTTGGATTGTGTAGCATTTTGATACTGTATGGCAGCTGATTGTGTTGAGCTGAATTTGAAGTAGTCCAGAAACAAGTTTTGATACATTGTGAAATTTGCTTTGCTGTCGCACTTGTGTAATATATAAAAATTACTGTAGGCTACAAGTGTTTAAAAATAAGCTGTGCAAAAGGGAGCAAATTGAGATTGCATTCATGGACATTCAGAAATCTGGTGGTGGAAGGGAAGAAGCTGTTCCTTAAAATGTCTGTACCTTGATGACATCAGTGAGAAGAGGGCATGCATTGGGTGGTGAGGGTCCTTAATGATAGATGCCAACAACTTGAGTCATCACCTTTTGAAGTTGTCCTCGATGGTGTGGAGGTGCTGGATAAGTTTACAGCCCTCTACAGCTTTCTGATCCCGTGCTTTGGCCCTTCTACAGCAGGCAGTGATTTCAACCATTGGGAATGTATCCACATTTGGGAAGCATAAGCACACAGGGTGATACTGGGTATTAATTGTGCTAGATGGTTCAACTGCATATGCTAGAAATCTGAAATAAAACACCTCGCACACTATGTTGATCGGGGAAGTGAACCAGCTAATATTTCAGAGATGAACTGCTGTGTACGTGTTCTTTCAGAAACATAGCTCGAGGACAACATCGGTCTTCAGGTCATGCCACCCGGGGATCTGTGTGAAATTGTTTTAAGGAGATATGATTTTGCTGAAAAACTGAGTTTAAGCTTTGTACCACATTCATTGCACTCATGGTGTTCCATGTTATTGCATGGTGGCACAGTCCAATTTGCTAAAAGCCTCAACTCAAGCTGAATTTGTCTACTGTGCTGGCCTGAGTTCAGCAGCATTGCTGCACCGTTTCTGTGAAATCTTTCTAAAAATTAATTGCTATAATCTGGATGGGATTCTGGATTCTGCAGATGCTGGAGATCTTGAGCATATTTCATTGCTGGAGGAACTCAGCAAGTTAGGTAACATCTATGCAGGGAAGTAAACATTCAATGTCACTCTGCTCCTGAATGAAAAATGGACAATTTTCGAATTGTGGCTTTAACATGACTAGAATATTTGTATGCTTTCATCATGCATATTTTAATTTGGGTTTGGGGTCTTGCACTGTGTGGTGAGGTGTACCAATGGTGTGTGTAATTTAATGATTGCTTGATGTTAGTCTGTGACCTGAATTGTAACTGGCATTTTTGCTGTTTCTCCCCACAGATGCTCCCTGGTGCGGTCACTGCAAAGCTCTTGCTCCAGAATACAGTAAAGCTGCAGCGAAGCTGAAGGAAGAGGGGTCTGACATTAGACTGGCAAAAGTAGATGCCACTGAAGAATCTGAGCTGGCGCAGACATTTCTCGTCAGGGGATACCCGACCATAAAGTTTTTTAAAAATGGAGATAAGAAAAACCCAAAGGACTATGCAGGTAAGGCCAGTGTGTTGTAATGTGGTAAATATTTTGCTGGCTATAATTTAAATAAAAATATTAGTTGAATTGATTGTCCATTGGATTCGTTTCATTTAGAGTTGTTCTATTTCCTTTGGAATTAACATTTAATAAGTAGTGGGAGCTTATCCCGCTATCTTGCACCAAAGCAGGCTGTGACAACCTTAAGGAACCATGCCCAATCTAGTGTCATCACACAAGAGATTCTGCAGAACCTTAAATGGCACATTCAGAATATTGGAAGTACTCATTGACAAGTCGGGCAGCATCTGTGGAGAAGAATGAACAGAATGTTTTAGGCAAAACTCTTCATTAGAACATCACCTTTTTTATTTTAAATTTGAGCAGAATTAGAACGCAAGACATAAAAGAAGAATTAGAAACATAGAAAACCTACAGCATGATACAGGCCCTTCAGCCCACAAAGTTGTGCCAAACACGTCCCTACCTTAAACTACTAGGCTTACCTATAGCCCTCTATTTTACCAAGCTCCATGTACCTATCTAAAAGCCTCTTAAAAGACCCTATCATATCCACCTCCACCATCGTTGCCAGCAGCCCATTCCACGCACTCACTGCTCTGAGTAAAAAAAAACTTACCCCTGACATCTCCTCTGTACCTACTCCCCAGCAGCTTAAACCTGTGTCCTCTTCTGGCAACTATTTCAGCCCTGGGAAAAAGCCTCTGACTATCCACATAATCAATGCCTCTCATCATCTTGTACACCTCTATCAGGTCACCTCTCATTCTCCTTTGCTCCAAGGAGGAAAGGCTGAGTTCACTCAACCTATTCTCAAAGGGCATGCTCCCCAATCCAGGCAACATCCTTGTAAATCTCCTCTGCACCCTTTCTATGGCTTCCGCATCCATCCTGTAGTGAGGCGGCCAGAACTAAGCACAGTGGGGTCTGACCAGGATCTCATATAGCTGCAACATTACCTCTTGGCCCCTAAATTCAATTCCACGATTGATGAAGGCCAGTACACCATACGCCACCTTAACCAGAGTCAACCTGTGCAGCTGCTTTGAGCGTCCTATGGTCTCGGACCCCAAGATCCCTCTGATCCTCCACACTGTCTTGCCATTAGTACTATATTCTGCCATCATATCTGACCTACCAGAATGAACCACTTCACACTTATTTGGGGTTGAACTCCATCTGCTACTTCTCAACCCAGTTTTGCATCCTATCAATGTCCTGCTGTAACCTCTGACAGCCCTCCACACTATCCACAACACCTCCAACCTTTGTGTCATCAGCAAACTTACTAACCCATCCCTCCACTTACTCATCCAGGACATTTATAAAAATTATGAAGAGCAAGGGTCCCACAACAGATCCCTGAGGCACACCACTGGTCACCGACTTCCATGCAGAATATGACCCGTCTACAACCACTCTTTGCCTTCTGTGGGCAAGCCAGTTCTGGATCCACAAAGCAATGTCCCCTTGGATCCTATGCCTCCTTACTTTCTCAATAAGCCTTGCATGGGGCACCTTATCAAAAGCCTTGCTGAAATCCATATACACTACATCTATTGCTCTACCTTCAATGTGTGTGTTTAGTCACATCCTCAAAAAATTCAATCAGGCTCGTAAGGCATGACCTGCCTTTTACAAAGCCATGCTGACTACTCCTAATCATATTATACCTCACCAAATGTTCATAAATCCTGCCTCTCAGGATCTTCATCAACTTACCAACCACTAAGGTAAGACTCACTGCTCTATAATTACCTGAGCTATCCCTATTCTCTTTCTTGAATAAGGGAACAAAATCCGCAACCCTCCAATCCTCGGGAACCTCTCCCATCCCCATTGATGATGCAAAGATCATCACCAGAGGCTCAGCAATCTCCTCCCTCGCCTCCCACAGTAGCTGGAGTAAATTTTGTCCGGTCCCGGTGACTTATCCAACTTGATGCTTTCCCAAAGCTCCAGCACATCCTCTTTCTTAATGTCTATATGCTCAAGCTTTTCAGTCTGCTACAAGTCATCACTACAATCACAAAGATCCTTTTCCATAATGAATACTGAAGTAAAGTATTCATTAAGTACCTCTGCTATTTCCTCTGGTTCCATACGCATTTTCCCACTGTCACATTTGATAGGTCCTATTCTTTCATGTCTTATCCTCTTGCTCCTCACATACTTGTAGAATGCCTTCTCATGGCCCCTTCTGGCTCTCTTAATTTCCTTAAGTTCCTTCCTAGTAGCCTTATAATCTTCTAGATCGCTAACATTACCTAGCTCTCTGAACCTTTTGTAAGCTTTTCTTTTCTCCTTGACCAGACTTATTACAGCCTTTTTACACCACGGTCCCTGTACCCTACCTTAACTTCCTTGTCTCATTGGAATGTACCTATACAGAGCTGTACACAAATATCCCCTGAATATTTGCCATATTTCTTCTGTTCTTTTCCCTGAGAACAACTGTTTCCAATTTCGGCCTCCAATTTCCGGCCTGATAGCCTCATAATTCCCCTTACTCCAATTAAATGCTTTTCTAACTTGTCTGTTCCTATCTCTCTCCAATGCTATTGTAAAGGAAATAGAATTATGATCACTATCTCCAAAATGCTCTCCCACTGAGAGATCTGACATGTGACTTCTATTTTACTAAGCTCCGTGTACCTATCTAAAAGCCTCTTAAAAGACCCTATCGTATCCACCTCCACCACATTTCCCAATACTAAATCAAGTACAACTCTACTCTTGTAAGCTTATCTACATATTGTGTCAAGAAACCTTCCTGAACACACCTAACAAACTCCACCCCATCTAAACCCCTTGCTCTAGGGAGATGCCAATCAATATTTGGGAAATTAAAATCTCCCATCACGACAACTCTTATTACTCCTTTCCAGGTTCTTTTTCCCTATCTGCTCCTTGATATCCCTGTTACTATTAGGCAGCCCATAAAAAAAAAAACACACAGTAAAGTTATTGACCCCTTCCTGTTCCTAATCTCCACCCACAGAGACTCCATAGACAATCCCTCCATGGCGTCCACCCTTTCTGCAGCTGTGACACTATCTCTGATCAACAGTGCCACGCCCCCACCTCTTTTGCCTCCCTCCCTGTCTTTTCTGAAACATCTAAAGCCCGGCACTTGAAGTAACCATTCCTGTCCCTGAGCCATCCAAGTCTTTGTAATGGCCACCACATCATATCTCCAAGTGCTGATCCGCTTTGTTCACAACACCTCTTGCATTAAAAGGAGAGAATTAGACCATTCTCTGCTATTTCATCATGACTTATTTATTATCCCCCTCAACCCCACTCTCCTGCCTTCTTCCCATAACTGTTCACGCTCTGATTAATCAAGAACCTATCAACGCCTGCTTTAAATATACTCAATGACTTGGCTTGCACAGTTGTCCACAGCAATGAATCCAACTGATTCACCACCCTCTGGCTAAAGAAACTACCCCATCTGTTCTAAATGGACATCCCTCAATTCTGAGCCTGTGCCCTCTGGTCCTAGAGACCGCCCCACATCCTCTCTGCATTTACTCAATCTAGGCCTTTCAGTGTTTGATAAGTTTCAAGGAGATCTCCCCTTGCTTTCTAAGGGGCCCAGAAATGCTCACAATACTCCGTGTGGCCTGACTAATTGTACACTATACTTAGTCTTCATCTGTCTTTTGCATTGTTTTAATTTTGATTTGTAAAGTCAGGTATGCAGCTCCATGGCATATTTGAAAACCATCTGCTGGCCATTAACCATCTTGATTCTGGTACTAGGACAATTTAGTGACCCACTAACTAGCAAATTGTCAGGCTGTGGGAGGAATTCGGAGCATCTGAGGGGGAACCCACCCAGTCACATGGAGAACAGATAAATGGAGCACCTGAGAGATCAGGATTGAATGCAAGTTTGCTAGAGCTGAGGCAACAGTGAAACCATCTCGGCCACTGGTGTCCCAAAATGTTTGTTCCTTTATTAATCTTAAACTATTTGTATTTTCTACAAAATGTTCCCTTCTAAAGACCAGTTTTATCAGTCACACATACATGAACTATTCAGTGAAATGTGTATTTGTCAACAACCAATATGTTGTGAGGTTGTGTGGGGGCAGCCCACAAGTGTCACCGTGCTCCTGATGCCTCGACTCACAAACCCCGGTCGTACATCTTTGGAATGCAGGAGGAAACAGGAGCACCTGGATAAACCTACACGGTCACAGGGAGAATGACAGTGATGGGAACTAAATCACAATTGGTGATCGCTGGCACTGTAATGTCACAGTTGCTGCTATCCGATTATAGAATGTATAGCAGATTGCCTGATCTGCCTTCCCCAGATGTTTTGCACCTTCTGTAATTCTCATGCTGGCATAATTGGCTTCCCAAATGCTGATCTGAGGATGCGGGCAACAGCTTGTGTGAGTAACACCTACAAGTTGCCCTTCAAATTACATGATGTTTTGACCTGGAAATGTGTGGTTTTGTTCATTATCAGGAATAAATTAGAACTTGCCCCCTTGGCACAAGTTGCTCTCTGACTCCTAATTACCACAAAATCCAACTATTAGTTGCACCTTGACCCATGCTGAATAATTCTCTGATCTATTTCTGACTGAGATGCTCTGTCACTTCTTCATTAATCCTCCTTGGAGTTGCTTTTCACTGCAAGCTCTTGTTGAGAGGGCAAGATTTGAGTATCATTGTCTTCTTGTGGCTGTTATATTGGAAGAGTACATCGTAAAGTCAGATCAAGTCTTTGCGCTATGCATTTACTCTGTACTCTCATTTGGGGTACATGTCTGTTTTGTACTACGATGTCTGGGGCATCCTGCAATTGTCACCACGCATTCCAGCGCCAACATAGCATACCCACAATGTTCAGCACATCTTAACTGGCACTGCTCTTCCTGGCCAATCCCCAACTGTTTGCTGAGCCCCAGAGGGTATACAGTCTGGTTTACAGAGTGGGGTGTATGCCTTTCTGTGACTCATCTCACCGGTTCAATGCTGGTGCCAGTGTGTGCACTATGACTTGGATTGACATTGCTCTGCTTGGCCATCGAAAGCTCAGTTAGTTCCTGAAATCCAAGTCCCCCCTCAAAGCAGCAGCTAGCTGAACCTCAAACCCCAGTTTATAGGTGAACTATTTTTAAACTAACCTTTCGCTTTGGTTTTAAACAGTTAATGATATGGTTAGGAGCCACAGAGGCTGTTGCTGTGACTTCAGGAATCTAGCTCAGGGGAATCATTTTATTTAATGATTACTGTCTGGGAATGGACTGCTGTTGGCAGGGGTATGAGGCTGGTGGTTTTAACAGAAGATGCCACTACATATTTGTGTAATATACACCATTCAATGATAAGAACAGAGGTAGTTTTCAGGTGAGTCATGAATTTTGCTGCTGCGGTTGTAATTTGAGATTGAATTTGGAATTTCACAGCTCGCACATTTTCACCAACATCCTAGCCACAATGGTTAAAAGGTCTGGTGCTTGTAGACAAATTACACAAAAGTAGAATTTGCAGTGCTAACGCAAGTGGTTCAAGATGGTGCTTGTGCTCCGTAGCAGCCTCCCTTTAGTCTACCTGCTTCTACCCTGATAGGTGTGTGCTTGTTAATCATCAATTCGCAGCAAATTTTAATAAGCAGCAGTGGAAGATCAGAGGTAATTCATGTCTCAGGAATGTTACAGTAGATTGTCATCTTTTCACTTGGATCAGTGCTGTAATACACAGATTGCCCTGGTTTCAGCCCCAAACACCAAACACCTTTGGGCAGCCTCTGTGGGAGGAAAATAGTTGATGTTTTGGGTGCAGACCCTTCATGTGGACTAGAGATAGTGGGGAGGTAGACAGTGTATAGAGGTGATAGGGTAGGGTTGAGGAAGAGCCAGCAAGTGATTGATCCAAGTGAAGAGGGATAATAGAGAACAGTGTAGAATTGGTGACAATTGTAACAACCTTGGCCTCACTGTGCTATCCTTATTAGAGGTTAGTTTTATTTATCAAGTACATTGAAATGTGCATCCAAATGCAACATTTCTGTCAACGACCAGCAGTCCAGGGCTGTGCTGGGGGCGGCCCACGAGTGTTGCCATGCTCGTAACTTCTTAACCCTAATGTGTGTGTAGAATGTGGGAGAAAACCAGGATAGCTGGAAAAAGCCCATGTGGGTATGTGAAGTGTGTATAGATTCTTTAGACAGTGGCAAGAATTGAACTCTGATCACTGGCACGGTCTGTAAAAGGTTATGCCAGCTCCTATGCCACCATTCTGCCTGTAGTCTAGTACTGTTCTGGCTTGAAGGCAATGAGATTACCTTATCCCACGTTGAACATAATATTGGGTTCAGTCACTTGGTTAGCAAGGAAACCATAACCTTGGTTTAAAGCAAGAACTGAGAGCAGTAAATGGAAACCAGAATAGTTAATCTTGCCTATTGAGTCTGCTCTGCCATTCATTGATATCACTCATTCCTTAGTATTTTCCTGCAGTATCCCTGCTTCCCTTGATTCTTGATATCCAAAAACATCTCGATCTATATTCTAAATGAACATTTCCCTTTTAGCTGGAAGACAGCATGAAGATATTGTGAACTGGCTGAAGAAACGCACTGGACCTGCAGCTGACACCATCACTGAGGCAGACGCTGCTGACAAGCTTGTGGACTCCTCTGAAGTGGTTGTCATAGGGTTTTTCAAGGTACTAATTATTGCTTCAAGATATGTGAAACATGGACAAGCTAATGCAGCTCTGCCACAGTGAGGGCACTAAATAAT
The DNA here is from genome assembly GCF_048418815.1 of Hemitrygon akajei. Lineage (NCBI taxonomy): Eukaryota > Metazoa > Chordata > Chondrichthyes > Myliobatiformes > Dasyatidae > Hemitrygon > Hemitrygon akajei. The sequence goes on along the minus strand of NC_133145.1, from coordinate 58,359,023 downwards.
CCGGGTAAGGGAGCTGTAGTGTTACTAGCTACCTGTCCGTGTAGTGTACAGCAGACTCGGTGTATGTTAACCTGCCATGTGTTTGAATACGCTTTTAGAAACTGCAAATTACATTTCATACTTTGCTGTTTTTTATTTGGGGCTGAATACTGTCTGTGGGGAGAATTGACTGTTGGATATACTGAGCTCAGGAGCTGAACTGCTGTTTACCATCAAGGATTGCGTAGAATTGGACTGGTATTGTTTCCATTTTGTCGATGTTTCTAATCTTGCCATTTAAAGTCTGAGGTAGAAAACAATGAGCCATCGACCAATACAGCACAGCTACAGGCCCTTCAGCCCTTCAAGTCTATGCTGACCAGTGCCCAAATTTCCTGCATTTGGCCCATGTTCCTCTTAAAAACCCACCCGTCTGTACCTAGTTGCGTTCTTCTTAAACGATACTATTGTACCTGGCTCAACTACTTCTGGCAGTTCATTCTGCACTCTCTCCACCTGAGTGCTAAATGTTACCACTTGTTGCTCTTAAATCTTTTTGATTCCCCTAAATCGACTCTATCCTGGGGGGGAGGGAAGGAGGCTGAAGACCACCCTGTCTATCATAATTTAATCATTTCTATAAGGTTGTCCCTCTTTCTCCTGTGTTTCAAAGGAATAAGGTCCCTAGCCTGGCCAAATTCTCGTTGTGACTCAGGCCCTCTAGTCTGCCAACATCCTACCTTTTGATAAAGGTTTAAACAGCATTCGTGACAAGCTGGAATGTTTTTTTTGATGTTTTTACCACTTTGCCAAAATTCCCGTTGGAATAGTTTGCAGTTGGCTTCCAATTAGAATGTTAAGCAAACTGATCTCAGTCTTTAAAAAAATAAAAAATAAAATAATAATCCCATTTGGCTGCTTGATTTCTGTGCATGATGGGAACTAGGCATCATTCCTACAGGTAGTGAGTGTGATATGGATTCTGATCGAGGACATGTGCATTAATCCCAAAACTTGCTGTGCTACTGCATGCTGCTGGGTTTGAAATGCAGATGGGCAGTTGTTGTCCCTGGTAGGAAGGTTGGTAATTATTGGATCTTCAGGCAGGTTTATTTGGAGAGACAGCACAGAATGGACTCTTTCAGCCCAATGCCCAGTGACCCACCTATTTAAAACTGGTCTAGTTACAGAATAATTTGACCAATTAATCTACTAATTGTAATGCCTTTGGACTGCAGAAGGAAGCCGGAGGAGGAAACCCATGCATTCACAGGGAGAATGTACAAACTCCTTGCAGATGGAGCTAGAATTGAACTCTGACCTGTAATAGTGTCATCCTACTGTGGGCTTGTGGTTTGAGATCAGTTTTTCTCTAGCAAAAAGTCCAGTGAGGCTGGCCCACTGGAGTCTGACTGATTAAATTGGATCCCTTGGCTCTTTTATAGTAAACTTCCCAAAAAAATTAGTCCACAATGCAGCCCTCATGACCATGTTCTCCCTTTGTTTTCTGATGACCTCCAGAGTCCATTCTTCCTTCGGGTGGGGTGTGTGGTGGAAGTAGTATCTCCTACATTAGCCTAGGGACTGAACAGGCTGAAGGACTTGTTTATCTGTATATAGCTGACCTGGTTAGAATATGTTGGCTTCTGCTTGTCAGCAAATTAGAAATTGGCTTGGTGTTCTCGGTTTCTGCATTATTATATCCTGGCTTCAGGTTCCTGGGTGTCAACGTCTCAATGGATATATTTTGAGGCCCTGTGTTGATGCAATCATGGTGAAGGCACACAAGTGGCTATGCTTACGAGCTTGACTTTTGGTATGTCACTGAAGACTTGCAGATCTTTGGTTTAGAGCCTTCTGACTAGTGTCACAACCTGGAATGAAGTGTTAAGTGCACAGGATAACAAGATTATAGACTTGGCCAGTTGTCAGGCGCACAGCTTTCCCTCACAATTGAGGACAGCTTCAAGAGGAGGTGCTTCAAGAATACGGCATCCATCATTAAGGATGCTCACCATCTGGACCATCCTGTACATCACCACCATAAAGAAAGTATAGGAGACTAAAGGTCCAAACTCAGTGGTATAGAAGGGCTTCTCTCTGACATCAGATTTAATCTAACACACATGTCCCATCTAGAGCATGTTGCACTCGCTGAACACTCCTTGTCAAGAACTCCTCCCATCTGTCCCACAATCTCTTTGGACTGTGGTATCTCAGCTGTCAGGCAGAAGGTACAACAATATAAAAACAAGGACTTTTAGGGTGGGTAATGGCTTCTTGTCCAAGCTGTGAGACTTCTGAGCACCTGCTACACATTTATGACCATACCTATAGTTAATTGTCATTCAAGCAAGCACATGTATATGGCCAAATGAAAATGTTCTTCTGGGGCCAAGGTGCAAAACAGTACCAACAACTACATACAGCTCAGCACATAGCACAAAAATAGTCAAAGTCCCTGAGTGAAATGGCCTGAGGATTGGTGGATGGGTTGTTGTCCTGAAGCCACATTTCTGCAAGAACAAGTACATAGCAGTTCCCATAGACAAATACAATCCAGTTGTCCACTGAGCGAACACTGGAGGGCAGCACTGGGAGGCGCCAGCCCCAGCCAAGTACAGATTCTAGTCTGCTGCTCTTCTGCTCTCTCCCCTGCCACTAATTGTCTTGTACTGCTACTGCAAAACAAATTAATCATGTGTCAGTGAAAATAAACCTGATTCTGGAGTAAATTTCTGTCTGTCACAGCAACGACTTTTCTGTTTATTTTTCTGGGATTGCTGTTGTATTCATGTTTGTTTGCAATTTGCTTTTAGGCTCTGATTATTGTGTGAACAGCTGTAACCATGTGGGTGTGTAATTGTTCCCAGCTAGATGGTGGTAGTGCTAATTGAAGTTTGGATTGGCAGACTGATTTTACTCAAACCTGTTAAAAGCACAGTCTGTTTAATGTGAGTCTTGGCTACTGCTGCAGAACGTGAAACCATTCCCTTCTCACTTTAATTGGAACAGACTCATTCTGTACCGTTTGTATGATTAGGGTGTAATTGTCTGACAAAGCCATCTCTTTTTGCAGGATTTGGAAGGGAATGATGCCAAAACATTTCTTCAGGCTGCAGAGGCCATTGACGAGGTGCCGCTTGGAATCACTTCCAGTGCTGACATCTTTGCCAAGTATGATATGAAGGAGGATGGAGTTATCCTTTTCAAGAAGGTAAAAGGCATTTGATCAAATGGGGTGGGGCTGTAGCTTTAGTTTTGACTTGGCTTGTATCCAAGTTGGTTTGTGTTGGCAACTTTGAATCCTGAAAATTTTGAACCCAGCTTATCTTTATTTTAGAGATTCAGCACGGTAACATGCCCTTCCAGCCCGAGTCTGCGCTACCAATTAATCAGTTCACTAATCAGGCTAATCACTCTCTTGACTGTCTCCTACAGATTTAAGAACATTAAAATTAGCTCTATTTGTCTCACGTACACCAAAACATCAAAATGGGCAGTGAAATGCATCATTTGTGTCAGTGACCAATACAGTCCAAGGATGTGCTTGGGGCTGCCTGCAAGTGTCGCTGTGTTTCTGGTGGTAACATACCATGCTCACAGCTCACTAACCCTAACCGTACATCTTTGGAATGTGGGAGGAAACCGCCGCAGTCATGGGGGGAGCATACGAACTCTATTAGAGACTGCCGGGAATTGAACCGGTGGTCGCTAGCACTGTGATAACATTACGCTAACAGCTGCGTTACTTCGCTGCCCAGTTCACAATGACCTGATTGCCACTAGTTGGCAGTGAGGGTGGGATTGCATGTTGCAGCTTAAGATAATCAGTGGTATTCAGGTTTGCCAAACCAAACCAAACCATTCAGCTAAAGATGTATATTAGGGATTCTTCAGTGGGAATTTTTATGCCAAAATGTCACCGTGCTCCATCGGTCCAAATACACTTCTACGCTGATGTTTAAGGTTTTGAATTCTAAATCTATGAACTTGAGGCAATTTCTTACCGCTTGCTAACTGGTCATTGAAGCAGAACAGGTATTACTGGACATTGAGATTGCTTTATCAGAATATGGGACGCTGGCCTTAGCAATAGTGAGGATCGCGTCAAACACTTCACAAATGTGCCGGTAGTCCGTTAAAGAAGGATTTGGAGCAAAGGTATACATCAGGGATGAAACAATTACATGATGAGATAATGTGTCTTCCCTTCTCTAACTTTTACTGGAATAGGTTGAAGCAGTTTCAGGTGCAGTCCTCGAATCAACACTGGAAGCAAATATCCTTCCCAAGTGTCTTCACTAATTTTAAATGAAGTCCATGCCTTTCCTGACAGTACAATGGGTGAAAGGGTGATTATAGAAGTCCATGCTTGGTCTTCACTCCTTGATGTAGCATATTTACATTTACTGGCCTGATCACTGGTTTAGGACTAAACACACTTGAAGTATGAATAATTCAGAACTTTTGGTTCATTCTTTGAAATGAACTAATGTTTGAAATGTGACCTAAAACCCAAGGTAACTTGTTCATAAACCTGTAATCCCTCCCAGCGAAGATACTGACTGCAGTGTGCATCTGCTAATACGGGATTAGGTTGGGTGGTGGAGCTGGAACCAGTGACCAGCAGGTGGCAGTAATTGAACACTGAAGGAATGTAGGCTGGCTGAGAGGAAATGATAACAAGGTTTCCATTGCTGGTACCACCACCCCTTCCTGTGTTTTTGATTGGTGCAAAGTAAAAATGAGTCCTTAGAAATGTCATATATATTTGCATGCTAGTGCACTTTTTAATCTGCTCAGCCTTTGAACCCATCACTTGTTCAAAGTTCTGAATGTGATGGCTCTTTCAAACTTCATGCATTTCACAGTGATGTCATCATGATTGGATAGTAGATAATATTTGTTAACTATTAGTGAATCAAATTTCTGAAATTTTCTCCAAAAATGCAATGCCACATGGTGCTGTGCATGTAGGTCTCATTTACTCCTGCGTGAACATGCCACTGTCCTGTGTGGCCCTGTGATAGTAGGGAGAAGCATGTAAGATCCTCAGTACAGAAACCCATGGTACTACGCATTCTACTGAGGTTAATGTTCTAATACTGAGTGTCCTTGTGTGTATTTGAATCCCTTCTGTGCTGTTGAAATATTTTCGTGGCACAGTATCACAGCATTAATGCTGCTACAGAACACTACCAGCATCCTGAGTTTAACCCCTGATGGAGCTTGTCACTCCTTGGTACTCTGGTTTCCTCCCACGTTCCACTTACCTATTGATTAACTGCTGTAGAGTGCCCTCTCGGTTCAAGGTTGTTGTCATTCAGCTGTACATGTACCACCAAGCTAAGCAGCGTTCCTCTGGACCGAGGTGCACAATGCAGTGTATAAAACACACACAACACAGTAATATTACCAGAAATAACGCACAGTGAGGTTAACTTGCAACAAGCTTTAAACAGTGTAACACTAATGGTGCTTCGGGCATGATGAGACCTGGGTGCTGATAAGGGAGTTCTGTAGTCTTATGGCCTGGGGGAGAAAGCTGTTTCCCATCCTAACAGTCTATACCCTAATCCTACAGTAAGGGGTCAAAAGAGATTCTGGGATGGATGGGAGTGGTCAGTGAGAATGCCAAGGGCCCTGCATACGGTGCTCCTGAAACCTATCTGATCTGAGGTAGCTGGTGAAGTAGAAATTGAAGAGTATGAGAGAATAGTGTATTAGATTGAGGCTGGGTTCTATGCTTAGTGTTAACATAGACTTGATGGGGAAAGTGACCTTGAGTTTAAAAAATGAGTCAATAAATATGGAACAAGTAATAATGGAAACATCAACTGGTGTAGTGGGCTCAGCTTTAAGATAAGGTTGGGTGGGGGAAATAAAAAAAAAATTATAAGTAAATCTCTTTTTGAGTTGTGCTCATTTAAGAGTTACTTAATTCAATATCAAGGTTAGGTTACTTGTAAATTTAATAGTTGGGGCTGGCCACATTTCACCTGTGGCGTCTGCCTTTTTATTGCCTCCTCCTGATGAGATATTTTCCTTGGGAGCTGAAATGGTTCTAGCCTGTGTGGCTAATTGAGCATTAATACAGTTGCTGCTAATTGCAACTTGCTTCGGGGCAATTAGTGGTGAGCTTTTAGCTAGTTATTTTCTTCCAGAGTATATTGCTGTGTTCATCTTAAGTACAAACAGTAGCTGGGTAATGTAGTCTCAATCCCCTGCCTGCCCTCTTGTCTTAGGACTTACTGCCATATCACGTTGTTCACTTGCCAGTTTGGCAGTATTAGTGTGGAAAGGAAGAAATGTGTATTGTGAAGTTGGTGCCTATTCCCAGAGTTTTGAACCTGTTTGACTCACTGATTTATCTCTAGGTATAAAAACCTAGATCCTTCAGCACCAGTTTGATTGCTATGAAACACACAGTGCAATCTGTTGTAATGAAGGCCACAGCCATAATTTTGGGATTCGTCATTATGTGCCGTGTTTTATTAGGCCATTTGCAAAACTTAAATGAAAACTTCCACTTGAGGCATGATGTGTTCCTTTTGAAACAGTGCACTGATACCTCTATAGTTGTGCTACCTAATCTCCGCTGTGGCTCACTGGGGTTTGTTTGCCAATCCAGCACTGGGGTTTTGTCCTTCAGCCATTCCTGGGAAGAATAGCTGGAGTGCTTTAAACACGCTAATTGCAGGACATGTGAAGGGCCAATATTGAGTGTTTATTTTTTGAGCTTCAGTAGAGCTTGTGCTGTCTCGATCACTGGTGCTAAATCTAGTGGAGAATAATTGTATGCCTCCTTATGGATTTGCACCTTTATGACAGCTTGATGTCTTACAGGGATGTGTTGATCTGCTTAACTTCCCTTCTTAACTGGGGAGCCTGAGCCTACTTGAGTTCTGTAGTTGGAATGCTGCTTGTTTATAATGGGTATAGTGTTTAGGTGCCATGAGTGACTAGACCACAGCCACAACTCTCATTAATGCAAATATCTGGTCGAGCCAGTCATGTGGCAGTTCAGTCCATAAAAGCGTACAGGTGTGATCGAGGTTCAGTTGTTCAGACCAAACATCAGCATGGGGGGAAGAAAATCTGACTTTGACAGTGCAATGATAGGTGTCAGGCAGGATGGTTTGAGTATCTCAGAAACTGCTGCTCTCCTAGTATTTTCATGCACAACAGTCTCTAAAGTTAAGAGAACGGTGTAAATAACAAAATACACCCAGAGAGCTGCTGTGAGTGAGACTACCTTATTAATGAGAGGTCAGAGGAAAATGGCCAGACTGGCTCAAACTGACAGCAAGGTGACGGTAACTCAAATAGAGTGCATTACAACACGGGTGTGGAAGAGCATCTCTGAATACAACATGTTGAACATTGAAGTGGATGGGCTATAGTACATTCAATGGACACTTTTGGGTATTGGAGTTACCTCATAGTGGCTGTTGAGTGTATACTGAAGTTATTTCCTTCATGGCTTAATATACAAGCCTGAGAAAATGTACATCATTTTGTTTTTGCGCAAATCCCTTCAGTTTAAACTTAAGCTACTAGTAGTCGTATCTGGTTCAGGGTTCAAGCCTTTTGTCAATGCTGAAGTGCATGGTATGATCTGTAACTGCGGTTTCTTGTGCTGAAGCAAGACGTGTGAGAGGCCTGCAGAAGAGTTGGCACTTATTTGTCCTCTCCCTCATCCCCCACACCTTCCCCAAGTAGAAGTGAAATTGGAAAGATGCCTGAAGTGATCCCATGGGAGGCTCAGTAGCTCTAATTGTCAACAGCTGCGGGTTGCATTGTAATAAAGACAGTTAATAGTAGTCTCTCCCCACAGTCATGCTGATTTGTATGCTCCACCTGTCCCCTGTCCTTAATATGATCCTGTTGACACATCCTCTTGTGTTTATTTAGCTCTGATGTTGACCTTACCTACTTCCAGTAATTTCCACACTCTTTCTCTATAATTCTCTGTAGGATTTATTAATAACCAGCTTGCATTTGTCAGAGTTCTGACCTTGTCTGCAAGAACTTCAGTTGTTGACTTTTGTGTGAAATCACTTGTGAATCCTTATTATTTCCTTTGAATTAAGAGGCCATTGTGCAGAGATTAGAGGAATTGGTATCTTGTTACTCCTGTTAAGAGCAGTTTCAGTGCCTCAGTATATTCCTGGGTAGTAATACCTTGATCACTGGTGACTGGGGGAATTTGTATCCTAGTTACCAGTGACTACATATTCACATGCTATACTTGTGGACGGGTTTAAAATGGGTGTCTGTAATGGGTGGGGGATGTGGAGGAGGGGGAGAAAGCAAAAAAATATTGTACAAACTGCGGGTAGTATTTCAGCCTCCAGATTAAAATTTGGCTTTTAAGCCAGTAGGAATTTTGGTAATGCAAACTCCATTCTTAATCTTGGGGTTTTCACTTCTATTGACCTAATATCCATACTGGAATTAGTGCTGGTATTTGCAGAAAGCAAGATGGAGTTGGTATGGTAGTTTGTCATTAAATCCATGCCTGTTCCTTGCAAATCACGACCAATTCATAGTGTTTATTTAATTTAGAGTATTGAACAAACCCTTCCCACCCAATGAGCTGCACCAACCAGCAACCCCACCTATTTAACCCAAGCCTAATCACAGGACAATTTACAATGACAATTAACCTACTAACATGTACATCTTTTGGACTGTGAATGGAAACAGGAGCTCCTGGAGGAAACCCGCAGAGCTGCAGGGAAAATGTACAAGCTCCCTATAGACCCGCCAGGATTGAACTCCGAGCTCCACCCCAAGCTGTACTAGTGTTGCGTTAACACTGATGGTTTTCTTTGAGCCCTGTAAATTATTCTAAAACTTCTAATTCAGTTTGAGAACTCGGCTTCCACTGCATAAAGTTTGAGGTTACTACACTGATTTTGAATTGTGCTTTTTGCTTTTGCCTATTCAATGGGACATATTCAGTCTTTGGAAGCTGCTCTGTTTGACCGCTCTCAGATCTCTATTGCAAGAAGGTGACTGGTCTCTAGTGCAGTTTTCCAGCTGAAACCCCCTGTCATTGTGAGGAAAATGATTACTCTTTGAGCACATTGCCAGATGTGTAGTTGGGCTAATTCTTACAAATGTTATTTCAATTGTTTTATTTCTCTTTCAGTTCGATGAAGGCCGTAATGTCTACGATGGAGAGATTACTAAAGACAGTCTGGTGGAATTTATCAAAAACAACCAACTGCCTCTGGTTATTGAGTTCACTGAGCAGGTAGGCAGATGGTCTGAACTGTTTCTCAAACCATAATCCTGACACTGAGCTAAGCCATTAATGATGGAATGAAGATGTTGTTTGTTTATCACATTTACTTCAAAACAGTGAAATGTGTTGTTTGCATGACCAATGGATGTGCTGGGGGCAGCTCACAAGTGATACCACACACTCCAGTGTCTGAATAGATGCTGCTTTTTATCCAATTTTGTTTGTGGTTGGTTCTAAGGGCAGGGTAGTGTGAAGACAGATTCTATCCATTGGGCCTTTTGGTATGTTAAAGACAGGGGTGCAGTGGTGACCTGGCTAAGTTAAACTTTGTACCATTGATTCGCTGACATGGATCAGCATGGTGGTCACAGCTTAAGTATTCAATGTTGTAACTGATGAAGTGTGCCAAACATCTTCACCACCCTGTCTACCTGTTGCCACTTTCAAGGAACTCTGTAGTTGTGCTCACCACTATCAGCATTTTCAGCCCAAATTTACATGTAGTCTTGTGTTTGTAGTTGGCCTAAACGCAGTGTCTATTAGACACTGGTATGCGTGACGGCTCTTGAGTAGAAAGGGGTGGGTACAATGTAAAAGACATTTGGACAGCTGTTCCCAATCTTTTCTGTTATGGATCAATACCATTAAGCAAGGGGCCTGTGGACCCCAGATTGGGAGTCCCAGATTTAGAGGAATGTGGACTAAATGCAGGGAAATGGGACCAGCTCAATAGGCAACGTAGTTGCCATGGCAAAGTTGGGCTGAATGGCCTGCCTTGTGTTGAATAACCTGGTTTGCAGATGTCATTGATGGAAGGAGATCTTCCATTTACCTAGTGTAGAGTGCAAGTCCTGAACTTGGGACTATTAGATGGGCAGTAATTGCTGTCATTGCCAGTGAGATCCACATCCCATGAACATTTAGTTTTATTTTTCCTTTGAAAGAATGAAAGATTTGGAGTATGTGCCTTCCTCAATATCTAGAGCTGAGGGTTAAGTGGTTGCCTGTTTAGAGATGCGAACCCATACCGTACTGTTAAAATTGCTACTTCTGGGCACCCTGGATGTTGAGTTTTTGAAAGCTCGGATTGATGGAGTTTGGAACACTTGAAGTTTGTAGGAAAACAGGTGTTGGAGGGTTTACTGTGGCCAGTGGATCAGTTTCTGTAAGTTGGCCTTGCAGGAGCTGGACTTTGGAGCATGTGAGTACATAGAATAGTATGGCACAGTACACGTCTCAATGTTGTCGACTGTTTAACCTATTCTAAGGTTAATTTAACAATAGATACCTAATTAAATGAGGTTGAATTGGGTATATCCAGAATCTGCTGATTCACAGGGGAGCTGTGAAGTATGAGTGGTGGTTGACATGTTCCTGTGGAAAATTTTTCAATACTGACTATAGCCTGCTCTGGGTTCTTTTGCAGTCTGCCCCAAAGATCTTTGGTGGTGATATCAAAACCCACATGCTGCTGTTCATCCCCAAGAGCTCGCGCACCTTTGAGGACAAACTGAACAACTTCAAGAGTGCAGCAGGAAACTTTAAGGGGAATGTAAGTATGCCAGTGATCTTTGTCCAACTGGGAAAGTCTACCAGTGCCTTAAGATGCCAGCCTTAAAGGAAACTGTCAACACATGTCTTCACATTTGGAACATGTTCTCAAGTCAGATTTATTGTGTTTACTTATCTGGAGTTGGCATGAAGTTGTTGTTCACTCTGGTTCTGAGAGCCAGTTCTAAATGTTAGTGCATCAGGGTATAAGTTGTGCCTGGGTACAAATTGTATTCCTACCATTTTGAGACAGTGGCAAGTTTCAGTGAACAAGTGGAAATCTTAGTTGTACGGAGCATTATGGAAATTTTCAACTTGTCTGCCAAATCATACATTAGTTATAGGAACTGGGTTTCGTATTAGATTTGTATTCCCTTGTTATATGAATCGGGTATTTGAAGTTGTCATTATGATTCCTAATTTATGTTGGCCAGATAAATCTACAATGGTCATTCTTTAGAGCTTGCCAGTTTAAGAATGATGTGCCTTTTCGTATCTGGGTGTGCACATAAAGTTTTGGGCTGTATTGAATAAGTTGGCAAATTTTGTAGGGCCTTGGTAGTCACTGATTCATGGTGTGAGGCAGGGGTTCCCAACCTCTATGCCATGGACCCCAGGTTAGGGACATTTGGTGTAGATGTTCATGTGGTATTAGTACAAATTTAGATTAACCTACAATGGGAACATTGACCATTCAGTCCCCAAACCTGGGCAGAAATGAATGTTTCAGGAAGAGTAGATGGTGTACTGAAACCAATCAAGTAAGACTAAACAGGTGAGGTGTGGCTCTTGGATCAGAGAAGGTTGTGAGAAGTTTACTGGTGTATCCTATTGGAGGTTCAGATGGAGGAAAACATGGTGTACAATTATTGTCTTGAGCTGAAATGCAGTTTGTTCCTTCGGTCAATTGACTTTCTTCCCCTCGACTTTCCTGATAGGTTCTGTTCATCTACATTGACAGCGAAGTTGAAGACAACCAGAGGGTTCTGGAGTTCTTTGGCTTGAAGAAGGAGGAATGTCCTGCCATTCGCCTCATCACACTTGAGGAGGAAATGACCAAGTACAAGCCAGAGACAGAAGACATCACAGTGGAGAATGTCAAAAACTTCTGCAGCCAGTTCTTGGAAGGGAAGCTGAAGGTGAGGCCTTTCATCATCTGCATGAATCTGCAATGAAAAACGTTTGCCCTAGTGTAAAGGGAAAGTTGATGGTGTAGAGCTTGGAGAAATTGAGGCTGCATGTCCTCGGGGGACCTGCTGGATTTGGAGAGATCAGATTCATTTACTTACATGCCGTGAATGTGATTTGCTTTAACCAGCAACCTAAGGATGTGCAAGTGTTGCGCCATATCCCAGTACCAGCTTACCATGCTCGTCAACAGAACACAAGCAGCAGAATGGCAGAAAAAGATCTTTACTTCCCTCCATCCTTCCCACCCACATAAACAGTCCTCTAACCCCAGCACAGGCCTTCAGTGGACTAGAACTTGCAGATGTTGGGTGATCTGATTTAACCGCATGTTGCCCTTGGTTCTGTTATGCGTATATATTATTGGGTACCTCATTTCTGAAACGTACAGGTTCCAAGCAGTTCTAACTAACCAGGGGAGGACCTGTATTTGTGCAAATGAGAAGGCAAGAAGTTCAGGATGGGTGCTATTAGTGAGTGAAAATTGAGCATGTCCTAAAGTTGCAACTGTAACTAGGCATGCTTTCCTCCACAATTGGGGTGTCCACCCCCCCAATTGCAGGAGTGGAGGAGCTGGCAGAATTGTGGTCCTGTGCCAATCGGAATTGATGCCACAGCACTTTTGCAGAAGGCATTTTGGGATCATTTTGAACAGGTATCAAATGATAGAAGTACGAAGGAAGCCTGGATTGAAATGGGCTGCACTGGATGGAAGTGTGCATCCACGGTATTGAGCTTAGATTAAGCAAATCAGTTTGAGGCCAGGGTAAAGCTAGTTTTAAGGTTGCAAAATACGATTTTAAACTAAGTTTGCTTGATTTTTGTATGCATTGATTTGTGTGCCTTGTGTTCATAAGGGTTAGACATGTATTCCTGGTTCATGGGGTGCAGTTCTCTAAGATGAATTCAAAACCTCAGATCACAGACTGGAGCTACAGGAAAAGTTCTAAGGCCACTGCCCTGAGCTGACCAGTTCTGTAGATCAGTTACAGTAAATATAGTAAATGTGCGCCAGTTTTTATAAATCTACAGTTAGCAGGTTCATGAGTCAAAGGTCAAGAAGTGGACATGGAATGAACATGATTATCAAAAGAAATTAGTGTTTTTTGTAGTGGTTAAAGCGTGGAATGCGTTCAGACTCAGATTTAATATCACTGGCATGTGTTGTGGCCACAGTACATAGCAGTACAAAAAACAAATTACAGTAAGAAATGTGTATTAAAATTGAATTAAATAAGTAATGAGAAAAGAACCAAGATTAGAGGTAGTATACACGGGTTTATTTTCCATTCACTGATCTGGTAAAGGGGAAGAAGAAGTTTGATCCTAAAAGAACACACTATCTTGGGCTCCTGTATCTCCTATTATGGTAGTGATGAGACGAGAGCATTACCTGTTGATGGGGATCTTTAATGATGGAAGCAGCCTTTGAGACATCGCTTTGTGAAGATGCCCTCTATGCTGGGGAGGTTTGTGCCTATGATGAAGCTGTCCTGTGCAGCTGTCATTGGTAGTTAGTAGAGGCAGATTCAGTTAGTGTTTAAAGTGCTAGATCCAAGAGAATTTGCTTTCGTGAAAGAAGGTGTGGAATTGAGGCTACCTTGACAGTGAACTGATACAGACTCGATGGGCCAAATCTGTGCTGTGACCTTTGAGATTCTGTTGCTTGTACATAAATTTGAATTTAAAGTTTTGAAGTGTCAAGTTAAAGATGCTAATTTTGTCTATGATATTTAGCCTCATCTCATGAGCCAAGACATTTCTGAAGACTGGAACAAAGCACCTGTCAAGGTCCTTGTTGGCAAAAATTTTGAGGAAGTTGTCTTCGATGAAACAAAGGATGTTTTTGTTGAATTCTGTAAGTCCAAAAGGTTTGAGTTTTAAATTAACTAATTTCTCTTGAGCCTTGAATCTTGCACTAAATGTAGCAGTTAGCTTAACACTATTACAGTGCTTACAGCCTGGGTTAAATTTTGCCGCTGTCTGTAAGGAAATTGTACGTTCTGCCCTGACAGCGTGGGTTTCCTCAGTGCCACTTTAAAATGTCTGGTGATTAGTGTAGGATTGAGAATGGTGAACAAAGCTCCTAAATCTTGGTGTTCTGAAATTGCACTAGAATTTATATAAAATTTGTACCATTGTAAATTTAGGATTATGCAATGCATAAAGTATCTGCTTTTTCTACCCAGATGCCCCATGGTGTGGTCACTGCAAACAGCTTGCTCCAATCTGGGAATCTCTAGGAGAAAAGTACAAGGATGATGAGAAAATAGTCATTGCAAAGATGGACTCCACAGCGAATGAAATTGAAGCTGTGAAGATCCACAGCTTCCCTACGCTGAAGTTCTTCCCTGCAGGCTCTGAGAAGAAGGTAATGATCAGTGTGATTCAGCAACCATGTAATGGCCATTGGCCCCTGGGCAGGAGAGATGACTTTGGATTCCTGGCCATTTCTCCACCAGCCTATTTAAGCCACCATTCCAGCCATAAATAGCTCGGTTCAAGCTGGATGTGACTGCCTTTGCTGGAATGAGGTGGCCTGTTCCTTTTTTTAGAATCATGAATTACAGTAACTTATTCACTGACTCTGAATATTTTAAATAGAGGCTTAGATAAGTCTGCTGTGCTGTAAATGAATATTTAAACATGCTTTGAATAGTTAGAGTAGTCTGACTGTTTCCTATGGTTTATTGTGTGATCAGATGCAACTCAGTGTTGTCACATAAGGGTTTAGAAGTGGGAACTTGAATGGACCATCAGACTTTGAAACCACTCCACAATCCATGATCCACTAACATGGGTAGAAGATAGGCTGACTGGCAAGAGGCAGAGCGGGAATAGAGCTTTAGGTTGGCCGCCACTGACTGGTGTGCTGCCGGGTTTGGAGTTGGGACTGTTCCTTTTCATGCTATACGTCAGTGACTTGGAAGGTAGAAATAATGACTTTGTAGCCAAATTTGCAGACAATACGAAGATGGGTGATGGTGTTGAGGCAGAGTGCCTGCAGAAGGGCTTGGATAGAATAGGAGAATGGACAATGCAGCAGATGGATACGGTGTCGGGAAGTGTATAGTCATGCACGTTGGTAGAAGGAATAAAGGTATAGATTGTTAAGTGGGAGAAATCAGAAATTACAGGTGCAAGGAGACTTGGGAGTCCTTGTGCAGGGGTCTGTAAAGGTTAATTTGCAAGTTGAGTCAGTGTAAGGAAGGCAGATGCAAGGTTAGCATTCATTTCAAGAGGACTGGAATATAAAAGCAGGGGTGTAATCAAAGCATTAGTCAGGCTGCACTCTAACTGTTGCGAGCAGTTTTGGGGCTCCTTATCCAAGAAAGATGTACTGGCATTGGAAAGGCTCTAGAGGAGATTCACAATGTTTCCAGGAATGAAAAGGTTAATGTATGAAGAGTGGTGGCTCTGGGCCTGTACTCACTGGAATTTGGAAAAATGCAAGGGAATATCAGTGAAACTTTTAAAATATTGAAAGGCCTGGAGAGTGGGTGTGGAGAGGATATTTCCTATAATGGGAGAGTCTAGGACTTGAGGGATATCCGTGTAGAACAGATGAGCAATTTCTTTAGCCAGAGGGTGGCAAATCTGACAAATTCATTGCGTCAGACAGCTGTGGAGGCCAACTCACTGGGTATATTTAAAGTGGAGGATGATAGGTTCTTGCTTAGTAAGGATGTCAGTGGTTATGGGGTGAGAGGATAAATAGCCATGATGGAATGAAGACTGGACAGAATGGCCAATGTCTTATGGAAGTGGTTGCCAACCAGTCGATCTTTGAGACTTTCCTGGTAGATCCCAGGGGAAAAAAAAACAAAAATTGCGCATCGGGCAGAAAAGACTGGAAGCAAAACCCCACAACCCGGAAACAACCTCTCCCCACAAACAGCTCTCCGCAGCGGGAGCACCGCTACATCACCATGATCCTAATCGGCATCAACCTATCTTTATAATGCAGACATCCCACCTCTCCCGAAGTTCTGGGAGTCTCCTGCATATTGATAGCGGCAAATTATATACAATATCCCGGAACTCGGTTTTTTTTTGAGAGGGGGAGGGAGGAGCGAGCGTGCCATGGCAGAGTGTTCCTAGAGAAAAGAAAATGTAAAATGTACTTCACCCCAGACTACACTAAAGTGTACCCCTGCCTAATAGGGGTCAAAAATAATGACAGTGTTGCTCACTGCACTGTTTGCAACAGTGAGTTTTCTGTTGCCCATGGTGGGTTAAAATGTAAAAGACATGCTGAGGTGAGTTTAACAGGTGTCATTCGTTCATTAGCATAGCTAACGTTATTTAAACTAGCTGGCTCGCTGCTCAGGAGCTACTGGATTGCAGACATCCCACCTCTCCTGGGAGTCTACCGCAAATTAATGGTGCTACCTCCCTGAAATGAGTTTTTGCAGGGTGGGATGTCTGATAATGCTCTCATTATAACACTTCTCCCCCTTTAAATTCCAACATTCCCCAAATGTACAAGAACTGGGAAACAAAAAACAGTGGTGTCATTAGCTTGCATACCTCAAACTTATACTCGTGTCTCAGTAACAGTTTACCAATACAAAACACCTGAAAAACGTGACAGGTTCAACATTCAGTCTAACAAAGGAAACAGTCCATTCAAATATTCAGTCTTGTCAGGAGGTTTGTGAGGGCACTGTGCTGCAACGGATAACAATTATTAAATCTAAGTACAGGAGCTGTCTTACTGACAGACACCTCTCAAACTGGCTGTCTGTAGTTATGAGCCAAATTTCAGGGAACTAGCAGAATGTATTCAGCCCCAGTCATCACACCGAGTGCAACAGTCAATTTTTATTCATTTATTTTTCGTGTTGAAATAAAATAAAATGAAATAATGAAACACAGAATTAAAGGTGTTGTAATATGAGCATTATAAAGATAAGTAATACCAATTAAGGTAATGGTAACATAGCAACTCTCCTGCTACGGAAAGCCACCTGCAAAGAGGACTGCTTCCGGGGCTGCGGGGTTTGACTTCCGGTCCCTTCTGCCCAGTGCGCATGCGTGTGTCTAGATAGATAGATACTTTATTCATCCCCATGGGGAAATTCAACATTTTTTCCAATGTCCCATACACTTGTTGTAGCAAAACTAATTACATACAATACTTAACTCAGTAAAAATATGATATGCATCTAAATCACTCTCTCAAAAAGCATTAATAATAGCTTTTAAAAGTTCTTAAGTAGTTTACTTAAATACTTAGTGTCTAAACGATTTAGTAGGTCGATCTTGCCTTTCACTAAGGCGGAGGTAGGGGATCTTGGGCTTAAAAAAGGTTGGCGACCACTATCTTATGGTCATCAGTCTGATCTCCTTTAGACATGCACAAGCTGCTGGAGGAATTCAAGTTGGGCAGTAATGTTGCTCAAGGTTTTCAGCATCTGCAAAATCTGTTTGATCTCCCTTACTGCCACTTCCTGCACTATCTCCATATCCCTTGATTCTCACCCTGCAGTCTGTTTTGAAAATGTTTTTTTCAAGGTCTGTTTTGAATGACCTTGATGACTTGGCCTGGTGATGGAGAAATTAAAAGATTTGCCACTCTCCTGAGAAGAAATTCTCCCATTCATGTTCCAAATAGCCACCTCCTTGGTCTGAGATTGACCATCCTACCAGCTTGGGCTTCTCAGCCAGAGAATAACATCCAGCTAATATCTAGCATTGAGCCTGTCAGATCTAACTATTAGTTAGATCTCTTCTTGTAAGTTTGGACAGCTATCTTCCCTTATCTTTATCTCTGCTTAGGATGAACCCATTGGTCCTGCAACCAGTCTGATAGATCTTTGCTAAGATGTAGTGTGTATCTTGGGTAGTAGGGGTCAGAAATTCTACATGTACTTCAGGTGAAGGCCTTGTATATTTGCAGTAAGTCATTTTCACTTCAGTACACAAACCTCACAATAAAGGCTCTATATGTGATTTGCCTTTCTAATAGCTTGTTCCACCTGTTGTCCTTTGGTGACTAATGTGCATAGGCCTCTAATGGTTAAGATGGAATAGTACACTGCTGGCCCTTCAGCCCGTGGTTTTTTTGCTGACCTGTGTAAACTTTATGATCAATCCAGCCCCCCTCTCCTACATAGCCCATAAGCCTCAATTTTTCGTTCATCCATGTGCCTATCGAAGAGTCCCAAATGCCCTTATCGAATCAGCCTCTGCCATCAGTTCTAGCTGTGCACCACTCTATTGTCCAGTGCTTTGCCTGTTAACTAGTGATCCAACTTTCTCCCCACACCACACCCCCAGGATTGTTATTTATCCTGGTAAGTCTCCTCTGTAGCCCTCGCTAATTATTCCACAATTGTCTTAAAATGTGGCGACCAGAGCTGAACGTGTACTCCCAAGTGTGAACTACCTTGCGTTTATAGAGCTGCAACTCTGGGGTAAATACTGCTTTGAAAGGGATGTTCTGATGTGCATTTCAGTTTATTTAGAAATATTACCTGTAGTTTGAAGGAGTTATCTTTAATCTTCCTAATGATTTTTCCACATCACATGAAGTCAGCAGTAACCAGAGTGTTGAAGTGGTTGTTTTTTTCCTGAAATGTGAATTTGTATTTGCAGGTCATAGATTACAATGGCGAGAGAACACTTGAAGCGTTCATCAAATTCTTAGAAAGTGGAGGAAAAGATGGAGGTGCTGCAGAGGAGGTGAGTACTACATGGGGTCATCCACTGTCAGATTGGTTTAGTTGGTCTGGGTGCTTACTGCCAGCCTGGGGCTTCGGGGGAAGGAGAAAAGCTCCTCTCACGACAACAGCTGAAACACAGCAAGGTGATTTGTAGTCTGGCCAGGTACCGTGTGTTCCATTGTTCTGTGGGAAGCACAGGTGCTGCCTCTTGCCGTACGGGTGTTGGATCTTCAGCCCATGATGTGCCATACTAATTGAACTAGTAGTTAAATGCCTGGCTAAACTAATCCTTTCTGCCCACTTTGTATCCCTCTATTCTCTGCAGTTGTGTGCCTCTTGAACGTCATGTATTTATTTCTCTGCTTAGCAGTGCATTCCAGGAGCCCACCAGTGTATATTTAAAAAAAGCCTCTGCCCTGTGCATCTCCGTGGACTTGCCCCCTTCACCATAATGCATGTTAGAGATTTTGACCCTGAAAGAAGCTGGCTTTGTACCAAATCTACCCACAATGTTCAGCTGCTGTCCTGTCTCCCCTCAGCCTGTTCTAGAGAAAACATCTGAAGTTTGTCTAATTTCTGCTCATGAGGTATGCTCTCAAATTTGGGCAGCATCCTGGGAAACCTCTTTTGCGCCCCCTAAAGCTTTTGTGTCCTTCTGAGATCTTCCCTGTAACCAGGAGCCGAAATGGTTCTGGCTGCTGTGGCTAATTAACTGAGTGTTGATTAATGTGGTTGCTGCTAATTGCAGCTTGCTCTGGGGCAATTTGTGGTGAGCTTCAGTCAGTTACGTACTTCCAGAGTGTATTGCTGTGTTTTTGCCTTCAGTATGAACTGTCGCTGGGTAATGCCCCAATCCCCTTCCCCACCCCACTACCTTTGGAGTTTTCTCTCTGCTGTGTTGTTATTCACTTGCTGGTTGACAGTATTGCAATTACTTCATTGTAATGTGGGAAGGGAGATGTGTAGAGTATTGTGAAGTCAGTACCTATTCCCAGAGCATTGAATATTTGACCGGCTGATTTATCTTTAGGTATACAAATCTGGATGTGTCAGCACTAGATTGGTTGCTACATGAATCACACAGTAATCTGATCTAATGAGATGCACAGCCAGAATTTAAAGACTCCTCATCATTATGTACTGTCGTATGACGTGGGCAGTCATCTTAGTAATTTTTTCTGTAAAAGTAGTGGGCAGTGTCTTCAAGATGCCTTTATCAATATTCAGAGGCTGCCTGGCATCAGTGGTCACGTAACCAGGACTTGTGATATGTACCAGCTGTCCATTTGACCATCCGCCACCTGCTCCCATGGCCTCACGTGACCCTGAGTGGTCGGAGGGGACTGAGCAGGTGCTACACCTCGCCCAAGGGTGATCTGCAGGCTGGCAGAGGGAAGGAGTGCCTTGTGCCTACTTTGGTAGAGATATATCACCACCCTGCCACCCATATCCATAATCTGATTTAATAACCTGTTGCTAAGCTTTTTCTTTATCCACTGTGGGCAGTTTAGTGTCACTGCTCAGGCGAAGAGATGCTTACATTGAATCTTGAGCTTCGCAACTTGGGATGTTGCCTTAACGTTTGGAAAGTGGGTGGGGAGGCTGAGATTTTATTTTCAGTAAGATGCCATTGGCTGCTAAGAATGCTACTATTATTTGCGCTCTGAGTTTAGCAAGTGACGTCTACAGATGCCTTTCCCATTCCAAAGCTCTGCCAGTATTGGTGGGTTGTGGGACTTTCCTGGAAATGAGGGGGAGGTTGGTGTGGGGATGAGTCTGATGTAATGCTGTGAGCAACTTGCCTGGATTGCTGCCTCTTACTCACCCCCACCTCCTGTCCTGTAGGACCTTGAAGACATGGAAGAGGAGGAGGAAGGAGATGAAGAGACAGATGGGGAAACAGATGATGAAGAAGCTGATCATCTTAAAGATGAATTATAAAATTGCAACCAAAAACACTACAGCTTTTTGTACAATTCAAAATGCAGTAAACATGAAATATTCGGCATCAAGTCTAAGTTGATAAAACCAGGGAATATGCAGCCAATTGTCAGTGCACATTGTGCAGTTTTCATTTTGTTAATTTATTAGGGATCACCATCCTTAATTGTTCAAGCCACATCTATACTTTGGACTTTTTTTGTTTCCTGTTACTGATTCATGTAATGTACTTTTGTACAGATTTTTAACTTGTTTGTATTAACATTGCGTCTTTACCTGGTGATGGACAGTTTTCTCGCACTTGTCTGAGTGCCTAAATAGAGGTGAGTGAACTAGAGGCCACTGCTGGGGGAAGAAAAAGAATTAGAGGGGGGGAGGGCTTTGGGGTTGTTCAGAAGTTTAAAGGAAGAGGCATCTAGTTTTATAACTCAGGGACTCTTCTATTTCAGTTTCAAAATCTGGACCCAAGATCAGCTTTTTTTTTGGTGGGTGGGGCAGATGGGATCACGCAGTAGATGAAGCAGAGGGAGAGGGCTTCATCTGAGTTGTGCAATTCTTCAAGCATTCCGATGTGCTTAAATGGAGGCAAAAATTTGGTGGCCAGGATGAAATTAAAGAAAGATTAAACTTTTCCATTCTGAGACTCCTGGTTGCATTTTGTCAAAACACAAAAATACAACTGCAGATGCTGTGGATCAAAGAATATATACACAACGCTGGAAGAACTCAGCAGGCCAGGCAGCATCCGTGAGAAAAGAGTAGCCAATGTTTTGGGCTGAGACCCTTCATCAGGAATGGGGGGCATTTTGTCAAGCTGGTTGGTTGTCTTTTCTGTTTCTCTTCCCCCCCCCCCCCCCCCGAGCCAAAGGTATTTGGGTTGTGATTCCCATAACAAGCATGGTGCCAGTGGTAAAATGTTACCCATGGTAAGTATGGGGCCAGTGACTAAATGCTGCTCACAGGATTCTGTTCTTCCCCATTCAAATAAGCGTCTGTTGACTATCTCGTGTAGTGAACTCAGCTGGATCTGCTTCAGTCGTAATCTGCATTTTGGAGTTTGCAACAGCAGCAGTTATTATTAAGTGCTGTCATATCACGTGGATGATCGTGGTCTCATGACCGTGGTAGATCTAGGCTAATTAGATCCTTCTGGGCAATGTCTTTACAAGATGGATGATCCTAGCCATTATCAATACCTCAGAGATTGTCTGCTTGGCATCAGTGGTCACACAACCAGGGCTTGTGATATGCACCAGCTGCTCATATGACCATCCACCTGTTCCCATGGTTTCATGTGACCATGATCAGGCTTACCCAAGGGTGACCTGCAAGCTATTGGAGGGAAGGAGCACCTTGCACCTCTTTTGATAGAGACACATCTCCAACCTGCCACCCAAAGTATCAGCAATAGCTGATGTATTTCTTAGGCAAAGATTGTTCAGCCCATTGAGTTTATGCTAGCCCTTGGCAGTCCATTCCACTTGTTACTTTGAGCCTATTTTGCACTTCATCCACCAGTTTTATTTTTCTGATTAATGTAAAATGGGAAAAAAATGTCACATGATCAGACACAAACACCGCACACTATTCTGAACCAAATCTGAAATCTGTATATTTCATTTTTCTCTGCAGACCATCCCTCCACACAGTCCCAGTTTGTCAATTGTTGATTTAGTCTGCAAGTTGGAATTGTACACTCACTTGATCGGTAACGTTGCCATATTATTGTAATGAATAGAGTCACATGTGTAAGATTGATGAAGAACAATCTCAAGTAGAGAAAGAAAGGAGCTAGTTCTGCTTCTCCAAAGGACAAACTTGTGTACATCACTTTTGAGTTTAATATGGGAGCTTGTTCATTTGTAATTGGGGGTTTGTAACCTACAGACAAGCTCCAGTGTCATTGAAGCTGTTCTCAGCTGTTTGGTTACTTCATTTTTTATTTAGAAGTACAGTAGTAATGGGTCCTTCCTGACCAATGAGCCGGCACTACCTGTTTACACCCACAGGGCCATAAGGAAAATGTACAAACTGTGCAGACAGCAGCAGCAATAGAACCTGGGTCGCTGGTGCTGTGCTAATTGCCACTCTACCAGGCTGCCCTGTTGCACCCCCACCCTCAGCATTCCCCAGGCACAACCTCAACCTGCTTGTCTTAATGAGGTGCTGGGCACAAATCTTTCACAGGCTTCAGTAGGAGTGGCTGTCTGTGTTGTCAATGAGAAAGTAATGGTTCCTGCCGCATGCGGGGTGGTGAACCACACCGGTGTTTGAAGTGGGTCTGAACCACTATTTTCAGTTTACACCTGCCAGAGTTCCTAGAAGGCCGTTTGAAGTTTTGTCCACCACGTGGACTGGACGGGACAGGACATCTGATACAAGCTGGACACAGTCCACTACTGTGGCCTCTGTTGTAATATGTTCTCATCCAGCAATTGGAGAACAGCTGAGGTTTGTACTTTGATATTTGCCATTCAGCCTGTCAAATCTGTGGCTCAATTCAGTCAATCCCGTACCCCTAATTTACCTGTAATTTATCACCTTTCAATTAATTCCCCTGATCATCCCCGTTGATGATTCGCTTTATACCATGTATACATTGGAAGTTATTTTTAATTTATTGATTTATGGAATGTAGATGTTGCCAGCTAAGCCAGCATTTATTTCCCATCCCTAGTTGCCCTTGAGAAGGTGGTGGTGAGCTGCTGCAGTCCCTGAGGTGTGGGTACACCCATAGTGCTCTTGGTGAGGGCATTCCATGATTTTGACCCAGCGACAAGGAATTGTGATATGTTTCCAAGTCAGGGTGGTGAGTGGCTTGGGGATTTCCAAGTGGTGGTGTTTCTGGGTAACTCGTCCTTCTAGATGGTACCCACTGCTCGTTTGCATCAATGACCGACAGTCAGAGGATGTCCCAGCCTGAAGCTCGTCGACCATATCTGTTTAGGATGTGGAAGGAATCTGGAGTCACGGGGGAAACGTACCAACTCCTTTCAGGCAGCAGTTGGAATTAAAGTTTATTGTAATTCAGCCATACACGTTAATACAGCTAAACAAAACATCATTCCTCTAGGGCCAAGGTGCAAAACAGTTGCGACCCAGCACAGTCACTAAGTATTAGCACAAATCCTTGAATAGCACAGCCTGAAGGTTGGCAGGTTGTCGAAGTGCGAGTTGTATGTGTATGTGACCCATTTGGGGATTGCTGTTGCTGTAAAGCCTTATGCTAATCATTATGTTGCCCTCGGTGCGGGAAGTGGTTCACCCAGGCAAAGCAGTTGTGACCGGGCATGGCTATGGGTGTGGATGTGGCTGGCTACACCTACACCACAGGTAATCACCTCTAGACTGGTTAAGCTAGTAACCAGCATGTCTTTGGAGTACAAGAGGAAATGTGTATCTGCGGATCCCCAGCGGCTAGTGATTACTTGACAGCCTCCACACAGTGCAAAGGCTTTGAATTGGACCAGGTGAGGGGGTGAGGTAGCCCCCTGCTTTACTGGGTTTTATTGGGTCAACTACAGGGTTCCAGTTGCATTGCTGACTGTCCGGAATTTCCTGCTGTCCTCTGCGGAAATTGTCACCTTTCGGCTCTCTGCATTCAGTCTATTTTCGAGCATCGCTCCTGCTATGTGCTCACTGTTGTATTCAGCGAGAACCTTTAAATTTCATCCACGATGGGACCCATCTATCATATCCTCCAGTCAACCTCACAATTCACTGTTATGTCAGCTGTAGATCTGAGAATTGTATCGTTTACATTAAAATTGATCTTTATAGTAAAATAACGTACTGCAGATGCAGGAAATTATTAACATGAAATGCTGGAGGAACTCAGCAGGTCAGCCAGCAACTATGGAAAGGAAGTCGACCCTTCATCATACGTGGAAAGGAAGAGGGTGGAAGCCATAGGAAATCCCCCTGCGGTCCAATAAAGCTACCACTCGCTGCCGCAGTCTTCGATTGCATGGTCTTGCATCTTAAAGTTCCTATTATACAGTAGCCTGCCAAATGCCTTTTCACAGTTCCATGTGCACCACATTCGCCTCAGTTCCTGCACCATTAAAAAAAATCTGAAGCTAACGTATTCGCTTTCCACAATTGTACCTGGCTGAGGAAGAAACAATTCACCAAATGTTGAAGGGCATTTTTTTTTAACCCCATACAGGAGGTGATTATATGGAACGAGGTGGTTGAGGCAGGTGTACTAGTGTTTAAGTAGTTGGGCAGGTACAGGGAAGAATGGTGCTTAATGTGATAAGGACCGAAATTCGGACCGGTAATTAATTCCACCCTGATTATTGTCTCCCACAGCTGAAGTTAAACTGACTCTCCCGTGGAGGCTGGGTCCATCCTTCCTCATTTCTGAATGAATGGGTTAACATTTGCAATTCTCCACCTCTTCTGCCCCCAGTAGATCTTTGGGAGATTATGTCAGGGTCTTTTGCGATTTTTGTTTACTCTCACCAACCAAGGATGCATTCGATCCGGGCCAACTGTCACCCACTGCCAGCCTTTCCTGGACTAGAATCGGGCTTATTATCACCAGCATGTGTCGTGAAATTTGTGAACTTCAGCAGTACAATGATAATATAGGACAAATAAATAGATTACAGTAAGTACTGTATACTGAATAGTTTAAAACAGTGTAAAGCCAATAATATATTTTAAAAGTGAGGTAGTGTTCACGGGTTCAATATCTATTTTGGAATCGGATGGTCGAGGGGAAGAAGTTGTTGCTAACTTGTCAATGAAGAGGTCAATACTCCCCAATGCCATTAGGCTTTACAATTCTACCGCCAGGACTTAAGAACTTTTTAAAGCTATTATTAATGCTTTTTGAGATGGTGATTTAGATGCATATCATATTTTTTTTTACTGAGTTAAGTATTGTATGTAATTAGTTTTGCTACAACAAGTGTATGGGACGTTGGAAAAAATTTGAATTTCCCCATGGGGATGAATAAAGCATCTATCCATCTATCCATCTATCCATCTATCCATCTATCCATCTATCCATCTATCCATCTATCCATCTATCCATCTATCCATCTATCCATC
This sequence comes from Hemitrygon akajei, assembly GCF_048418815.1. Lineage (NCBI taxonomy): Eukaryota > Metazoa > Chordata > Chondrichthyes > Myliobatiformes > Dasyatidae > Hemitrygon > Hemitrygon akajei. The sequence goes on along the minus strand of NC_133145.1, from coordinate 58,333,379 downwards.
TATCCATCTATCCATCTATCCATCTATCCATCTATCCATCTATCCATCTATCCATCTATCCATCCCACCTTCGAGATTGGTGTAAAGAGCTCACTTGATCTGTTGGCCTCCCTGAAGTAGACAAAAGATGATGAAACTGGCGTCCTAGAGATGAATTATGGAGAAATTTAAAACAAAAAAAAACTTTTGTCAAATTCAATGATGCAGTAAAAGTGAATTATCTGTCATCATTTGGCACGAGGGAGTCGCCTGTGCGGTTGCCTTCAATGTGTTGGGGATCATCACCTTTAGTTGACGCCACAGATTGACTCTTGTGACTCTTCTGTACTTCTGTGCTCGGACTTGTAACTTGTTCATGTTAACATTGTCTTTACCTGCGGCCAGTTAAGGATCCCCGCTTCTCTTAACAGTTAATATACGTCGATTAGAAAAAAAAAACAATTTTTATATTGGGTGCTAGCAGTTTTTCACTCATTTTGATTTTCCCTAGCACTGTGAATACTGATTACAGCACAGAAACAGGAATTATTATTCTGCCCCTAGTCCTACAAGCCCGCACCTGAACCATAGCCCCCCCCCACCTCTCCGAAACTTCCCTTAAATGTAGAAATTGAACCCACATCCTCCACTTCACCAGCAGCTTGTTCCAGTCTCCGAAGAAGGAGGTTCCCCTTAAACAGTTCATCCTTCGCCCTTAACCCATATTCCCCTGAGTTGTAACCTCATCCAGCCTGCTTATATTCAGCCTATCTATATCCCTCATCATTTTGTATAGCTCTATCAAATCTGCCCTCATGCTCTTACACTCCAGGAAATAAGGTCCTTTCCTTATAACTCAAGACCCGGCAACATCCTTGTAAATTTTCTTTGCACTCTGGGCCCATCTTGCCCCTTGTACTAGGGTATTTTGGTCGTTCGGGGAGTTATTTCTCGGATTGTTCTACCCTTCTCCACGTGGGATTCTGTTCCGTCCGTCTAATGTCTTTCCCGCAACTGACAGCGGGTACTGAGTCCGCCAGAGCACGGCGCCCCAGCTGATTATTCTCAGGAAGGACAAAATGACCTATTAGAATCGCCAGGTCTTTGCAACGAAAAGCAACGCTGATTTCAAACCAAGCGTTGTGAAATGGCTGCTCCCAATTGCGACGTCCGGGTCGCCATCCCACACGCTACAAATCCGTCCGGATTCCGCAGATGCTGTCAACGTGATAGTGTGCGTGTGAGACCCTGATAGTGTGCGTGTGAGACCCATCACCACCCACTGTGCTCCGCTTCTTCTTCGCTGTAACTGGGTGATGTAAATTCCCGCTACTCTCCCGTGTCCTTCAAAACACATGGACTCCGCCAGGTGGGAACGCACACATTGCTTAAAGTCAACCTTGCGTGTAACCGGAAATATTTAATCAGGATTCTTCAGAGCTTGGAGTCCATCCCACCCCCACCCCACTTTCTTGTTCGGGCTTCTTTCCCCTTTCCTTTCCAGTCCTGGGGAAGGATCTCGGCCCGAAAGCGCAGCTGTTTGTTCCTACATAGATGCTGCCTGAATTGCTGAGTTCCTTCAGCATTTGGCATTGTTGATCGAAACTTCCAGCCTCTGCAAACTCTTTTGCGTTAACGTTTCCTCGGTCACTGGCAGTAAGATGACAAACTACAGAAAGTGACACGGCGCAAACCACATCGCCCGAACCCATTTTTATTAATGCTGGTTTTACTGCGAAGATTCGGCGGGACATCTGAAACGTTGATAAACTTCTACAGATGTGTGCTGACCGGCCTGGTATGGAAACACCAATGCCCTCTGCTTGGAAAACCCTAAAAGTGGTGGCTACAGCCCAGTCCACGATGAGTAAAACTAACTCTCCCCCCCCCCCCCACCACTATTGAGCATATCTACATGGAGCGTTGACGCAGGAAAGCAGCGTCCATCATCAGGGACACCCACCACCACCCAGGCCATGCTCTCTTCTCGTTGCTGCCATCAAGAAGGTGGTACAGGAGGCTCAGGACTCACACCACCAGGTTCGGGAACAGTTATTACGCCTCAAACATCAGACTTCTGAGCCAAAGAGGATAACTTCACTTGCCCCATCACCGAGGTGCACCCACAACCTATAGACTCACTTCCAGGGGCTCTTCATCTCATCTTTATCGCTTATTTATTTATTATTTCCTTCTTTTTCTATTTCAGCAGTCCGGTTTGGGTTTTTTTTTTTTGCACACTGGTTGAACGCCCAAGTCGGCGCGCTCTTTCGTTAATTCTATTATGATTATTACTCTGTTATGGACTTATTGAGTATGCCCGCAAGAAAATGAATCTCGGGGTTACATATGGTGACGCATATGTACTTTGATAATAAATTTATGTTGGACTTTGACTCCGGATCATTCAGTTAACTCCTTACCTCCCGCAGTTGTGAGCTCACCGGTCTGCTGGATTCCCAGTCTAGTAACTGAAGAGCCAGACCACAGGAATAACAGAACCTGTTTGAGTGCTGGAGAAGACGGGAATGTGTCATCCTGGGGATCATTCACTCCGGCACCCTGAGCTCCACCCACCCGCCACTCCGTGTTAAATACCTACTTCCGGCATTTACCGCCCCCCAACACTTTCCTCTAATCATTTTAAAATTACACTTTATTGTCACCAAACAATTGATACTAGAGCGTACAATCATCACAGCGATATTTGATTCTGCGCTTCGCGCTCCCTGAAGTACAAATCAAAGTAAATATAATAAAAATTTATATTATAAAGCATAATTAGAAAATAGAAAAGGGAAAGTAAGATAGTGCAAGTCAGGTCCGGATATTTGGAAGGTTTGGCCCAGATCCGGGTCAGGATCTGTTCAGCAGTCTTATCACAGTTAGAAAGAAGCTGTTCCCAAATCTGGCCGTACGAATCTTCTAGCTCCTGAACCTTCTCTCGGAGGGAAGAGGGACAAAAAGTGTGTTGGCTGGGTGGGTCGTGTCCTTGATTATCCTGGCAGCACTGCTCCGACAGCGTGCGGTGTAAAGTGAGTCCAAGGATGGAAGATTGGTTTGTGTGATGTGCTGGGCTATGTTCACGATCTTCTGTAGCTTCTTCCGGTCTTGGACAGGACAACTTCCATACCAGGTTGTGATGCACCCTAGAAGAATGCTTTCTACGGTGCACCTATAAAAATTAGTGAGGGTTTTAGGGGACAGGCCAAACTTCTTCAGCTTTCTCAGGAAGTAAAGGCGCTGGTGGGCCTTCTTGGCAGCGGACTCTGCTTGGTTAGACCAAGTCAGGTCATTTGTGATATTCACCCCGAGGAACTTAAAGCTTTTGACCTGTTCCACCTGCGCATCACCGATGTAGATGGGGGTCATGCGGTCCGCTACTCCTTCTGAAGTCAACAACCAATTCCTTCATCTTGCTGACATTGAGGGATAGGTTATTGTCTTCGCACCATGCCACCAAGTTCTTAATTTCCTCTCTGTACCCAGACTCATCATAACCCAAGATACGTCCCACAATTGTGGTGTCATCAGCAAACTTATATATTGAGTTTGATGGAAACTTGGCTGCACAATCATGGGTGTACAGTGAGTACAGCAGGGGGCTGAGTCACAGCCTTGTGGGGCACCGGTGCTCAGAGTGATTGTAGAGGAGAGCTTGTCCCCCATTTTTACAGCCTGGGTCCTGTCTGTGAGGAAGTTGAAGATCCAGCTGCAGATCTGAGAGCTAAGACCCAGGTTCCAGAGCTTAGGAATCAATTCACTCTCTCGTATTAGCCACTTCTACCCTCGGAAAATAATCACCGGCTCTCGGGTCTGTTTGTGTCTCTTACCGTGCACACTCTATCAAGCTACTTCGCATCCTTCACTCCAAAGAGCCCGAGCTCGCTCAATCTACCCTCGTAAAACACGTTCTCTCTAATCCAAGCAGCACCCCAAATCATGAATGTTCATACGTCCCTCCCCACTAATCTCCCTCCCGGCACTTACCTTGCAAGCGGCCTAAGCGTTACACCTGCCCATACACCCCCCTCCCTCGCCTCCATTCAGGGCCCCAAACAGTCCTTCCAGGTGAGGCAACACTTCACCCGCGAATCTGCTGGTGTCCAGTGTTCCCGATGCGGCCTCTGTATACTTGTAAGTGAGACCCGCCATAAATTGGGGAACAGCTTTGTCGAGCACCTCCGTTTCAACAGCCAAAAGCGGAACTTCCCGGTGGCTAAATCTTTTAATTCCGATTCCCAGTCCCGTTCCGGCTTGTCGGCCCATGCCAAGATGAGGTCACCCTCAGGGTGGAGGAGAACCACCTTGCGTGCCGGTTGGCAGCCTCCAACCTGATGGCATGGGCATCGATTTCTCCTACGTCTCTCCTCTTCTATTCCCACTCTGGCCTCTTACCTCTTCTCACCCGCATATCAGCTCCCCTGGGTCCCCTCCTCCCTCCCTTTCCTCTTTGGTCCTCTCCAATCAGAGTCCTTCATCTCCAGCCCTTTACCTTTCCTAACCACTTCACCAGTCATCGTCCTTTCCAGTCCTGGCGAAGGGCCTCGCTCGAAATGTCGACTGTTTATCAAGTTCTATTGTTGCTGCGTTCCTCCAGCACGTTGTGTGTGTTATCCTGGTAAATCTCCTCCGCGCCCTCTCCGAGGCTTCCTCACCCTTCCGATGAGGAGGCGACCGGAACTGTGGTCTATGCTGGAATTCTATGAAGAGGCAACTAAAATTTATGATAACAAAGAGCAGTTGATATCATGTACTTGGACTTTCAGAGGGCTTTTGACAAGGCACCCCATGAGAGGTTAATATTCAAATTACAGGAAGTAAGGATTACTATTGGCTCAAAAACAGAAACAACGAGGTACGGGGAGAGGATAATTTTCACATCTAGAAGATGTTAGAAGTGGGGTTCCACAGGGATCGATTGTGGGTTCGCTGCTGTTTTTAATTTACATTAATGATTAGGATAACATATAAACTAGTAAAGTTTGCCGAATTCACAAAATTAGTGGGACGGACTGATAACATTCAGGCAGCTGAATCAATACCGTTAGATCTAAACAAAATCCAGATATGGGCAGATGAAATTCAATGTAAATAAATGTGAAGTATTACATATAGGAAGTAGAAATGTTAGATATAGATATACAGTGGGGGGGAGGGGGTTCTTGAGTTAGACAGCGCACTGAATGAGAAGGATTTGGCGTCCTGGTAGACCCATCACTATCAACATCTGGACGATGCACAGAAGCGAAATAGAATATTGCGCTATATAATGCGCTGAGGAGTTCACGTCAAGAGACGTTCTCCCTCAGCTGTACAATGCGCGTGTGAGGCCACAGCTTGAGTACTGTGTACAATTTTGGTCTCCATATTGTGTGAGGGATATCAAGGCGCTGGAGAGGGTCCAGAGAAGGGCGACCAGACTCATTCCAGGTCTGCAGGGTATGAGCGAGAAGAAAGATTGAAATAATTAATCTTTTTAGTCTAAGTAGACGTAGAATGAGAGGAGACATGATAGGAGTGTTCAAAATCCTTAAGGGTATAATTGGATGACAGGTGCTACTTGAAAATGAATCAAGGACACGGGGCCACAGGTGGACATTGGTTAAGGGGAGATTTCAGACTAACATCAGGAAGCATTTCTTTACACATGAGCTATGGGCACATGGAACAAACTACCTAGTTGTGTAGCTGAGAGTAGCGCCTTAGAGACTTTCAAATCTAAACTCAATAGTTATTTCAACGCGCTACGTGAATAGGAATTTGGCCCGCTTTGTGGGCCGAATGGCCTGCTGTCAGAAACTTTCTAATGTTCTAACTAGAGTTGGCGTTTTATAGAGCTGCAACATTACCTCACGGCCCTTGAACTCAATGCTCCGACCCTCTTAAGCACTCAATCAACTCTCGAGAACTTGCTTCTTTGCTTGTCCAACTCCGGTGAAGACTTTCCACAGATATTAGTAATTCCAAAGGCACTCGGCATTGTGGGAAGAGAAACAGCTTTCTTCAACGCACTTTCTGTTTGCTCTATTGCTTTGACCGTTGTACTTCCCAGGGCGGTTACTGTGTGGATGTGAGAACTCGTCGTCCATGCCGAGTTGTGAAATTCTGATTCGGAACCAGGCGGCAGGGTTAAACAACTTGTGTACGTGTGTCAGACTCTATTGCAAGTTCGCACATGGAATTAGAGAGTCTTATGTACGAATGAAGCGCGCGCGGAGGTTTGTACTGTGACCTTTGGGTGGTCAGCGAAATACTTGTCTGGATCTCTTGGTCAATCAATCTGGCCCTTCGCACCTTCTCCCGTGACACAACCCAAAACAGGTCACTTGGCCTAGTCAGTGCCTGTCAGTGTTTATAATAAAGACGAAAGAAAGATGAGCTTTATTTGTCACGTGTGCGTCGCAACACCGTTACATTCAGTGAAGTACATCGGGGGCGTGACGGGGACAGCCTACAAGTTTCGCCACGCTTCCAGCGCCACAATTTACTAACCCTAACCCTTCGGAATGTGGGAGGAAACCGGAACCCACAGGGTCAATGGAACCCCGATCTTACAGTAACCGCTGCACACCCTTGATCTTACAGCCACACACCCTCCCTCCGCTTTTTGACCAGTGGGTTCCCCACTGTTGTACGGGTTAATCGTTCGCTTTTGGATTTACGGACTGCGCTCTGTAACCGCGGTTTTCAGAACACGTGAGGCGAGAGGCAAAGACTGGCAACACGCTGAGTTGTAAACAGGGACGGTTGCAACACCGTGAAACCTGACTGGAGCTCTGTAACATAAGGTCACCCCCGAGGTCTCAGTTGCGGTAATCTAATGATGCTGCAGAATCTGGCGGCATATCGGTTAGCTCAAGGTCACACGGGAAGGCTTCACAGCGCGGCCAAGGCCCCTGGAAGTAGCGGGGTCTAATATTAGAGAAACACGAACACTGCGGGTGCAGGGATTCGCAGCAAGAAATAATTTGCGGGAGGGGATCAGCGGGTCGAGCAGCATCCGCGGAAGAAAAGGAGCCGAGTGGAAATCCTGCATCAGGACCCTTTCCTCCCACAGACTCTGCTCGATCCGCTGTGTTCCTCCGGCAGATTATTTGCTGCTGATGGCAGATATTCCCGCCATGACTTGTTTTGGCCCTCCATAAGACCATGAGATGAAGGAGCCCATTCAGCCCATCGAGTCTGCTCCGCCATTCCATCAAGGCTGATTTACTATCCCCCTCAACCCCATTCTCCTGCCTTCTCCCCATAACCTTGACACCCTGACCAATCAAGAACCTATTAATCTCCACTTTAAATATACCCAAATGACTTTGCCTCCACAGCCGTCGGTAGCAATTCATTCCACAGGAATTCCTCCTCATCTCAGTTCTAAAGGGACGTCCTTGTACTCTGAGACCGTGCCCTCTGGTCTTGGACTCCTCCACCATATGAAACATCCTCTCCACGTCCATTCTATTCAAAGAGGGGGTCAAATAAATGAGACCCCCTTCCCCAAACCTCCCCGCTCTTCTTATCCTACCCCCGCCACTTTCTGACCCTGCCCTGATCAACCACGGCAGGAGATGACGCCAGATTTTGGGCCACCACTCCGGATGGTCTGTGCCAGCGTCAACAGGCTACATAAATGCAACTCGTGTCTCAGAGTCTTTTATCATACCCTTTAATGGGCCACTCGATAATAAACCCTCCCCCCCCCCTCCTCTGGCTGGCGACTGAGGCCGAAGGGTGGGGGTGTGGAGGGAGGTGGGGCGCACGGCCAGTGAGACAAGGTTCCCATAAATAGAGCGGACAGCGGTATATAGGCAAGTGCGCAAGAGCGCACGGGAGTTCTCGCCGCCGATCCGAGTGCGAGGAGTTATCTGCGGTTTATCGCCCTTCGTCCAAACCGATTACCATGAAGTACTATTCGACCCGGGCCAGGTACGCGGTGGCTCCCGCCAGCCTGAAGTCCACCCGCGCCGTCCGTTTCCCGAACGATATAGTATTTCAGGATCACATTCGGCAGGGCGATCTGGAGCAGGTCGGGCGCTTCATCAGAGCGAGCAAGGTGAAGCTGGACTCCATCTACCCGTCTGGTGAGTTTCCGATCCGAGGGTTTTGTAGGGGGGAATGTGGTCACTCTCTGCCCCTCGGCGCTGGAAAAGGCGCCATGGGAGTAATTTCCCTAAGGGGCACCTCCTCCTCTTGTGTTGCGGACAGCCCTCGGAGGAGATGAGAAACCTTTGCCCTTGTGTGTAAAGGGAAGCGGGGAGAGTAATCCCAGACAATTCTAGAGGGCGTGTCTTAAGGTGAGAGGGCCAAAGTATGGAGCAGGTTTTAGAACATAGAATAGTTCGGCCCAAACGTCTGCACCGACCATGATGCCATTTTAAACTAATCTATCTGCCTGCACATGGTCCATATCCCTCCAATGCCTGCCTGTTCGCGTGTCTGTCTAAACGCCTCTTAAACGATGTGGCCTATACCAGCTCACCTGACAGCGCGTTCCAGGCACGCACCACCCTCAGGTACTGAGGTACCTACTACTCTCAACTACAGAGCTCCTTCAACCCCCTCCCTTACTTCAAAGCTGTGTGGAAGTGATTGATATTTCCACGTGGGAAAAAAGCTTCTGACCATCTTTAAAGTTCAAAGTCAATTTATTACCAATGTATGTAGTATATGTTACCGTATACTGCCTTGAAATTCATTATCTCGCAGACATTGATGGGGGAAAATGCGATACGAAACACTATACATAAACGGACAAAGTCGTACAAACAACCAAGGTGCAAGAGGACAAGCTACAAATAAAAATAATACTGAGAACAGGAATTGAAAATAGTCCTTGAAAATTAATCAGTGTAATTGGCTGTTTTTCCTAACCAATCAGAAGGCAGAGTGTGGTCGTAGATGGAGCGAGTTCTGCCTGACCAGTGGGTTTCTGCAGGGACTTGTGTTGGGATTCCTGCTCTTCGCGAACGACGGACGGGAAAGTGGAGGGGAGGGTTGAGTAAGTTTGCAGATGACCTGGAGGCTGGTGGTGTCGTGGATAGTGTACAAGGTTGTTGGAGGTTACAACGGGACATTGACAGGATGCGGAGCTGAGCTGAGAGATGGAATTCAACCTAGAAAAGTGCGTGAAGTAATTCAGGTTGGAAGGTAAAACTTGGAGATGATACACAGGGTTCTTAGTAGTGTGGAGGAACAGAGGGATCTTCGCACTCTTCCCTCTGAGCCGCACGGTATCCGCAATGCTCCCGCGCACGTCGCCATTGTTGCTGCGCAGCCGGAGTTTTCTCTTAAATAATGTGCGGTGCAGCTTTCAGGCCGAGTTAAAAAAAAACAAAATCCTGTTCAGCGCTATTGTTGGTCAGTTCAGCTGTGAAAAACAAATTGATAGGACACCGGATCTTGGCGCCCACGTCCAAATATCCCCCAATGTTGCCGCGCAGGTTGAAAGGGTGATTAAGGTCTTCCTTAGTCAGGAGATCGAGTTCAAAAGCTGCAGCTCCGGAAAACTCTGGTTAGACCACACTTGGGACATTGTGTTCAGTTCTGGTCGCCTCATCATGGGAAGGATGTGGAAACTTAAGGGAAGATGCAGATTATAGAACATGTCTTATGAGGAAAGGCAGAGTGAGCTAGGGGTGTTTCTCTTTCAAGGAGGGTGTGAGAAGTGATTTTATAGAGGTGTTGAAGATAAGAGGCATAGATTGAGTGGACAGCCACAGATCTTTTCCCAGAGCGGAAATAGCTAACACGAGGGGGCGTAACTTCAGGTTTTTGGTTCAGAGGCAGGGCTTTCTTTTGCACTGAGAGTGGCGTGTGGAATATGTGCCAGGGTTGGTGGTAGAGGCAGAAACATTAGGGAAATTTGAGAGACTATTATATAGGCACCTGGTGGTCGTCGTAAGGTCGCACCTGTAATTTCCAGTTGGCGGACGATTTCCCTCCACGCCGCTCTGTCCTGACACTTGTCCACAATATCCCTAGTCTTGTCCAGCTTGGTCCAATCCTTGATGTTATCCAGCCACGTTGTTCTTTCCCTTCTTCTTCCTTTCTTTCCCTCCTCCACCTTTCCATATAGCAAGTCCGACAAGATGTTATCTCTCCGCGTAACGTGCCCGCAATAAGCAACTTTTAACTTCATAATCTTCTTCAGCAATGTCCATGGTCTCTCAGCTTCGGGCAAACCCCGCTCATTTGAAACTTTCTCTACCCAGCTAATCCTCAACATTCATCAACAGCACCGCCTAAGAGAACAAAATCGAGGGTGGTAAGCAAAACAAACACGAAAGGGTGATAGAAAACTGGAAGGCAAATGTAGGAGGGAGGGGTTAGAAGGACCTTGGAGTAGGTTGAAGGTTCTGCACTGTGTCATAATGCTGCATGTGTTTTAATTTCAGGAATGGCAGCTCTTCACGAGGCGGTCCTCACGGGCAACCTGGACTGCGTGAAGCTGCTCCTCAGGTACGGAGCTGATATTCAACAGAGGGACGAGAATGGCTGGACGGCCCTCCACATAGCCTGCAGTGACGGACACGTGGAGATTGCAAAGTAAGGCGCAAACTCACCCCAACACTGACAACTGAAGGTCAATGTTTGAAACATCTGTCGGAGCATGGCGGGACGTTAGTGGTTCCTCCTCATCCATCAGTAGCATAGCGGTTAGAATGACTCTATTACAGCGCCGGCGACCCGCTTCCAATCTCTGCCACTGTCTGTAAGGAGTTCATGTGTTCTCCCTGTATGAGCTTCCCCTGGGTGCTCCAGTCTCCCACCACTCAGCCCACGTCCCCTTCAGCCACAAGGTCCAGAAGCCCGAAGTCCCACATCACCTGCTTCAAGAACATCTACTTCCTTTCAACCATTTGGTTCTTGAGCCAACCAGTACAACCCTAGTCAGTATAATACCATGACCACTTTGTGCTACAATGGACTATGTTTTTTTCTTCTAATTGTGTTCTTCTTTGTAAAACTTCTGTTTAATCTGTCTTTCTTGTAAAAATTGCACTTAATTTATGTGTTCCAGATGATTGTTGTGTCCCTAATATTATATCATAATGATGCTACGGCAAGAGAGAATTTTATTACATCTGTGTAAGTTCAAAGTTCTAAGTGAATTCATTATCAAAATGTATATTTGTTATCACACACTGAGATTCATGTTCTTTCAGATATTCACAGTAAAATACAATAGGATTCATGAAAACCGCACCCAAACTAAGACTGACAAACAACCAATGTGCAAAAGAAGACAAGCTGAATAAATACAAAATATATAATACTAATTAATTCTAAAAACTGATACTGAGAATGTGAGTCCTTGAAATAGGTTGTGTTCAGTGATCATTTCAGCGTTGTGGCGAGTGACGTTACCCACTCTGGTTCAGCAGCTTGACGTTTGGGGGGTAATAACTGCTCCTGCATCTGGTAGCGTGGGACCTAAGGTTCCTGTAACTCCTTCCTGATGGTAGCAGTGAGAAGAGAGCATGGCCTGGGTGGCGGGGTCCCTGACGATGGATGCTGCCTTCTTGCGGCAGCGCTCTTTGTAGATGCGCTCCGTGGCGGGGAGGTATTTTCCTGGCCACTTTGTGTGGGCTTTATGTGTACACACATGCGTATGAAAATAAACTTAACTTTGTCTCGAAGCCCCGGTTATGTTTGCGCAGAGGCAGAAGTTATTATCTCCACTTTAATTGTTCTTGTAGCAGTGTTTCACTCTGCCTTTCGCCCTTCCAGGTACCTATTGTCCCAGGGAGCTCGAGTGGATTCAGTGAATGACGATGGGGAGCTACCCGTTGACCTGATCGACCCGGAAGACGTCGAGCTGCGGCTGCTTTTCCAGCCCCGAGGGGCTGTTTGAAGAGACGCCTGAAATGGCGCAGCACGATTCCTTGTTTGAGGTCCCAAAGGGACCAAATCCTCAGCTGTGATTGTGCATTGTACTGTGAAGAGCAAGGGAAGGAGGAGGTCTTCGACAAGGACCCACACCACTCCCCCCAAGTGTATTCCCTTTACTTCTTCGTTTCACCAACGTTGTTGTTTCATTCATTTTATTTTAGCAAGAAGTTTAACAAATGTTTCTGTCGCAAGGATTGCTGATCAAAATTTCCGACTTCCTGCAATGGACTGACCACTGTGAAGCTCATGCCCATTAACCAGTCTTACATGCACCGGAGTCTTAACTTGTGGCAGTTCTATTGTAACTTGTATTCCTTAAATAACCTCACTTATTCCAGCGTGAAGCTTTGATCTTTTTGGTGACTAGTGTTTACTGGATTTTAAATTCAGTTTACCAAGTATATTTGCAATTATCTCCGTAATCTCCACACTTCCCGTTTCTTCAACGCTCTCCTCAAAACCTTCCTCCTTATCCATACGTTTGACCCCAAAAATCTTTCACGGCACTGTTCCCTCTAAGCTGTGTGGGTCCACGGCCACAGTGTGACTCAAATGCTCCTGCACACATAGCCTTTGTTGCTGGAATTCTCTTTTATATAATGTTAATATAATTTTGAAATTATGTAAATATAATGTTGAAGTTATGCTAATATAATCTTGAAATCTATGTTAATCTAATTCTGAAATACCCTGTAATTAATTATGTATTAATGAATATAATCCATATATTTTCTAAATAACAAATGTACCACATTTAAGAACTTTAACCTATTTACATCGTCAGTGTTTCAAATTACAACTTACAAATTGTAACAATAAACACAGAATGGAAGTTGGCAGCTCATTGTTAATGAACTGCTGGCCACTGAATGCCAATGCTGTAATAAAAAAAAAATCATTTAAAGTGCTGCGGAGTTTTCCTGCTCAGTGCAATGGTTGGTCCATGCAGCTGTCAAAAAATAATAGAGGGAACGCTGCTTCAATGTCAACCTCTGTCTGATAATTCTTTTGTAAAGCAGCTTGGAGCATTTTACCAGAAGTTGAAGTTGTTATGAATACTGTTACATGTACAGGACCATGCTTTGTATATTTATAAATGAATAAAGTTATACATTTTGTTACAAAGGGTTGTGAAAGTTGACTTGTTTCGTTGGCGGTGCATGGTTTCTAAGTGGTTCCCATCAAGCCCACATTGCTGTGAATAACTGGGACTGAGTGTACGTGCAAAATCTCTATATAATTACCCTCCATTTTGCTGACAAAACCGCTCTACTTTAATGGGGAGAAGTAGCTGTAGTTTCTGCCACTAGTTCTGTTGCCGCAGTGTTTTAAACACACTCTGATCTCTGACTAAAGGCAGTTAGTGTAATGCTTTACAGCACCAGTGGCCTGAGTTCAATTCCCGTTGATGTCTGTAAGGAGTTTGTATGTTCTCCACGTGACCGGGCGGGTATCCTCGGGTGCTCGTTTCCTCCTGAATACATTTTAAAGTTGTTTGGGTAGTAAGTTGTGGGCATGCAATATTGGGGCTGGATGGGCTGCCCCCCAGCACAATCCTCAGACCGTGCTGGCCATTGACACAAACGCTGTGTTTCACTGTATGCTTCGATGTACGTGAGACAAATCAACCTTCAGTCGTTAAACTGATATTGTTTGCTGCAGAATTAGCTATTTCCCATCAGCCAGGGAAAGTAGCCGAGCCCATTGAATGGGTTTGTGTTGTCCAAAACCTCCCTGTAATTAGCATCTTGCTACGCATCTGACAACTCAAAATTGTCTGCTGAGAAGGATGTTCCTCATTATGTCTGTGTCCCTTGTAATGACGATTGTGGTAATAAATCTCAGGTTTATTATTTCTCTCTATAGCGCCTGTGCAATAATCTTTGCAGGTTCTAAAGCAAGCAGCCTCCATCCAGGTCAATCTCTCTGCATAATTACAATACATCAGCGCTGATAGAATTATAAATCCACTCAGCATCCTCCCTCGTACTATGCCCAAGTCCTGTTCCTGCTCCCTACTCATGAGGCTTCTTTTGACAAAGCACCCATCACCTCCTCCCACCCCCATGGTGCCTCTCCTCCATGCTCCAGTCCAAATTTACAGCAAATTCAGATATTCATTACATGTGCACGGAAACATACAGTGACGAGTGTCGTTAGTGTTAACAACCAGCGTAAGCTAAGGATGTGCAGGGGGCAGCCTGCGAGGTACCGTCAGACATGATGGTATTTGCTGCTCCGGCTTCCCTTCCGGCAGGGAGTTTTAAACTGCCACGCTATCGTGGTTGACCCTCCAGGAAGACCACTACCTCGTCGTGGCCTGGAGGCTTGCGTGCCTCCGTGACCCGGTGAGCGATGCTGGCTGGAGTCAGGGCCTTGTGCTTTGGCTCCTGGTAGGGTCTCTTTCAATATTTTTATTAGTATTATATAAATTGCATGGATATAAATACAAAGTTCATAAGGATACAAGCAATACGAGTTGCATTTAAATCACCGTATCCCATACTCCAAATCAGTCATGTAGAAACAAAGATTGAATTATGAAATGAAATAAAGTAGAATGATTGTATTTTATTTAAAAAAATCTACCCCCATGACCAAAAAGAAAAGAGAAAAAAATACTTTACCATATAATATAATAATGATGGCTCAGAACCATACTCAATAACAGTTCAAAGATTATGACGATAACTCAGAAAGGGTCCCCCTAACATTAGAAAATCGTGTTTAGAATCAGAAATCAAACAACGAACCTTCTCTAGATCGAGGCACAGCATAACTTCAGATAGCCTTTGAACATGAGTGGGCGGGGCAGTCTCCTTCCACTTGAGCAAGATCGCCCTCCTGGCCATAGGGGACATAAAGGCCAAAACCCGCAAATTAGGCGGCTTCAGTTTTGAAATACTATCCTCAACAATACCAGACCTGGTGGGGTCACCCATGGCAAACAGGTCAAAGGGTAGAGGCCAGACTAAGAGTGGTTTCTCCCCTCACTTCCTCAAGATTCGGGGGCTTAGCTTAGGGCTCAAAACCCTGAATGGTCAAAATAAGGTTACAGAAAGGGCAATGAAGAATCTTCTACACCGGTGTGTGACGGTAAGGACAGACGGAGATGGAGCACCCTCACTGCTGCCAGTGAGTAAACGATGGTTATATTACAGCTCGGGGCGTGGCGGAGTCCACAGTTCAATTCCGGCACTGTTCTGTAAGGAGTCTCTGTGGAATGCATGGATTTCCCCCGGGTGCTCAGGTTTCCTCCCACAGTCCAAAGGCGTACCGGGTAGGTTAATTGTCCCTTGGTTAGGTTAGAGCTGATCGGGTTTGCTGGGGTTTGATGAGGCAGCGTGGCTCAGAGGGCTGTAAAGGCCTACTCTGTGCTCCATCAATAAAATAAATAAGTAAAATCATTTGGGTGTAAAGAATTTCCTCTCATCAATGAACCTAAAACCGCCTTCCCTCACTAACTCAGTTCCCTTCCACCAACCCTCTCCTCCAGCCTCCCCACTGACAAGTCCCCAGCCCAGCTGCCTGAAGCCCTCCCCCCCACCCAGCGCAGGAATGTCGCGCAATTCTGAAGCAAGCCTCAAACTCCAGGACTTGGAGGCGGACGCTGATTCCGCACAAGTGACAAGGGTTATGCGGGGCGATGCCGAAGATGGAGGTGGCCTGACTAGGGGCGCTAACGAGGGGAGTTAAAGCCGGCAGATCGCTGTGGCAGCCGCGGACGTGACAGTGCCTATGAGGTAAGCTCTTGGCAGGCAGCAGAGAGTCCTGGAATGGAACTGGAATGCGGTCCTCCATAATCCTCACTTGGCCAGTGGCCCTGCTAATGGACAGTTCACTTCTAACATGTGAAACCATCGTCTTTGTGGGACAAGGGTTCCCGGTTTGGTCTAAGCTCAGGAATTGTAGCGGTCACCGAGGTGAGTAACTGACTTATTGTTCTCACTTGTATCAAACAGTGAAAACTGGTGTTTAAGTGCAATCGAGAGATCACTTCCATACTGAAGAATATTGACATAGTGTGAAGAATAACAGAATGCGGAAAATAGAACATAGAACTTGGTGGTGCGAGTCCTGAGGCTCCTGTACCTTCTACCTGATGGCAGCAGTGAGAGGACGGCCTGGGTGGTGAGCACCTTTGATGGTGGATGTTGCTTTTCCACATAGATGTGCTCAATGCTTTGGGAGGGCTTTACTCTGGATGTACTGGGCCAAATCCACTACCTCTTCCGCTCAAAGGCATTGGTGCTCCCATACCAGGCCATAAAGCAATCAGTGCTGGATGTCCAGCATCTGCAGAATCTCTTCTGGAAATATTCCCCTGGTCATGAAGTTTCAATCTGTGCCTTAAACAATCACCAGTATCTTAACGAGCAGAGAATCAGAATCAGATTTATCATCACTGACATATGTCATGAAATTTGTTGCTTTGTACAGTCGGATACATAAATAGTGAGGTAGTGTTCATGCACCATTCAGAAATCTGAGGGTGGAGGAGAAGAAGCTGTTCCTAAATAATTGACTGTGGGTCTTCAGACTCCTGAATTTGGATCTGGACAACCATTTAAGGGAGAGATGAGAGTCAATTTCTTCAGCCAGAGGGTGGGTTGTTGATATACTGTTGTTTAGTTGAGTCTGACTCTTCAGGACCTCAAGGTCCATAGGGTTTTCTTGGGCAAGATACTTTGCCAGGCCTTTCTCCTGCGCAGATACTGGTTGGGACCCGGCTGGGCTTGAACTCAGGACCGTCTGCCTTGAAAGCCAGTGCTGATGCCACTACACCACCAGCCAGCCCAGAGAGTGGTCAAGTCAAGTCAAGTCAAGTCACTTTTATTGTCATTTCGACCGTAACTGCTGGTACAGTACATAGTAAAAATGAGATGTTTTTCAGGACCATGGTGTTACATGACACATTACAAAAACTAGACTGAACTACGTAAAAAAAAACAGAGAAAAAAACACACAACAACTACACTGGACTACAGACCTACCCAGGACTGCATAAAGTGCACAAAACAGTGCAGGCATTACAATAAATAATAAACAGGACAATAGGGCAAAGTGTCAGTCCAGGCTCTGGGTATTGAGGAGTCTGATAGCTTGGGGGAAGAAACTGTTACATAGTCTGGTCGTGAGAGCCCGAATGCTTTGGTGCCTTTTCCCAGATGGCAGGAGGAAGAAGAGTTTGTATGAGGGGTGCATAGGGTCTTCATAATGCTGTTTGCTTTGCGGATGCAGCGTGTAGTGTAAATGTCCGTGATGGCGGGAAGAAACACCTCGATCATCTTCTCAGCTGACCTCACTATACGCTGCAGGGTCTTGCGATCCGAGATGGTGCAATTTCCGAACCGGGCAGTGATGCAGCTGCTCAGGATGGTCTCGATACAACCCCTGTAGAATGTGATGAGGATGGGGGGGTGGGAGATGGACTTTCCTCAGCCTTCGCAGAAAGTAGAGACGCTGCTGGGCTTTCTTTGCTATGGAGCTGGTGTTGAGGGACCAGGTGAGATTCTCCGCCAGGTGAACACCAAGAAATCTGGTGCTTTTAACAATCTCTACCGAGGATCTGTGGAACTCCTTCCCCAAGAGGGCTGTGGAGTTTCAGTTGCTTAGTGCACACAGGACAATGATGAGTGGATTTTTAGATAGCAAGGGAATCAACGTAGACAGTGTTGGTGCAGGACGGTGTTACTGAGGTAGAGGGAAGCAGGTGCCAGAGGCTGAAAGACCTGCATCTGATGAAAGGTTGCAATTGAACGGGATCATGTTAATAGACTTGGGCAATCTGGCAGGCAAATGGGTAACGAGCTCTGACTGAGAGATTGCACTCGATCTTAAGCGGTTGCCGTGTTTGTGGGTAAACAGCTATCAAAGACCAGTGAGTTTGCATTGTTGACTCAATCAGCAACAGCAGTGTCAGTGCCTGCCACACTTCCAACGCCTAGCCACGTGAGTCGTTGCCACCAGATACAAGTCAGAATGGTGGGGCAAAAGCAGAATGCCGCAGATGCTGGAACCCTGAAATAAAAATAGGAAATTCTGGAGATATTCCCCAGGTCACGAAACATCTGCGCAGAGAGAAAAAGGCCTGCGATTGTTTATTAAATTGTCAGAGTCAGGTTTATTATCACTGACATGTGGCAAAATGAGTCCTGATGTAGGGTCTCAGCCTGTTAATTCCTCTCCATAGACACTGCCTGGTCTGGTGAGTTCCCCTAGAGCATTTTGTGTGTGTTGCTGTGGATTTCCAGCAGCAGCAGAATCTTTTATGTTGATGTTGTAAAATGTCTTGTTTAGCAGCAGCAGTACCATGCTAGAAATAAAAATTACTATAAATTACAATAAGAATATATATATGTATACCTCTACCAATTGCTCCTCATTCTTCTGTGCTCCAAGGAATAAAGACCGAACCTATTCCTATAACTCAGGCCCTTAATTTCCAGCAATGTCCTTGTAATTAATTAATTAATTATGTTTAAACTACGGTAACTCTTACGAATTACACTGTATTGATGCCACAAAACAACCAATAAGTTAATTTCACGACATATGACAATGATAATATTCTGATTCTGAGATATCTAAGCTCCCCTCCTCCCCTGATATATTTATTTTTTTCCCCCTCCTCTTTTTTTTCTCTCTCTCTGCCCATCACTCTGCCTGCTCTCCATCTCCCTCCGATGCTCCCCTCCCCTTTTCTTTCTCCCTCGGCCTCCCGTCCCATGATCCTTTCCCTTCTCCAGCTCTGTATCCCTTTCACCAATCACCTTTCCAGCTCTCAGCTTCATCCCACCCCCTCCGGTCTTCTCCTATCATTTCCCATTTCCCCCTCCCCCTCCTACTTTCAAATCTCTTACTATCTTTCCTTTCAGTTAGTCCTGGCGAAGGGTCTCGGCCCGAAACATCGACAGTGCTTCTCCCTATAGAGGCTGCCTGGCCTGCTGTGTTCCACCAGCATTTTGTGTGTGTTACAAAAGACAAACTGCACAAACAAAATTAACCTGAGAATGTGAATCCTTGAAAGTGAATCTGCAGGTCGTGGAATCGGTTCAGATCAGAGCTGTGGCAAGTGATGTTATCCACTTGGGTTTGGGAGCCTGATGGTTGTAGGGTAATAACTTTCTGCCTTGGTGGTGTGGGACCTAAGGCTCCTGTTCTGCCTACGTGATGGTAACAGTGAGCGGTGTCTGACAGCCAGTATCTTGCCTGTCAGGCCCTTGAAGAAAATTGTAAATTTTAATGAGATCACCTCTCATCCTTCTAAATTTTACAGAACACAGTCTCGGTTCACTCGGTCTCTTGTAGTACAACAACCCCACCTGCAGAAGTTCCTTAAAGACGGACCGGCTCTGAGGATCCTGAAAGCGGAACAATTAGCTGGTGACCGAGTTCAGGGGAGCGGAGAAACAAGTGAAGCTGGCTGGAAGGGCTGGCGACAGCTGCATACTGGCTGTACAGAGGCGCCCGTGGAATGCGCTGCACTCCCATCGTTAAACCAGCCCCTGCGAGCCACTAGGCAACGGGCTGTTTGCTGTGACAACGTTGCATCACCGTAGCGCTGGATGCAGCTGCTTGTCCAGTAGGCCCGCCACTCCCAGCGACTGACACGCGGAACTCTCTCTCTCATTACCAGACGCCTGAAATAGACCGAGCCACGCAGGGAGAGAGACCTTCCTTTCTGAATCATTACTTCACTGGTGTATATTTTGCCTTGGGAGAGAGGGCACCTCTTCCCCTCCGTCCTCCTGTCAGAAGGGGGGAGGCAATGGAAGTGATGGGACACATCGTGCCTTAAAAGGTGTGGTACTCCCCTGATCTCGTTTCAGGTTGGAGTTCAATGGGCACCCTTGACCCCTGGGGGGGGGGTGGGGTGGATTTTCTCCCATTGGGATGAGGCCCTGCAACCCAGGTCTGACCCTGATATTTATAGACATATTTTCCAGTTGAATTCATTGGATAGCAGCCCTGTCTGGGTCTCTTATTTTGGTCTTTCCCAGGTGGTGGCACTGAGGCCAAATGTGCTCAGGCCAGGCTGAGGGTCAGCAGGCTAACTTCTTCCCCCCCCCCACCCCCACCCACGCCAGTCATCCGGAGAGTTCTTGCCTCTGTCCATCATCCTGAGAGCACCTTGACTGCAGAATGCAGGAAATCAGAAACACAGCAGGTCAGGCAGCATCTGCGGAAGGAGAAACAATATGGAGGGTTGCAGACCTGAACATTCACCGTTTCTCTTTCCCTGGATGCTGCCTGACCTGGTGACTGATTTACCCAGTCCATCACTGCATCCTCCCCACCACTGAGCACCACCCAGGGCATGCTCTCTTCTCGCTGCTGCCATCAGGAAGGTGGTTGGGAGCATTAGGTGCCTCACCACCAGGTTATTACCCCTCAACCAACAGGATCTTGAGCCAGAGGGGATAACTACACTCAACTTCACTTGCCCCATCACTGAACTGTCCCCACAATCTATGGACTCAGTTTGAAGGATTCTTCATCTCATGTTCCTGATATTTATTGCTTATTTATTATTTATTTTTGTATTTGCACAACTTGTTGTCTTCTGCACACTGGTTATTTGTCCATCCTGTTGGGTGACGTCTTTCACTGACTCCATTGTGTTTCTTGGATTTGTTGTGAATGAATCTCAGGGTTGTAAATGGTGACACATATGTACTGTGATAATAAATTTACTTTAAACATTGACGAGCTTTTTCCTCCTGTTTTCTATTTTTAATCCTGTGCCTCCCCCTGCCCTTTCAGGGAACGAGACAGCCGGTGCCTGAACTCAGACAGAGCTGGAGAGCTCTTGGAATGACCCACCATCGAGGAGCCCCAACAAGCAGGCCGTACTGTCCTCTCGCAGCCACCGTCAGGCAGGAGCTGCAGAAGTCCCACACCGCCACGTTCACGGACAGCTACTTCCTTCAACTATTCAGTTCCTGAGCGACCCCAATCCCTGCCTCAGTGCAGCAGCACCATGACCGCTTTGCACTTTAATGGACGTAGTTTGTTCGAATCAGGTTCACTCTTGTAAGTTTTGTGTTTAAGTTATGTTTCTTGGGAATGCTACTCATCAAGTCAAGTTTATTGCCATTTAACTACACACATGTATATAAGGTATATATGATAATCATGTATATTGAAATGATGCAATGTTTCTCTGAACCAGGGTGTAAATCACAGTCGTACACATAACATATAATAACTTATGAAAGTAAGAATGAAATCTACCGATAGGTTACACATAAATAAATAAACTAAAGTGCATAAACTAAATATTGGAAGGAACAGAACAGATTAACCAGTGACACTTTGAATGCGATGTGGCAGGGAGTTCAGAAGCCTAATGGCCTGAGGGAAGAAACTGACTGTTCTTGTTTTCATGCATTGGAGAATCCTGCCTGATGGTAGAAAGGCAAAGGGGTCCCTATGGCCTTTAATTCTAGTCTCAATCGCTTGAAGGAAAAAAATTAGCATAGAATGGAAACTTTAATTTTACTTCACAGGATTTAAAAAATCTTTTGTGATGCTGTAAAACAGATTCCATAAATGCTAGGTAAACAATCATTAGTCTATGAATCAAGAGGCCTGTGTGTATCCTCCATTTTTAGATAAAAAAGGTATCTGAACCAGTTCCCTGACCCACAACTATTGCTGACAGCAAAGATTGAACATCCCTGTACTTTAGACAGAGGATGAGCTCCTCCTGCTGGGCGTGAGCTGTAAGTGCAGAGACAGCACAGAGCAGAACACCAACAGCCATACCACTTCACATTAGGCCACTGTTTATTTTTCATGCAATCCACACACAAAGGCAGAGCTTTTTCCCCCTAAATGCAGAATAAAACAGTTGCAGAGTATGTCAGAATTGAAGTTTCTGTGACAGGCCAATATGTCAGTGGTGCACAGCTCTCAAAAGTGCGTGTTCAAATCCTACTCGTGACAGCTGAGCGCAATAATCCAGGTGAACAGTTCAGTATTGGCATTGGAAATGGTTTATTATTGTCACATGTACCAAGAGACAGCGAAAAGTTTGCCTTGCATTCTGTTCAATCATCATCATTACGTGCCATGTCGTATGACATCATCATTACGTGCCGTGTCGTATGACATGGGCGATCACGGTCTTGACCATGATTACTCTTGGCAAATTTTTCTACAGAAGTGGTTTGCCATTGCCTTCTTCTGGGCAGTGTCTTTACAAGACAGGTGACCCCAGCCATTATCAATACTCTTCAGAGATTGTCTTCCTGGTGTCAGTGGTCACATAATCGGGACGTGATATGTACTGGCTGCTCATACGACCGTCCATCACCTGCTCCCACTGCTTCACATGACCCCCATCAGGGTGCTAAGCAAGCACTACACCTTGTCCATGGGTGACCTGCAGGCTAGTGGAGGGAAGGAGCACTTTACACCTCCTGTGGTAGAGATGCATCTCCACCCCACCATCTCAGCTGTTTATTCAGATCAATTCATTACACAGTGTATTGAGGTAGAACTAGATAAGATAATGAAGTGTAACAGCTACAGAGAAAGTGTGGTGCAGGTGGACAATAAAGTCTAAGACCATACTGAGGTAGACTGTGAGAGCAAGAGTCCATCTTATCGCACATTTAAAGAGTCTGATAACAGTGTCACGGAAGCTGGCCCTGGGCCCGGCAGGACGAGCTTTCAGGCTTTTGTATCCTCTGCTTGATGGGAGAGGGGAGAAGAGGGAGTGTCTGGGGTGGGTGGGGTATTTGATTATGTTGGCTACGTTACTGAGGAGGCGAGAAGCGTCCCACAGAGGGGAGGTTGTGCGCTGTGATGTGCTCAGCTGTGTGTGCACCGATCTTTAGTTTCAGAGCAGTGGCCGTACCGAGCAGTTACTCGCCCACACAGAATGCTTTCTATGATACTTCGATAAAAACTGGTAAGATTCGAAGGAGATATGCTGAGTTTCTTTAGCCCCCCCCAATGGAGTAGAGGCATTGGCGGGGCTTTCTTGGCTGAGACATCCCTGTGGTTGGACCAGGGCGGGCTGTTGTTGATATTCACAGCCTGAAGCTCTCCACACTCTCAACTCCGACCGCATTGATGTAGACAGCAGCACGTGCTCCACCTCCCTTCCTGAAGCGAGTGCTTCATTGCCATTGAGGGAAAGGCTGTTGCCATGACACCATGTCCCATGACTCTCCACATCCCTTTCCTGTATTCTGGCTCTTCGTTATTGGAGATGTGGCCCACTAGGGTGGATTCATCGGCAAACTTGTAAATGGAGTGAGAGCAGTATCTGGCCACCCAGTGTTGAGTGTACGGGGAGCAGAGCAGGGTGCTGCGGATGCAACCTTGTGAAGCACCGGTGTTTAGAATAATCGTGCTGGAGGTGTTTCTGCCATCATTACTAATTACTAATCACAGTCTGTTGGTCAGGAAGTCAAGGATCCAATTGCAGAGGACGTTGTTAACTCCTGGGGCCTGGAGTCTGGTGATAAACTATGTAACTTTGGGAACAGTAGTTACTACCGGATCTTTGTGAATTAACAGTCCATCATTAACGTAAAGTCAGTTAATTAAATGATCTGCACTTTAAAATTCTTAAGGCAAACTCCTAACTTACGATGGCGCAGATATATAATCCACACTTTGCTAATCTCATATTGACACTGCCAGGATTGTACTGATTACCTGTAAGTGGCCACATGCTGACACCAAAGGCCATCCCGGATTACTCTCTTTGCTGGGGAGGAGGACGACTGGTGATTTGCTAGAGGTGTACAAGACGATAAGTGGCATAGATCAAATGGACAGCCCGAGACTTTTTCCCAGGGCAGAGATGGCTAATACAGAGGCATAGCTGCAAGGTGTTTGGAGGAAAGTATGGGGGGGGGGGGGGGGGGACATTTGCTTCCATGTTCCAAATACGTGCTGGGAGGTTAATTGCTCATGGTGTGGTGGTTATCACACCGCGTTGCATTGCCAGCATTCACTGATCAGGGCTCAATTCCCGCTGATGTCCGTACGGAGTTTGCACGTTCTCCCCACGACCACGTGGGTTTCCTCCGACATTCCAAGGATATATGGTTAGGGTTAGTGAGCTCTGGGCATGCTATGTTGGCACCAGGAGCTTGGTGACACTTGCCCCAGCACAATCCTTGGTGATTTGATCAGATGCACAGGCTGCCTTTCGTTGTGTATATCTATGTACTGTACATGCGATGAGCAAAGCTGCGTTATCGTCTCCTGGTGTATCTTGCTGGCAGGGGAATCAGGTGGGGTAGAGAGGGTGGGAATGTGAGAGAGATTACAGGGAAAAGAGTGGGTGTGTGGGAAGAACCATTAGAGAATCAACAGCCAAGTCACCTTATAGATCAGAAGAAAATATGAATGTAGAAGATTGTTTGGCTAATGGCAGAGTAGGCATATTTGGGTCTTCCTCCTGATGTCAGATTGATGCCAGGGCCTCAAATAATTTTATAAATGAGCAACACACATGAAATGTTGAAGGAACTCATCAAATCAGGCAGCATCAATGGAGTTGACAATTCTGGACAAGACCCTTCATCAGGACTGGAAAGAAAGGGAGAGGGAGCCAGAATCAGAAGGTGGGGTTAAATGACATGGACGAGGGCACCCAAGTGTTGTCTGAGGTGTGAGGTGTGAGGTGCCAACAGCAAAGGTATTTACAGTAGCTAAGTTACAGGAGTGCACAAAGATCTGATAAATGGAGTTTCATGTGGAAAATGGTGGAATTGTTTATTGGGCAGGGGAAAAATGTGGAAAAAAAACCTTGCCTAAATCACAAGCAAAAGAAAATCTGCAGATGCTGGAAGTCCGAGCAACACACACAACATGCTGGAGGAACTCAGCAGGCCAGGCAGCACTTCTATGGAAAAGAGTACAGTCGATGTTTCGGGCCGAGATATTTCATCGGGATCCTGGTGAAGGGTTTCGGCCTGAAACGTCAACTGTACTCTTTTCCATAGATGTTGCCTGGCCTGCTGGGTTCCTCCAGCATTTCGTGTGTGTTGCTTGAAAAACTTGCCTAAGTGGGGAGAGATTGCAGCCTCTGAGACCCAGAGGAAACGTGTGCTGGGGTGCCTAATTCCGAAAAGGCCAGACTAGGTACACCATGTAATTAGGAAAGCAAGCAGGTGTTACTTTCCTGCAAGGGGAACTTCTAAAGAATAGTTTTATTTGTCACACATACATTGAAACAAACAGTGAACTGTGCTGTTTGAATCAATGGCCATCACATTCTGAGGGCGTGTTGGGGCAACCAGCAAGTGTCACCAGGCTTCTGGTGTCAACATACCCTGTCTGAAACTTACTAACCCTAACCCCCACGTCTTTGGATTGTGGTTGGAATCCAGTAGCTCTGGGAGGAAACACACGCAGTCACTGAGAACAATACAAAGTCGGGAACTGAATCCTAATTGCTGGCGCTGCAAAGCGACGTGCTCACCACTACCCTACCATGCCATATCTTAACGCAAAAGTGGAGAGGTTGTGCTTCACTTATACAGGGCATTTGCGAGGCCTCTTTCGGAGCACTGTGCAGAATGTTACTCTTAGGCTATTTTAAGGAAGTATGTTAATGTGTTGAAATTAGATCTGAGAATATATGCAAATCTATTACCTGGAATGGGTGGTTTGTCTTACAAAGGAAGGTTGGACAGATTAGTAACCACTAGAGTTTAGAAGAATGGGAGGGGACTTGATTCAAGATTGTTTGATGTTATTTCCTGAAATGTAAGGAGAATGAAATAGTTGTTCTTCTGGATCCATTGCAGCACAAACCATCCCCCCCACAAAAGATAAAGAACACAATAATAATAATTAAAGTAAACAGACTACAAACATAAGTTGGTAAGATAGCTCATGTACATTGACTGTATGTCCATAAAGTGACACTAGACTGTATGGGAAATAATAAAGTCTTGATGGAGTTAGTGGGTGGAGGTGTTGATCAGTCTTACTGCTTGGGGAAAGTGACTGTTTTTGAGTCTGGTGTGGAATCTACGTAGCCTCCTCTCTGATGGGAGTGCGACAATCAGTTCTTGAGCAGGGTACGTGAGATCCTTCATGATGTTACTGGCCCTTTTCCAGCACCTTTCTGTATACACGCCCTTGATGGCAGGTGAGCTGGTGCCGGTGTTGTGTTGGGCATTTTTGACCACCCGTTAGAGAGCCTCCCCATCCGCTGCCTGGAAGTTTCCGTACCAAGCAGTGACACGGCTCGTTAGGATGCTCTCCATTGTCGTTTAACTATATACGTGTACTCCGTCAAATGAGACATTTCTCCGAACCAGGGGATAGTACACACAACACACATAACATGTAATAACTTATGAAAGTAAGGATGAAATCTACAGATAGATTAATAAATAAAGTGCATAAATTAAATATTGTAAGGTACAGAACAGATTCACCAGTGCCACTTTGAATGCGATGCGGCAGGGAGTTCAGAAGCCTAGTGGCCCGATGGAAGAAACTGTTTTCCGTCCTGACTACTCTTGTCTTTATGCATCAGAGTCTCCTGCCTGATGGCAGAAAGGCAAAGCTGGATGGCTGGGAGGAATCCTTAATAATACCAAATGCCCTGCATACCCAGCACTCCTGATAAATGTCCCCAATGGACGGTAGGGAGACCCCTCTGATCCTCTCAGCTGTTCTCACCATCCTTTGTAGGGACTTCTGGTCCAATGCTCGGCTGCTCCCAGACCAGCTGGAGACGCATCTTGTCAGGACACTCTCAATGGTGCTCCTATAAAATGCAGTTAAGATGGGGGGTGGGGAGCCTCACTCTCCTCAATCTCTTTAGGAAGTGAAGGTACTGCTGTGCCTTCTTGTTCAGGGAAGTGATATTAAGGGACCAGATGACGCCATCTGTGATATGACTCCCAGGAATTTGGTGCACTTAACTCTCCCTACGGAGGAACCACGTATTCGCAGAGGGGGATGGTTTGTCTGCACCTTCCTGAAGTCCACAATCATTGTATCACTATCTGGTATGGAGGGGTCACTGCACAGGATTGGAAAAAGCTTCATCATGGGCACTAGCCTCTCCAGCATCCAGACGATGCCTCACAAAGGCAGCATCCATCATTAAGAACCCATCACCCAGGTCATGCCCTGTTCTCATTGCTACCATCAAGGAGCCTGAAGACACACATTCAATGTTTCGGGAACAGCTTCCTCTCCTCTGCCATCAGATTTCTGAATGGACAATATATCAATGTTATACCACCTCGCTTTCTTTTAGCACTACTTATGCAATTAAATTTTTCTATACTGCATATTTTTATTGTATTTTAGTTTTTTTATTTTTATGTATTGCAATTTCACGACAAATGCCAGTGATATTAAACCTGATTCTGAATTCCCTTCTCATATTTCCACACTTCCTCATTCCTACTCCCTCATCCCCTCCCTTATTATCAGCCAGCTCTCAATTCCCACCCCTCATCTATGCCCTCCCCTATCCTATCAATCCCATTCCTCATCTTATGCCCTCCCCTATCCTATCAATCCCGTCCCTCATTTTATGCCCTCCCCTATCCTATCAATCCCGTTCCTCATCTATGCCCTCCCCATCCTATCAATCCCGTCCCTCATCTTATGCCTTCCCATATCCTCATCTATTCCCTCATGTCATATCCGCCACTATCCTCATCTCCATCCCTCACTTCATGCCCTCCCCTCCTCCGCCTCTGCTCGTACCTCCTCAGCTGACGGAAGTCTCTCTCGGGTGCGCGCGGGATGCGGCGGCGATGACGTCACAGCCAATGGGCGGGGCGCTCACGGGAGCGCGCTTCAGCGCCGCCGCGACGGCCTGAGGGAGCGCGCACGGCTCGGGGAGAGTAGCGGAGCCGGAGCGGCCGCGATGACCAGGTGGGTCCCGGGTCGGAGGGCCGCGCCCCGATGTCCGGTCGACGGTCCGCTTCATCCCAACCCGCTGCCGGGCGGATGACGGGAGTCTGACACCCGCGCAGCGGCGACTCCCTCCCGAGGCGCTGCCCGGACTCGGACCCGGGCCTGGAGCCGCCCCTTCCCCCGGCACCGGTCCGAACCCCTCAGTTCCGCCGGCCTCGGCTCCTCTTCGTCGGCCGCTCCTCCTCCGTTTGATACCTCCTATTGTTACTGGGGCGACTCCTCTATCAGCGCTGCGCCTCGCCGTTGGACACCTGATCCACTTCTCCCCCTCTCTGCCCTTCTGCCCTTCCCCCTTCCCCTGCCCTTCCCCCTTTCCCTCCCCTTCCCCCTTCCCCTTCCCCCTTCCCCTGCCCTTCCCCCTTCCCCTTCCCCCTCCCCTTCCCCTCCCCTTTCCCCTCCCCTTCCCCTCCCCTTTCCCCTTCCCCTTTCCCCTTCCCCTTTCCCCTTCCCCTTCCCCCTCCCCTTCCCCCTTCCCCTTCCCCTTCCCCCTCCCCTTCCCCTTCCCCCTCCCCTTCCCCTTCCCCTTCCCCTTCCCCCTCCCCTTCCCCTTCCCCCCTTCCCCTTCCCCCCTTCCCCTTCCCATTCCCCTTCCCCCCTTCCCCTCCCCCTTCCCCCTCCCTCTTCCCTCCCCCTCCCTTCTCCCCTTCCCTCCCTTCTCCCTTTCCCTCCCCATCCCCCTTCCTCCCTCCCTCCGTCCCCCTCCTTCCCCCATTCCCCTCTCTCCCCTTCCCCTTTCCTCCCTCCCCCTCCAACTTTTGTTCTCAATATTCACCCAATTCATTTCTTGGATTTTAAGCTTTGAAGTACAGTTTTGTGTTCCAGTATATTTCAAGTGTTTTTTCTTTTTTCTGAACCAAAGCACCTTTGACTATTGCTTTGTTCTGTCTGCTGTGTATGGTCCTCAGCTATTCCATCTGCCTTTAATTTAGGTGGGAATGTTGCAGGAATTGTGTTTACGCACATGGTGATTAGAATACAGCGTGCCTTGCTGAATTGTATCATGGAGGCCAGAGAAAGCTTTTAATGATAATAAAAAAGTGTTTTTCTGAGAATGATGTTCTAAGCAAATCATTAAAGCAAATGGGTGGAACTGGTGTGAGAAATGAGCTGCTGGAGGAACTCAGCAGGTTGAGCAGCATTTCTGGGGAGAAACGAATTGTCAATACTTTGGGCTTGGCCTCTGCATCAGGACTGAGGGTGACGGGACAAAGTGGAGATGGGGAGGGGTGAGGCAGGGGTGACCAAGATGGATGGACCAAGTCAGGTTGAATTGTAACAGGCAGAATGAGCAAGGGAGGGCACAGAAACTATTAGCTTCATTTGTCACCTGTACATCAAAACATGGAGATGTGTCGTTTTCATCATGGTCTGAGATGTGCTAGTGGCAACCCTGCAAGTGTGACCGCCTCCTGAAACACTTCCAGGTAACTCTTGCACACTGTTGAAGCTCAGATTCCAGCTCATCAGCTTTGAGCCCGAGTTCGTCAAGCCGCCAGCATTGGCTCCAGATATGCTCACCGTGAACCACAGTCGGGTCCGCCAGCTCCTACGTCCTTCATGTCAACTGATCTTGAATCCCAGCTTTATTTAATTTGGTGCCTATTTATTTAACAGCTATTTAAAACAACTTGCCCATTCTTACATGCTATTCATCGGTGCCTCTTGAGCCAAAGCCTTAGATATTCACTCTTACACTGGCCCACTCACACATTGGTCGCTCCATATTATCTTACATTCTATTTATAGACTGAGTTGCCCCAAACACACATTAAAAAAAAGCTCCTAGAGCCCATGATGGAGCTGGCTGTGTCTACAACCCTCTAGCTTTTTTTGATCCTGTGCATTGGAGCCTCCTTACCAGTGATTCAACAAGTCAGAATACTCTCCACAGTACGTCTGTAGACATTTGCTAGGATCTTTGCTGATATTACCAAATCTCCTCGAACTCCTGATGCCTTCTTTATAATTGCGTTAATATGTTGGGATCAAGACAGATCCTCAGAGATGTTGACATCCAGGAACTAGAAGCTGTTCACGCTTTCCATTGCTGATACTTCGGTGAGGACTGCTGTGCATTCTCCCGATTTCCTCTTCCTGAAATCCACAATCAACTGGAAAACTGTTTAAAGCTGCTTTAGGAGTATTTTTTAAAACCAGATTTACTATCACTGACATAGCCGTGAAGTTTGTTGTCTTGTTTAGTAGTACAATACCAGACTAAAATGTCTGTGGTAACGAGTGCAAAGATGAATGTGAGATGGTGTTCATGGATCCTTTAGAAATCTGATGGCAGAGGAAGAGAAACTGCTTTTTGGGCTCCTGAACATTCTCCTTGATGAGAGCATGTCTCAGATGGGGTGATGCTCTTCAATGATGGATGCTGGCTTCTTGAGGCACTATCTCTGGCAGGAAGGGTTGTGAATGTGATGTAACTGGCTGAGTCTTTAACCACTTCTCATTCCATCCATGGGAGGTTCCATAGCAGCCTGTGATTTAACCAGTCAGAATGCGCTCTGCTGTACGTCTGTAGAAATTCGTGAAGTACCAAAGCTCCTGAATCTCCTGATGAAGTAATAGCTGCTGATTCCCTTCTTTGTGATTGCATTGATACGTAGGGCCCAGGATAGTTCCTTCGAGATATTGATCCCTGGTAACTTAAAGCTGCTCACGTTTTCTACCACTGACCCCTCCATGACTTTTCCAAATTAGAATCCATCAAATTTAACAGTCAGCTTTTGCTTTGACAGCTGCTAAATTGGAGCATTTTGACCAGTCGTAATTTTGGAATAGGTTTATTATTGTCACATGCACTGAGGTAAAGTGAAAAGTTTATGGTTTATACCGTGTATTGAAATCAAACGTGGTGCAGTACAAGATAAAATAATAACAATGCAGAATAAAGTGTAACAATTACAGAAAAAGTGCAGTGCAGGTAAACAACAAGGTGCAAGATCATAATGAGATAGATTTTGTGGTCGAGTCCATTTTATTGTAATGAATAGGCCAGTAAAGCTTCAATGAACATCGCTGCATAATGGAGTGAATGATATCAGAATTAGGTTTAAATTTGCAGGTATATGTTGTGAAATGTGTTATTGTAATACATAATAAAAGCTGTAAATTGCAGTAAGAAGTGTGTGCATGTATGAATAAGTGAGTGAGTATAGATAAGTGGTGCAAAAAAAGGAAATAAGGAAATTTAAAAAAAGGAAATAAAAAAGTAATGAGGCAGTGTTCATGGGTTCAATGTCCATTCAGAAATCGGATGGCAGAAGCTGTTCCTGAATCATTTGAGTGTGTGTCTTCAGGCTCCTGTACCACCTCCCTGATGGTGACAGTGAGAAGAGGGCACAGCCTAGATGATGGGGGTCCTCGATGATGGATGCTGCTTTCTTGCAACAGCCCTTTGTAGACGTGTTCAGCGATGGAGAGGTCTTTGTGATAGACTTGGCTATATCCACTACTTGTTGTAGGATTTTCAGGCTGCATCTATGGAGGGGGATTAACCAGTTGATGTTTTGGGCCGAGACCCTTCACCAGGACTAGAAAGGAAGGGGCAAAAACCAGAGTAATAAGATGAAGAGTCTCAGCCCAAAAGGTCAACCGTTTATTCCCCTCCATAGATGCTGCCTGACTTGCTGAGTTCCTCCAGCATTTTGTGTGTGTTGCTTAAAACATGTCATTAATTTATGAGGGCCTCAAAGGTGAGGTTAAACTTGAAGAAGCTCTCTGGGGTGCTCAAACCTATGTGGAAATGCCATTTAACCAACTGCTTCAAATGTGTACGTGCTTCAGTATAAACTTTAACAGATTTGCAATCTCCCAGCCTGTGTGCCAAGCAACCTGTGGAGCCGAAAGCTGATTTTTCAAGAGTTGATACTTGTTACTTCTGCTTTTAATTAAATATCACAGAGGGTTTAAAAGTACTTTTGACTCAACGTATTTTCTCTTCACATTGTACCCGCTTGCCTTTGATTGTGCTAGGTTGGCTCTAGGCTTGTACGTTAAAGGTCCTTCAGTCTGATCGGCCAGGGAGATGGTGCTGGGCCTGTTCTCAGGGCCATGATGCTTTGTGGAGGGTTGCTGTGTTGGCAAGTGTACGCCTTAATGGTTGGTCAATTTAGCACTGCTCAGCTGCAAGCTTGGATAGTACAAAGAACATACACTCAGTGGCCACTTTATTAGGAACATCCGTACAACCTGTGCACCTCATTAATGCAAATATCTAATCAGCCAATCACATGGCAGCAACTCATTGTGTAAAATCATATAGACATGGTCAAGAGGTCCAACTGTTGTCCAGATCAAACATCAGAATGTGGAAGGCATGTGATCTAAGTGACTTTGACCGTGATATGACTGTTGGTGCCAGATGGGGTGGTTTGAGTATCTCAGAAACTGCTGGGATTTTTCACGTACAACAGTCTCTAAGAGTTTAGAGCGAATGGTGGGAAAAACAGAAAACATCCAGTGAGTGGCAGTTGAAAGAAGCTGCAGAGGGTTGTAAATTTAGTCAGCTCCAACTTGGGTACTAGCCTACAAAGTGCCCAGGACATCTTCAAGGGGGCGGTGTCTCAGAAAGGCAGCATCCATTATTAAACACCCAGGGCATGCCCTTTTCTCACTGTTACCATCAGGTAGGAGGTACAGAAGCCTGAAGGCACACACTCAGCGATTCAGGTGTGCAGAAGAGTATCTCTGAATGCATGATACATCGAACCTTGAGGGAAGAAAATAAATTCACCGCCATTTATCCAAAATGGACAAGAATTAAAACAAGAAAATAGAAACTGAATACACTACAAACACTCCACAGGTGGGTTAGCATCTGTTAAGAGAGAGTTAAAGCTTCACATTTGTGACCCTGGAAGTGTGTTTCAAAATTTGATCTTTAGTTGTCTGAATGAAAGTTTTGGTTTACAATTGGAGCGGATGCCTAGATGGGACTATTTGTTTCTCTTTATTTTTGATGCCCGCTGAAGTTTATAGTCGTTTAACAGTACCTCGGATTTATGAACCTAATCAGACTTGGAAGTGGATTGGTGCCATTGAATAAGGAAGGGGCCCTGCAGATGTGTGACCTTCACCTGATTGAGAACGTAACACTGTACATAGACTGTTTCTCTGTTGAGCTGTTATACTATTTGAGGAGCTTGGGGTAAATACTGTAAATGGGTGAATGTAGAGAATTGTAATTGAATATTGCTGTCTGTGAGTAAATTCCAATCCACTGAAGGCTGCTTTATGCACTGTCGTCATGGTGATGGGGAACAGGTTGTGTCAGTGTGTGATTGCAGAATGAATATTGGAAGCTTTATGTGATGTATTTGATGTGAATTCCTCATCAGAAGGGCCAGTTCATTTTGGAATCAATTTTGATGCCTATTTCTAAGCTAAACTTCAAACTAACAAATCCAAAATCAGGCAGATTGCACCATCTTAACATCAATAAATCGCCACTAGTGTAAATCTGTAATGTACCTCCTCCCAGCTTGTTTGTAATTACCAAATGCTCGACAATGGTAAAGATTGTTCCAAAGTGCTGCTTAAGACTGTAAATGAGCCATTTTGATCCTAAAGGTTTGAGTTTAAAGCCGTGGATTTATTGCAAGCTTAAAGCTGCTTTGTCAGAGTCTGGGAGACTTTTCACCCACACTACCTACTGCAACTCATTTGCATAGAAAAGTTCTATTTAAAACTGGGAGATGACATTTCCTGCACAATACCAGTGACACACTTGTTGCAGGTAGCTATACCGTTTTGCCATTTTGTATTTAAAATGGTTTTATTCATGTGCAATGTGTCACGATATTTCAATTTTCTGATTCATAATCACAGGAACTTTCCAACTCAGAGAGTATGGCAACTTTGTTCAGGCGTACTTGACATGTTAGAAACTTGAGTTAGCTGAACCATAATTTAGATGATTGATTGTTGGATGATTTCATAATTAAATCAAAAGTCCTTGAGATCAGATGATTCTTTTAATTTACTGCCTAAACGTGATCCTAATCTCTGTCTCAGCTCACCTGCATCAAGAATTGTTTATAATGGCAAACGAAACAATGGACCCCGGTCTCCGACGAACACCGCACCACAGGAGATGTATACACCAGCACATGAGGAAAACGTCAGATTTATACATGAAGGTATGTTGAGTTTGGTGTGGCTGCCATCTTACTTTCAATAAGGACCATCGTTATTGCAAGCTTATGTGGGAGTTTGTTTCCCATATTCTACCTTTTGCACTTGGAAGAGAAAACTCCAGGTGATCTTGCTGTTGCAGCTGTTTGAGGTACGAAGCTTCACCCTTATGGAATTCTCAGAGTGCTGCCCAGAAACTTGAGTAACACAGAGAGAGTGCTGGAGGAACTGTCCCCATGCTGCATATCTAAATAAATAGATAGTCTCAGTCAGGCAGCTTCCGTGGAGAGGAATAAACAGTCAATGTTGCAGGCTGAGACCGTTCATCATGAGTGGAAAGGAAGGGGGCAGAAGCCAGAATGAGAATGTAGGGGAAAAAGTACAAGCTAGTGATAGGTGAGGGGATTCTTCTATGATCCACTGTCCCCTCCTGTTAGATTCCTTCTTCCACCTAACATCTTGCAGCCCATTACTTCGTTCCCTTTCCCCCACCCACATGTCTCCCCTCTTACCTTCTCTCACCTCTCAGCTTGTGCTCCACCCCCCACCTTTTTCTGGCTTCTGTCCCCTTCCTTTCCGGTCCTGATGAAGAGTCTTGGCCTGAAATGACGACCGTTTATTCCCCTCCACCGATGCTGCCTGACCTGCTGAATTCCTCCCAGCATTTTGTGCGTGTTGCTCAAGATTTCCAGCGTCTGTAGAATCGCCTGTGTTTATGTGTGCCCAAAAATTTGAAACGCCCAATAAAATTCGCTCCCCACTTCCTAAACCATGAGCCTGGTGTGTCCGAGGAAACGCTGGCAGACAGAGTGTGGCACCACTGCACTCTGAGAGCTCCTTCCACGTGTCCTCGGACTGCGGAGGACACGGCAAAGGAGGGCGCTTGGCTGTGACTACCGGCGCCATCTATGCATCTATGTTGAGATCTTACTCTCCAAAACTAAAAATTGACAAAACCCTTTGTTTCTTTTACATGAGCATTGTGCATCCCCCAAGTCCAGTGCTGGTCTCAGCTATTAAATAATAAGGCTGGGCACTTATTTCAAAAGGCGATAGCTCAAAAAGCTGGCATCTGTCTTTAAGGACCACCTTCATCCAAGACATGCCCTCTTCTCATTGCTGCCATCAGAGAGGAGGTAAAGGAGTCTGAAAGAACACACTCGACGTTTCAGGAACAGCTTCTTCCCCTCTGCCATCAGATTTCTGAATGAACGTTGAACCCATGAACTCTACCTCAGTATTTTTATATTTTTTGCTCTTTGTGCACCACTCTAATTTTTATAGAACAATTTAAAAAGTGTAAATTGCAGTTAGAAATATATATATATTTCTTATTGCAATTTATAGTTTTTAAATTGCCTTGCAATGTACTTCTGCCACAAAACAACTTGCAGTACTGTTCAAAAGTGTTAGGCACATATATATATATAGAGAGAGAGAGAGAGAGCTAGGCTCTTGCACAGTGTGTGGAGCGGAGAGCAAGTTTGTAAATCTGATAGGAGCAAAGGATGTTGGGAATGGCAAGGGATGTGGGACAAGTGGCAGAACAGGAGCGCCAGGGTGGGGGGGGGGGGGGTGCGGACACACCCAGCCCTGAGACACCAGACAAGGTCATTTGATTCCAAACAGTTGGTTTCTTGATCATTACAGAATGTCTCTCTGGTGCTTTTTGCTCCCTTCCCCTCTCCCTGCTCCTTCCCACTCTCAGTCCACAGTGGAGACCCATATCAAAATCAGGTTTATTATCACTCGCACGTGCTATGAAATTTGTTATTTTTTGCAGCAACTGTACAGAGGAATACATAAAGTTACTACAGTACTGTGCAAACGTTTTAGGCGCTCTATGTATGTGCATAAGATTTTTTGCACAGTACTGTATTTCATGGCATATGCCAGTGATACTAAACCTGATTCTAATACTAAACGGAGAGGAAAACACCCCAAAGGAGCGCATCTCCACTTATCACACGGGATTCAGTGGGAAAGTGGGTTTGAATTACAGAAAATTTTCAAGAAACTCAACCTCTCCAACATTCCCTGTATTGCTTTTTTAGCGCTGCGCAGACCAACCATGCCCTGAGCAGGAAATTTTTACACAGCCTGAAAACTGAGTAGCACTTTAAATATTTTTTTAATAATATGCATACTGTGAATATTTAGAATGAAAATTGAAAATCACATACTTTTGATTTTATTTATTGAAGGGTGTAATGAAGTACAGTACAACAAAGAAACTCCTTCACGTTTGGTAAACTTTTTTCTAGCAGCATGCAATTCCAGCAGCGCGGCAACAAATGCTGTGTGCGCGGGAGTATTTCAATTACAGTGTGGCCGCGCACTGCACAACTTAGAGGGAACAGTGCCCCTCTGTAACGTGGTGTCGCCTGTATGTTAGCATGAGTTGTTCAATAACTGTCGATGTTGCAGGAAAAACAGGCTCTTTAAAAGGACTGCCTGTGATTCATCCTGCTGTCAGTGCAGGGAATTTTTGATGCTTTAGTTCAGTTCCTGCAGTAATCTCTCCGGCATTCTTTACTTCATAAATGCTTGAGTAACAACAGCTGAATTTGACTTTACCATGGTAACCCTTGGTTAGGCTATTGAGCAAAAGGAAAACCCGAGTTTGGGAGTGGTTTCTGATCAGGTACTTGACACGCATGGGACTGTGCCCCATTGTGTGGTGTTGAAGAGAAAGGAGGGTGAGGAGGCACAGGCAGATCAGGAAGTGTTGCCCTTCCTGTGACTGCTCACACCAGTGCAGTTAATAGTTTACTAAAGATACTGCTTTCAGTTAAAATGCTTTCTCTTATCTGATACATTTGAGAATGATTCTTGGCTGACTCTCAGCTGCAATAGTTCCCAGCTATCAAGTCGAGCAGTTCATTTGAGCCCCAGTTTAAGGTGATTCCCAAAGTACAGGGCTAGCTTTGTTCTTCATTTCTGGTAAAGAAATTTGGATTAACTACAGACATTGGATCAAAATCTAAACTTGTAATTTTGGCACTAAATGCTCAGGTTCCTGTGCTCTTGGAACCTGCAGAGCGATAACCTGCGGTTTCATCAGAAGCATCCGTATTGAGACATTGCTTTGCTCTGAGTCTAACCTGCTTCTCTTCGTAGATACATATCAAAAGTATATGTAAACACAAAATAGGACAGGATGTGCATTGTGTACAGAGAACTGTTTCACTTGTGGATTTTTATCTGTCCTTTGATAGCTTTTTGGATAATCCTGTTCTGTGTTTTAGTTGCTGGATCTCAAGAGGTCTGCTTAGTCTTTAAATGACTTCTGTGTGTGGACTGCAGCATCGTAACTTGATTCAGTAGTCTTGTAGTGGAGAACTGTGAGGTTACACAGACCATGCTTGTTTAAGGCCATTAGGAATTTGTGGTTAAACTCCGGTGCATCCTGCCTTAAAGCAGTGTTGTCTCGTACAGGAACTGTTAATACACACATTGACAAATGTGCTATTACATTCCTCTGATTTATTTCTGTTCACAGCAGCTATTAGAGATTTATAGCCTTGGAGAATGGATCTGAGGCCCTGAAGGAAGCCCCCCCCCCCCCAACCCCAGCTGGGGGTTGTTTAATATTGATGTGAGACGGATGGCAGTTGTGGCTTCTCAAAAAAAGTTTAAATGTCAAGCAAAAAAAAAATCTAAACGTAATCTGAAGGGGAGAGCTTCCTGTTCAAAAGTAGAAGGGTTACACTGAGAGAAGCTGTAACTTGCTGAAGCTTTGTATGATCAGTGAGTTCAGAATCAGGTTTAATATCACTGGCATATGTCCTGAAATTTGTTAACTTTGCAGCAGCAATACAATGCAATGTATGATAATAGAGAAAACGCTGTGAAATGTATGTGTGTATGAAATAGTTAAATTAAAATGAATGGTGCAGAAATTGAAATAAAAAATAGAGTTCATGACTTCAATGACCATGCAGAGATCAGATGGCAGAGGGGAAGAGGCTGTTCCTGAATCGTTGAGTGTGTGTGCCTTCAGGCTTCTGTACCCCCTTTCTGATGGTAACAATGAGAAGAGGGCACCTTTGGGTGGTGGGTGTCCTCATGGATGCCACCTTTTTGAGGCACCACTCCTTGATGATGTCTTGGGTA
Source organism: Hemitrygon akajei (assembly GCF_048418815.1). Classification (NCBI taxonomy): domain Eukaryota; kingdom Metazoa; phylum Chordata; class Chondrichthyes; order Myliobatiformes; family Dasyatidae; genus Hemitrygon; species Hemitrygon akajei. The sequence continues at coordinate 58,295,324 of NC_133145.1, read as the reverse complement.
CTACGGAGGCTTGAACCGGTGATGGAGCTGACTAATTTAACAACTCTTCAATCCTGTGCATTACCTCCCCACCCGCTGCCATACAAAACAGTGATGCACCCAGTCAGAATGCACTCCGCGGTACATCTGCAGAAATTCTCAAGTTTTTTTAGGTGACTTGTCAAACTTGTTTAAACTCCTAATGAAGTATAGCCGCTGTCTTGCTTCCTTTATAGCCGCATCGACATGTTGGGACCTTGGAAATTGTAACACCCAGGAACTTAAAATTGCTCACTCTCCCCACTTCTGATCCCTCTATAAGGACTGGTGTGTGTTCCTTTGGGAAGGTTAAGTGAGCTAGGGCTTTTCTGTTTGGAGTGAGGGTGATGAGAGGTGACTTGACTGAGTGTACAGGGTGATAAGAACCAGACGCTCTTTCTCAGGGCAGAGACGGCTAATACAAGAGGACATCAGTTCAAGTTACACAAAAATACAACTGCGGATGCTGTTGGTCAAAGAATACGTACACGACGCTGGAAGAACTCAGCAGGTCAGGCAGCATCCGTGAGAAAAGAGTAGCCAACGTTTCGGGCCGAGACCCTTCATCAGGAATGGGGGGGGGGGGGTGGGGAAGAGAGGGCCAAAGCCCAGTAATAGAGATTGGGGAGGGGGAAGGGCTAGAGGCGCCAGGTGGAGAACCAATCAGAGGAAGGATAAAGGGGGGTGGGGATAAGCATGAAAGAACTGTAGAGATAAAGGAGCAGAAAGTTGAAAGGGGAGAGGGGCAGAAAGGGACCTAGGGGAGGGGGAGGGAATTACTGGAAATTGGAGAATTCAATGTTCATACCACCAGGCTGGAGGCTACCCAGACGGTAGATGAGGTGTTGCTCCTCCAACCTGAGTTTGGCCTCATCATGGCAGTAGAGGAGGCCATGTATGGACGTATCCGAATGGGAATGAGAGGCAGAGTTGAAGTGGGTGGCAACTGGGAGGTCCTGTCTATTGTGATGGATGGAGCGTAGGTTCTCGATGAAGCGGTCCCCCAATCTGCGTCGGGTCTCGCCGATGTAGAGGAGGCCGCACCGGGAGCACCGGATGCAATAGACGACTCCAGCAGACTCGCAGGTGAAGTGTTGCCTCACCTGGAAGGACTGTCTGGGCCCGGAATGGTGGTAAGGGGGGAGGTGTGGGGACAGGTGTAGCATTTGTGCTTACAGGGATAAGTGCCGAGTGGGAGTTCTGTGGTGAGGGATGTGTGGACCAGGTAGTCGCAGAGGGGAAAGATGTGCTGGGTGGTGGGGTCTTGTTGAAGGTGGCAGAAGTTGCGGAGGATAATATGTTGGATCCGGAGGCTGGTGGGGTGGTAGATGAGGACAAGGGGAACCCTGTCCCTGTTGTGGTGACGGGAGGATGGGTTAAGGGCTGAAGTGTGGGAGGTGGAGGACATGCGGGTGAGGGCATCTTTGATGACGCCAGAAGGGAAACCACGATCCTGAAAGAAAGAGTACATTTGAGAAGTCCTGGAACAGAAAGCCTCATCCTGGGAGCAGATGCGGCAGAGACGGAGGAACTGGGAATAGGGAATGGCATTTTTGCATTGGGCAGGGTGGGAAGAGGTATAGTCAAGATAGTTATGGGAGTCAGTGGGTTTGTAGAAGATGTCAGTGGATAGTCTGTCTCCGGAGATGGAGACTGAGAGATCAAGAAAGGGGAGAGAAGATGGACCAAGTGAATTTAAGGGCTGGGTGAAAGTTAGAAGCAAAGTTGATGAAATTGACGAGCTCAGCATGGGTGCAGGAAGCAGCACCAATGTAGTCGTCGATTTAGCGGAGGAAAAGTTGGGGAATGGAGCATAGACTGTTCCACATAACCCACAAAGAGGCAGGCATAGCTGGGGCCCATGCGAGTGCCCATGGCTACACCCTTGATCTGGAGAAAGTGGGAAGAACCAAAGGAGAAGTTATTGAGAGTTAGAACAAGCTCCGCCAACCGGAGAAGTGTGGTGGTGCTGGGGAACTGGTGGGGTCTGTTATCCAAAAAGTAGCAGAGGGCTTTGAGGCCTTCTTGATGTGGGATGGAGGTGTATAAGGATTGAACATCCATGGTAAAAATGAAGCGGTTGGGGCCGGGGAATTGGAAGTTATTGAAGAGGTGAAGGGCATGGGATGTATCCTGGATGTAGGTGGGGAGAGTCTGAACTATGGGGGATAAAATGGAGTCCAAGTAGGCAGACACAAGTTTGGTGGGGCAGGAGCAGGCTGAAACTATCGGTCTGCCAGGACAGTCAGGCTTGTGGATCTTGGGGAGGAGGTAAAACCGAGCTGTGTGAGGTGTGGGAATTATGAGTTTTTTGGAGTTAGTTGGAGGAATGTTGAGGGGAGCTATCAGAGGTAAGTTTTAATGTAGAATGGTTGGTGTCTGAAATGCACTGCCAGGGATTGAGGTAGAGTTAGATATATTAGGCATATGGAGGTAAGTAACATGGAGGGATATGGGCTGCATAGTGGGGAGAGTTAGATTGATCATGGAGCGGGTTAGAAAATTGGCATAACATGAAGGGCCTGTGCTGTTCTATGAAACTGTAGCCTCTGAGACAGCATAAATCCTGAGCCAAGTGGGATTTTTTGGTGACAGATTTTTCTAATAACCATGGAGTGAAATTAGCCTCAATTCATTTTCAGTTGATTTAAGGTAAATAGAAATAACTGTGAAAGTTACGCTATGACTAGAACTAAAGGTTCACACCTTTAGTTTAATCACAAACAAGAGAAAATCTGCAGATGCTGGAAATCCAAGCAACATACAAAATGCTGGAGGAACTCAACAGGCTAAGCAGCATCTATGGAAAAGAGTCGACGTTTTGGACTGAGACCCTTCAGCAGGACATGTCAGTCCACGGGCTCCTCTACTGTCACAATGAGGCCACACTGAGGCTAGAGGAGCAACACCTTATATTCCATCTGGATAGCCTCCAACCTGATGTCATGAACATTGATTTCTCAAACTTCTGGTAATGACCCCCTACCGTTCACCATTCCCCATCCTCTTTTCCCTCTCTCACCTTGCCTGCCCATCACCTCCCTCTGGTTCTCCTCTCCTATCAGGTTCCCCCTTCTCCAGCTCTGTATTTCTCTCACCAATCAACTTCCCAGCTCTTTACTTTACACCCCCTCCCCAAGGTTTCACCTCTCACCTTGCGTTTCTTCCTCCCCTCCCTTAACCTTCTAACTCTTGACTCATTTTTTTCTCTCCAGTCCTGCTGAAGGGTCTCAGCCTGAAACATCAACTGTTTACTCTTTGCCAAAGATGCTGCCTGGCCTGCTGAGTCCCTCCAGCGTTTTGTGTGTGTTGCACCTTTAGTTTTGTCAGATTACCACTTGTGAGACAAGTATTGCTGACATTGTAGCTTGAAATATTGATCTACACTGATAAGAGCGAGTAAGAGCACTGATAGGAAAGGAGAAGAGCCTGAGGCCTGCAGAGCCAGAGAGTAATGCAGAGTGGAAACGGGTCCTTTGCTCCATGCCGACTTTGATAGATACTTTATTACAGTGTCACAGTAGCATTACAAGTGCACAGATATGCAAATATTAGAAGAGAAGTAAGAAAGAAAAATAAGTTACCTCAAACAGTCCAACAGGAGGGGGTCATCGCTTCCCGGCTCAGGTTGACTCATCATAGAGCCTGCTGGCCCGGGATAAGAATGACCCCTAGTCTGGTACAGCCTCTGGTAATGTATGCATTGGTCCCATTGGCTTCCCACCTGCATGACGTGTGGTTCTTGTTTGCAGCTTGGCAGTGTGTGGAGCGAGAGCTGAGGACCCAAATGTCAGGGAGTGAACGCGGACCTGTCCAGTACGTCGAGAAGAATCCCAATCCAAATTTGAACAGTAAGTAATGCCGGGTTGGCAAGCTGGGGTCCAAATCCGCCGGAACAGCTTCAAAATCTCCCCTATAAACTACTCGCCTTTCAATTGCCAATTACTTTTACAAGTGTTGTTATTCTCCCTTTGAGGGAAATCAGTTGCCAGGCGCAACGAGCGAGCTGCTGGAGGAGCTCCTGCGTGTTGTCCAGCATCGACGGGTGGAGGAGGGCAGAGTGGAATTGTTGGCCTTTCAGGCAGAAACCCTGCATCAGGTGGGACGGTAGCACAGAGCTGACTGCGGCTCAGTTCCTGCCGCTGTCCTTGTGTAAGGAGTCTGTACGTTCTCCCCCACGTGGCGTGAGTTTCCTCCCACATTCCTGGTTAGGGTTAGCGAGTTGTGGGCATGTTATAATGGTGCTGGGCAAGTGGCAGCTCTTTGGTCTGCCCAGCACAACGCCTGCTAATTTGGTTTGCCGCAAACAATGCATCTCACTAAGTTTTGATCTTTCTTGTGACAAATAAAGCTAATGTTCTGGTTGTATAAAAATTCCACTTCCCCCTCCCCACTGATGCTGTTTGACCCACCTTAGTTCCTTCAGCAGATTGTTATTCAACATCCCAGCATCTGCAGTCTCTTATGCCGCTAAGTTTCAAAGTTTTAGCTGTAGTCCAACAATGATTATTATTCAAGCTTCAGACTACATCTCAACACCAGGAATTTCCTGAAGCAAAGGGCTGGTTCCTTCTGTTAGATTCCCACATGAATACATCTGGACCAGTTTGGCTTCATGGAAAGAGCAGCTGGCCACTGATGAAAGCTATTTTTAATTGTATTTGCCCTTGTATTTCGGGTGGATGGTTCTAAGATGCTGTGCACAGTGATGAGCTCAATTGCAGTCATTGCTTTGTGGCAAATTTGTTTTAAAAGAACCCCACCCTGTTAGGATGGCTGAGTGTGCGTGGTCAACACTGAGGATCACACCCCTGCTGCAGAGAGACGGATTCTTTGCGGATTTGTCGAGTTCTCTGAAGAACATTAAACACTGAGACTGTATAGTCCAGCGGTATCTGCAGATCTGTGATCTTTTGGGCAAGTAAGCTCGCCTTTTCTCTTCACACAGTCTCTGAATGAATTTCCCACCTTGGGTTCTGCAGTTCCATCTGTTTGACAACTGATCGGACCACCGGCTGCAAAGCTCACAATTGCACGCTGCTTGCCAGCATACTTATAGATTTCGGCTGCTATCTGTAAGGAGTTTGTATGTTCTCCCTGTGACCACGTGGGTTTCCTCTGGGTGCTCAGGTTTCCTCTCACAGTCCAAAGATGTACGGGTCGGGGTTAGTAAGTTGTGGGTGCTGGAAGGACGGCAACATTTGTGGACTGCCCCCAGCACGTCTTGGACTGTTTTGGTCTTCGATGCAAACAATCCATTTCACTGTACGTTTTGATGTATGTGTGACAAATAAAATTAATCTTTTATCTTTGAATTCTAGCTGCAAGTTCTTTAGTCCTTTGTGGTAATAAGCTGTGCTTCAAAGCTGGTCAAAGTCAACAGCATGCATGCTGGTAAGCAGTATGTAATTGTGGGCTTCTCAGCAGTTGGCCCGGAGGCTCTTAGGTGGTCTAATCAGTTGTAAACAGCTGGAACTGAGGAACACAATGTGGGAAATTTATTCAGACCCTTTGGAATATGTGAAAAGAAAAACCATGAGCTGTGGTAGTTAGCTTGCCCAAAAGATCACAGCCAGTTTTGCATATTTGCAGATACTGCCTGAACAATATAGCCTAGTGCTTTCCAAATGCTTTTTACATCTGTCATACAGAGATGGTTTGAAGATAAAAACATTGTGAAAACACAAACACTTTTCCTTCAGGCTTTCTGAACTATTCAATATCCTGTTGTCATAATTTACTCAACTTAATAGATGGGTGACAATGTAAAGCTTTTTCAATGTATTGTTCGATTTCACTGGCACTAGTTAAAAATCAGGCAATCTCCTTACTTCCCTTGGACAAGAAAACTTTGCTGTTATGCCTGGGTGCATAGTGTGATCCCAGCCTGGCAGTATCCACGTGTGTGCTTTCCAATAATCACAAGAGATTCTACAGATGCTGGAACTTTAAATACAAATTCAAGTTTATTGTCATTGAAATATATACATGTACACCACCAAACGAGGCAGCATTCCTCCAGCCCAAGGTGCACAACACAGTACATATAACTCACACACAGTGTTACCACAAAAAATTAATAAATAATAAAGTACGTACCAGAAGACTGACATTTAGCACAAGGTGGATTTGCGACACAAGTTAAAAAGTAAACAGTATGATGCTTCTGGCGCTTGATACGTGATGAGACCTTGGTGGCAAGGGCATTCAGTAGTCGTGATTCACATTTCGGGCCAAGCCCTGAAGAAGTCTCAACCTGTAATGTCTGTCTGTTCCCCTCGGCAGACGATGCCTGACCTCCTGAGTTCCTCTAGCATTCTCTGTGTGTTGCTCAAGATTATAATCGCTGTTTCTTTGCTAAAGTAAATGATCTTCCGATATTTCATTGGTTTACCCACTACTCCAAGCTATTAATTTAGCAGCACTTTCAGGAGATAAGGGTGTTTATAAGATGGTGGATTTTTTTGTTATGGGCTTATCAGTCGATCTAAATTTGCTTATTGGCTGGCTTCCAAATAGGACCTTTAAAGAGCAACCTGTGTAACCAAAACAGCAAGTGAAGCAATCGGTGTAAATCCGAAACAGAAACTTAAAGACTTGGTTTTGCAATTTTTTCCGCCCTCCATTTGTCTGTCATTGTCTTCTCTGAATACTTGTTACCATTCCCTTTCCTGCGCACACAGCTGCCGCTTTCTCAATGGATCTGCATCCCCCAGTCTCTATATTCAGTCTGTGGGCAGGGACAAGTGGGTGTCAGGGGAAATCCGGGAGGTAGTGTGGGAGGAGCCTCAGCCCTCCAGCTTGCCCAACAGGTTTGAGAGTTTGCCCCCTGAGCAAATGGGAGTGGGAGCTGTAGGAAGGATGAGCAACCTATCTGTAGCACTGTGGTTCAGGGAGGCATTCAAGGGGTGAGAGAGAAGAGAAATGTAGTTGGTATAGTCAGGGGAATAGAGACAGTTCTCTGGCTTGAGAATCCCGGAGGTCGTGCTGTCTGACTGGGTTCGGGATATCTCATCTGACCTGCAGAGGAATTTGGAGTGGGGGGGGGGGGCGCGCAGATCCATTTGTTGTGGCCCATGTGGGTACTAATGATGTAGGTAGAACAAGGAAGGAGATTCATCTGAGGGAATTTGGGCAGCTGGGGACTAAATTAAAATGCAGAACCAAAAAGATGATAATCTCAGGACTGTTACCTGAACCACAAGCAAATTGGCACAAGATAGAGAGCTAAATGCGTGACTCAAGTTTGGTGTGGGAGAAGTCTGAATTCAACGGACCGGCCGGTATTGGGAAGGAAAGAGTTGTGATGGGACGGGCTCATGTGAACCATGCAAGGATCAGGATCCTGGTGAATCATGTGAATAGCGCTTTAAACCACATGGGTGGGTTCAACAGCGTGAAAAAGTATGGATAATGTGAAAGGGAAGGAGAATGCAGGAGAGGTTACTGATGTCTCCAGATTAGAAAGATGTAAAAATTTACCTTCAGGTAATATGCAAACAGATACGAGAATAGTGCTGGTGAATACAAGACTGAAGGTGTTATATTTGAATATACATATACAAAACAAGGAAGATGAGCCTGTTGTACAATTAGAAATTTGCAAGTGTGATTTGGATATCAGAGTGGAGGCTGAAAGAAGATCACAGCTGGCAGCTAAATATCCCATCCAAAAGACATGAGGGGTTGCTCTCTTGGTAAAAAATAAGAAATTAAATTCTTAGTAAGAAGTGACAGAAGATCAGTAAATGTAGAATCCTTGTTGGTAGAGTAACACGTTCAAAACGCTGGAGGAGCTCAGCAGATCAGGGAGCGTCTATGGAAAAGAATAAACAATAAATGTTTTTGGGCTGAGACCCTTCACCAGGACAGGAAAGAAAGGGGGAAGAAGCCAGAATAAGAAGACGGGAGGAGGGGAAGATGTGCAAGCTAAAAGGTGATTGGTGAAGCCAGGTGGGTAGGGGCGGGGGATGAAGTGGCAGCTGGGAGGTAATGGGCTGGATGAGGAGGAAACTGATAGAAGAGGGTAGGCCATGGGTTAAAGGGAGGGAGGAGGGACACCAGGGGGGAGACGATAGCCAGATAAAGAGAAGAGGTAAGAGGGGATTCAGATTGGGAATGGAAGAAGGGAGAAGGTTGGTGGAAAAAAAATGCCGGAAAATAGAGATCAATGTTCATGCCATCAGTTGATTGAGAACGTGGAATAGGCCCTCCCGACCCTTCGAGCCGTGTTGCCTACCAATGCCCTGATTTAATCCAAGCCTAATCACAAGACAATTTACAATGACCAATTAACCTACCAACTGGTATGTCTTAAACTGTGGGAGGAAACTGGAGCGCACAGAGGAGGTTGAACTAAATATGAGATGTTACTCCTCCACCCTGAGAGTGTCCTCATTGTGGCAGTAAAGGAGCCAAGGACTAACATAGATTCATAGAAAAGTGCAGCTCGTAAACAGGCCCTTTGGCCCATCTAGTCCATCCTGAAATCATTTTACCAGGACCATAGCCTCCCTACCATCAATGTACCTGTCCAAACTTCTCCTGAATGTTGAAATTGAACCTGCATCCACTCTCATGACCCTCAGTGAAGAAGTTTCCCCTCACGTTCCCCCTAGACTTTTCATCTTTCAACCTTAACCTGTGACCTCTGATTGTAGTCCCACCCACTCTCAGTGGAAAAGCCTACTTGCATTTATCCTGCCTATACCCATCATAATTTTGTATACCTCTAACAAGTCTTCTCACAATCTTCTACGTTCTAAGGGATGAAGTCCTAACCTACTCAATCTTTCCTTATAACTCGGGATCTCTAGACCCAGCAACATCCTTGTAAATTTTCTCTGTATTTTTTCAACCTTATTTACATTTTTCCTGTAGGTAGATGACCAAAACTACGCACAATACTCCAAATTAGGCCCCATCAATGTCTTATACAACTTCAACATAACATCCCATCTCCTGAGCTCAGTACGTTGATTTATGAAGCTATTGCGCCGAAAGCTTTCTTTATGACCCCATCTACCTGTGTTGCCACTTTCAATGAATTATGGGCCTGCATTCACAGATCCGTTTGTTCTACCAAGCTCCTTAGTGCCATGGTGCTTACTGTGCAAGACCTTCCCTGGTTGGATCTACCAAAGTGCAACGCTTCACTCTTGTCTGCATTAAATTCCATTTATTAGCCCATTTTTTTTCCAGCTGACCCGGATCCCTCTGCAATCCATGATAGCTTTCCTTGCTGTTCACGACACACCCAATCTTGGTGTGATCTTCAAATTTGCTGATCCAGTTAACCACATTATCAACTAGATCGTTGATATAGATGACAAACAGCAATGGACCCAGCACTGATCCCTACAGTGCTCCACTCGTCACAGACCTCCAATCAGAGAGGCAACCATCTACTGCCACGCTCTAGCTTCTCCCACAAAGCCCATGTGTAACCTAATTTACTACCTCATCCTGAATGCCAAGCCACTGACCCTTCTTGACCAGCCTCCCATGCAGTACCTTGTCAAATGCTTTGCTAAAATCCATGTAGACAATATCCACTGCCTTGCCTTCATCAACTTTCCTGGTAACTTCCTCGAAAAACTCTGTAAGATTGGTTAGACACAAAATAAGTGTATTGTTGTTACTGGTGTTGAGGAACCCAGAGATTTTGCAGAAGGACTTGGACAGATTGGGAGAATAGGCAAAGAATTGGCAGATGGAATATGGTGTAAGTACTGTATGGCCATGCACTTTGGTAGAAGGAATAAAGGCCTGAACAATTTTCTTGATAGTCTGTGCCTTTATTTTTTAAATGGGGAGAGAATTCAGAAATCCAAAGTTTAAAGTGACTTGGGAGTCCTCGTGCAGGATTCCTTAAAAGTTAACTTGCGGGTTGAGTCAGTGGGGAAGGCAAGTGCAATGTTAGCATTCTTTTCAAGAGGAATTTTTAAAATAGCAAGAATATAATGCTGAGGTGTGGTAAGGCATTGGTCAGACCGTATTGTGTTCAGTTTTGGGCCCCTTATCTAAGGCAAGGTGTGCTGTTTGAGGGGGTCCAAAGGAGGTATGGGCGAATGATCTGGGAATGAAAGGGTTAAGACTTGAGGATCATTTGGTGTCTGATCTTCTACTCACTGGAGTTTAGAAGGATGAGGGGGATCTCATTGAAACCTACTGAATATTGAAAGGGTTCGATAGAGTGAAGAGAATGCTTCTGATCGTGGGTGAGTTCAGGACCAGAGGACACAGCCTCAGAATAGAGGGATGACCCTTTAGAGCAGATGAAGAATTTCTTTATTCTGCTGAATCTGTGGAATTCATTGCATGTCAAGGCCAAGTCATTGGGTATATTTAAAATGGACATTGATGGGTTCTCGATTTGTATGGCATCAAAGGTTACGGGGAGAAGGCAAGAGAATGGGGCAATAAATAGGAGAAGACAATAAATCAGTCTTGATTGAATGGTGTGGCAGACTCGATGGGCTGAATGGCCTAATTCTGTTCCTATGTCTCATGGCCTTATTTGGTTTTCAGATTTCACACCTGTCGATCTGAGCGACCTACGGAAAAGGAGCTTGTCAGATGCTAAGAAATCTTAAAGGGATATTGTTGGCTGTGTTTGATCTTTCCTTCAACATACCGCTGGAGCTTCCGTTTTGAAGTACGTTTTCTTTCATCTTTGATTTGGAGAGGAATCCGGAACTGCCCACTCTCTTCCAGAAGAACGGACTGCCTGTCAGTTCCTTCCGTCCAACCAACGCAAGGATGCATGCGTTCAGCATGTCAACACAAGTTCGTCAACGGTGCTAATTTTGACTGATTTTTGCCCATCTCTTTCTCCACCATTGCTATCAAGAACTATGCTCCATTTGATAAATTAAGGTCACGACTCACTCCTGTGTTTAAGAAGAGTATAATGCCCCTGGGAGGTACGTCTAAAATGTGCACACGGGGATCGGGGTGTGTGGTTTCCCCAGCTGCCAGCTGGCTCTCCTGAATTGTCCTGCTTAGAGGTGGTGGGGTTGGAGGTTGGAAGTGTCAGTCCAGAAACCTTAATGACTAAAATTGGTTTATTTAAAAAAAGTTCCTATCTGCACAGTTCAAAGTTGGCATCGGACTTGGCAACGGGTAAAACATACTGACTGATATGCACAGAACTGGAACTAATGTGGGGGAATAAAAGCCTGACTTAACTGACATGACTGAAAGCAGTGATGGGATTGTAACCTGCTTTTGTCGTACAGGCCACAAGTTCGAGTCATCTTTGTGTTTCAGAGATTACTTTCAAATTAGTCTTAATTTAAAGAGAAATCATAGTGGAGTTTGGTGGGGGGTGGTGGTGAGGGAGAGGAAGAGGGGCTTGAGTACAGCTGTGGGGAGGGTAACCTTGTGTGTGTTTTTTTTTGTAAACTTTTGTATTTCTACACTCCTCAACACATGACCAACATTGTTAGGGTGGCCGTGTGGAAACGTAGACGTGTCAGTGATGGCTCACCATGCCTGATACCTGATAACATCCCTTCCTGTCGTCCGCCATTGTGCGTTACCCAGGTATCACCAATTACACAGCAGGGCTTCCACGGACTCCTACAGGTGGGTTTGAATGCCCTCTATCATAAATATTCCAATGGAAAGTGGGCACTTGACTGCCTGGAAACGTGGGCAACTCTTAGGTGTCCTCTAGTTTCTGAGCGGTTTATGGCTCACTTTCCTGCAGTGCAACTTTTTTTATCAGAAGCTTCCAAAGTAAATTTTTTAACCCCTTCAGCTGCACCCTGGACACTAAAAAGGTGTGCGCTGTAAATTGTTTTTAACGTTGGCAATCTTGTCTAAGTGAAGAGTAACATGTTGAAAAGCTAATCTGTACTCCACTGTAATACGGACACATCCTTTTCGAACTGAAAGAATGGTGTTTGTTAGAAGAACTGTATAATTTAGCAATCTTCCTGATGTATAAGTGAGGGGGGGTATTGTAAATAAAACGTGACTTCATTTATGAGTCTGTCTGTTCAGAGTAAATTGATTATCAAAGTATATGCATGTCACCATATACTAACCTGAGATTCACTTTCTTGTGGACATTCAGTAGAACAAAGGAATACAATAGGATCACTGAAAAACTACCGACAACGACTGACACACATTGTGCCGTGTTGGATGACGTGGGCGATCATGGTCTCGTGACCATGATTGATCTTGGCAACTTTTTCTGCAGAAGTGGTTTGCCATTGCCTTCCGGGCAGTGTCTTTACAAAGACGGGTGACCCCAGCCATTATCAATACTCCAGAGATTGTCTGCCTGGCGTCAGTGGTTGTGTAACCAGGACTTGACGTACCGGCTGCTGGTACGTCCATCCACCACCTGCTCCCATGGCTTCACGTGACCCTGATCGGGGGCTACACCTTGCCCACTGCAGGCTAGTGGAGGGACGGAACACCTTACACCTTCACTGATAGAGACGTACCTACACCCCGCCACCCTATATAAATGGTAAATAAATGATACTGAATACCTGAGTCCTTGAGGGTGAGTCTGCAGGTGGTGGAATCAGTTCGGTGTTGCGGTGAGTGAAGTTATCCACGCGGGTTCGGGATGGTCGAGGGGTAATAACTGTTCCTGAACCTGAGGCTCCTGTACCTCCTTCCCCTGGCAGCAGTGAGAAGAGAGCATGGCCTGGATGATATTGGGTCATTGATGCAGCACTTGTAACTCTGCTCAGAGGGGCTGTGTACACGTTGTTAAAACGGTGATTGGGATGAAGGATCAGGTAATCCTGGTGAAGGTGGTCCGTGGTCAAGCAGCATCTGTGGGTGGAGGGGAAGGGTTCATCAGGGATTTGTGTCCTCAGGCACAGTTTAGAAGTGAAACATTAACAGTTCCTTCCCCCACCACCCCCGAACAGAAGCTGTTCCACAAACGCAAGGTGCTTTACTGCTCACTCTCACTCTGATGACAATGGAAAAAAGAGAGGAGAGGATGCCAGAACAAGGTGGGTGGAGAGGGAGGAGTACCAGCTGGCCGCTGATAGGTGAGAAGGAAAGTGGCCGGGTAACTTTGGGTAATTACTCCACCACCCCACTTCCCCCTTCCATTCAGGTTACCATCTCATCCCCTCTCACATCCTCCTGATTCCCCTCCTTCCCTTTCTCCCATGGTCCACAATCCTCTCCTGTTTGATTCCTTCTTCAGTCCTTTACTGTTTCTGCCTATCACCTCCCAGCTTCTCAATTCATCCCCCCTCACTTGGTTTCACCTATCACCTGCTATTTTGTACCCCTTCCCCTACCCCCACCCCCACTTTTTTATTCTGGCTTCTTTCCAGTCCTGATGAAGGGTCTCGGCCCAATCAGGCCCAATCAGAATCAATTGAGTTCCTCCAACATTTTGTGTGTGTTGCACAAGATTTCCTGCATCTAAAGAATCTCTTCTGTTTAGGGCAATATGAAAGCGGCTTCTACAGAAGAAATTCAGCTGAGCAGTTTCACCGTTTCATCTCTTCTCACATCCTTCTGGTCCCCTTACAGGAAGGATATTAATAAGGTTGAAAGAGTGCAGAGGTGGTTTACAAGGATGTTGCCAGGACTTGAGAATCTGAGTTACAGAGAAAGGTTGAATAGGTTAGGACTTTATTCCCTAGAGCATAGAAGAATGAGGGGAGATTTGATAGAGGTATATAAAATTATGATGGGTATAGATAGAGTGAATGCAAGAGGGATTTTTCCACTGAGGTTAGGGGAGAAAAAAGCCAGAGTTTAAAGGGAACATTGGATGGGGGGGGGGGGGGCTTCTTCACACAGTGGGAGTGTGGAATGAGCTGCCAGATGAAATGGTAAATGCGGGCTCACTTTTAACATTTAAGAAAAACTTGGACAGGTAAGTGGATGAGGGGTGTATGGAGGGATATGGTCCAGGTGCAGGTCAGTGGGACTAGGCAGAAAAATGGTTCGGCACAGCCAAGAAGGGCCAAAAGGCTTGTTTCTGTGCTGTAACATTCTATGGTAATAAAAAAACGGCTCCATGATAATATAAGTACATATTTTAATGTCACATTTTCTGCATAATCCCAACTTGGTTTACAGATTAGACAAAATCACTAAACGAAGTTTTACATACACCCTTGGAGGCTGACCGGGTGTGGGGGGCAGGGGTGCTATCTCCCTGAAATGAGTTTTTGCAGGGTGGGATGTCTGCTAAAGGTTAATTTGCGGGTTGAGTCGATGGTGAGGAAGGCAAATGCGACAGAGTATAAAAGCAAAGATATGACATTGAGGCTTTATAAAGCACTGGTGAGGTCTCACTTGGAGCAGTTTTCGGCCCCTTATCCAAGAAAGGATGCACTGACATTGGAGAGGGTTCAAAGGAGGTTCATGAGAATGATTCTGGAATTGAAAGGCTTGTTAGATGAAGAGTGTTTGATGGTTCTGGGCCTCCATCACTGGAATTCAGAGGAGTGAGTGGCCTCAGTGACCTCATTGAAACCTATTGCATGTTCTTTCTTTTTACAATATTTTTATTCAGAAGTAAAAAAAAATTACAGAACTTGTGTACATTCATATATTGTAATAAAATTGATCAAAATGTTATAGCATAACACATAAAGGTATACCACTCTAATCAAAAATTTAAAGATAGGTCATACATCATAAAATAAATTTTTTATATAAAAAAAAGTCAACCCCCTACCAACTACCAAAGAAAAAAGCTGATGGATGACAATGGATAATTAGAAAAAAAATCATATTCACTTAAGAAGAGAAGATAAAAATATACATAAAAGTCTGTGCACTGTTAAACTTTATAAATTGGAAAAGTAATTTAGGAAAGGTCCCCAAATATCATAAAAAGATTGTTTTGAATTTAAGACTGAAACCTTTTGTTTCATAATTTAAAACCTTTTGTTAATGGTTCTATTACCGGTATCTATAACTTGTTGATTGATTCTAGACAAGACTTTATAAATAAAATAAAAAAAGCTTGGGAGGATGACCTAAATTGTCAGATTTCTGATGATAGATGGAATAAAATTCTTATACCGGTTAATAAATCATCTTTCTGTGCTCGTCATTCTCTTCTACAATTTAAAGTGGTTCATAGAGCTTACATTTCTAAACAGAAGCTCTCCGGTTTTTACCCGAATGTTTCTGCACTTTGTAATAAATGCAACTCTGCTGATGCCTCTTTAATTCATATGTTTTGGTTTTGCCCTACAATTGAAAAGTTTTGGCGGGAAGTATTTCACACCTTCTCTCAACTTTTTAGGGTCCAATTTGACCCAAATCCCCTTACTGCCTTGTTTGGTATTATTGCAAATGAAGATATAACTTTAAATACTCCTAACCCACAGGTTTTAGTTTTTACCTCTCTTTTAGCAAGAAGAGCAATCTTGCTTAAATGGAAGGAGTCTACCCCTCCTACACATCGTCAATGGCTACGTGACATTATGTCGTTTTTAAATTTAGAAAGACCTATTGCATGTTGAAAGGCCTTGACAGAGTGGATGTGGAGAAGTTTCCTATGGATGGAGGAGTCCAAGACCAGAGGACACAGCCTCAGCATAGAGGGGCATCCTTTTAGAAAAAAAACTGACGAGGAGTTCCTTTAGCCACAGAGAGTGGTAAATCCATGGAATTTGTTTCCACAGGTGGCTGTGGAGGCCAGGTAATTGAGCATACTTAAGGCAGAGGTTGAGAGTTTCTCGAATCAGGTTTAATATTACTAACACACAGACAGACATACTTTATTGATCCAGAGGGAAATTGGGTTTCGTTACAGTCGCACCAACCAAGAATAGTGTAGAAATATAGCAATATAAAACCATAAATAATTAAGTAATAATAAGTAAAATTATTCCAAGTGGAAATAAGTCCAGGACCAGCCTATTGGCTCAGGGTGTCTGACACTCCGAGGGAGGAGCTGTAAAGTTTGATGGCCACAGGTAGGAATGACTTCCTATGACGCTCAGTGTTGCATCTCGGTGGAATGAGTCTCTGGCTGAACGTACTCCTGTGCCTAACCAGTACATTATGGAGTGGATGGGAGACATTGTCCAAGATGGCATGCAACTTGGACAGCATCCTCTTTTCAGACACCACCGTCAGAGAGTCCAGTTCCACCCCCACAACATCACTGGCCTTACGAATGAGTTTGTTGATTCTGTTAGTGTCTGCTACCCTCAGCCTGCTGCCCCAGCACACAACAGCAAACATGATAGCACTGGCCACCACAGCCTCATAGAACATCCTCAGCATCGTCCGGCAGATGTTAAAGGACCTCAGTCTCCTCAGGAAATAGAGACGGCTCTGACTCTTTTTGTAGACAGCCTCAGTGTTCTTTGACCAGTCCAGTTTATTGTCCATTCGTATCCCCAGGTATTTGTAATCCTCCACCATGTCCACACTGACCCCTTGGATGGAAACAGACTAAGCCTGCACTGCTCCCTGTTACTATTGATGGTGAGGACATGGATGTGGTGAGGACCTACAAGTACCTGGGGGTGCACCTGGATGACAGACTTGAGTGGAACACTGAGACAGAGGCTGTGTACATGAAGGGCCAGAGTCATCTCTACTTTCCGAGGTGACAGGTCCTTTGGAGTATGCAACCCTCTCCTTCACGTGTTCTACCAGTCTGTCGTCACCAGTACGGGTGTGCTGGGGCAGTGTCATCAACACGGGTGATGCCAACAGCCTCAAGAAACTGATTAGAAAGGCTGTCTCTGTTATAGGAGTCAAACTGGACACACTGGAGGCTGTGGTAGAATAAAGGGCCCTACGGAAAATCCTGTCAATTCTGGACAATGTTTCTCACCATCTGCGTGCTACCTTGGCTGAACAGAGGAGCACTTTTAGTAATAAACTAAGACAACTGTGCTGCTCCAAAGAGCGTTGTATGAGGTCATTCTTACCCTCAGCCATCAGGCTCTATAATGAGTCACCTATAGCTGGGGGAGTGATGATCCCACTCCTGTTAGAATGCTTGAGCTAACATTTTTATTCTTTTTTACTTCTCTTCTAATATTTGTGCATCTGTGCACTTGTGATGCTACTGTGACACTGTAATGTCCTTTGGGATCAATAAAGTATCTATTTATCTCTCTTTTCTTTACTACCATCGAGCAGGAGGTTCAGGAGCCTGAAGGCACATAGTCAACTTTTTCAGAAAGCTTTTTTCCCTCTGCCGTCCGATTTCTGAATGAACATCACCTGGCTATTTTGTTCTCTTTTTGCGCTTTATTTGTTGTTTCTTATTGCAACTTTCAGCAGTCTTTCTGGCTTGAAGTGTACTGCTGTCACAAAACAGCAAGTTACACCCAGTGGCCACCTTACTTAGGTACAGCAGTGAAACCCAGTGTGGTCTTCTGCCGCTGTAGCCCGTCCGCTGTTAGGTTCAACGTGTTCAGAGGTTCTCTTCTGCGCACCTCTGTTGTAACACGTGGTTATTTGAGATACTGTCAGCTTGAACCTCTCTGCTCACTCTCTGACCTCTCTCATTAACGAGGCACTTCTTCCCCCACACAACTGCCGCTCACTGGTTGTCTTTTGTTTTCCACACCATTCTCTGTAAATTCTAGAGACCGCTGTGCATGAAAATCCCAGGAAGTCACCAGTAACCAACTCACCTGGTACCAACAACCATTCCACGGTCAAATCAATTCCTTGCCCGTTCTGATGTCTGGTTTAAACAACAGCTGAACCTCTTGACCATGTCTGCATGCTTTTGTGCATTGCATTGCTGCCACGTGATTGGCTGATTAGATATTTGCATTAACATATGGGTGTCCAGGTGTACCTAGTAAAGAGACTACTGATTGTATAAAATTGATGATAATCCTAATTCAGATTCAGATGGCTGACACAAGCCTCTTCCTCTTCTCTCAATGTAAGCTCCCTTTTAGTTCACGCGCCCCCATCTTCTTCTTGTTACGCCCATCAGCCCTACTGGGGCATCGGGTGGCTACAGCGCCTTGCCAGCGTTCTCGATCCTGGACCAGTCTGTCAAGTTGTCCCCAGGCCCATCTCTGAAGATCCTCCTCCTCCCAGAGACGAGGTCTGTGGAGTTTCTTTTGGCTTTTCTGCATCTCTGGGTTTTTACGGGATGCGGTTGCTAGCCCCGTGCCCCACCCTCTTCCTTTCACATTTGGGCTTGGGACTGTCCATGGTGGAGATTTCCATCCCATCCAATCCAGAATTCCGAAACAAGTTGGTGTTGCCTTATCGTTTAATCTAATTTCTCACTATTTATTTTTCATGAACACTTACATGAAACATGAAGTTGGGGGGAGGGGGTCTAGAATAATAATGTTGAGGATGTAAGCAAGGATGTAGTGTTGAGGCTTTATAAGGCACTGGGGAGGCCTCACTTGGAGTATCGTGAGCAGTTTTGTGCCTCTTATTTAAGAAAGGATGTGCTGACATAGGAGAAAGTTCAAAGGGGGTTTTTGAAAATGATTCTGGGATTGAATGGCTTATCATATGAGGAGCATTTGATGGCTCTGGGCCTGTACTCACTGGAATTCAGAAGAATGAGGGGTGACCTCATTGAAACCTATCGAATGGTGAAAGGCCTTGATAGGGTGGATGTTTCCTCTGGAGGGAGAGTCTATGACCAGAGGATACAGCCTCAGAATATAAAGTGCATCCTTTTAGAATGAAGATGTGGAGGAATTTCTTTAGCCAGAGAGTGGTGAATCTGTGGAATTCATTGCCACGGGCAGCTGTGGAGGTCAAGTCTTTATGTATATTTAAGGCAGAGGTTCATAGATTATTGATTGGTCGGGGCATGAGAAGGCAGGAGACTGGGGCTGAGAGAGAAAATTGGATCAGCCATGATGAAATGGCAGAGCAGACTCGATGGGCCAAATGGTCTATTTCTGCTTCTTTGTCTTATGGAAAGAAACAGTTGTTTACAGGTGACAAATATAAATTGCTCTGAAATGCATAGATTGTACATAATTATGTTTTCTCTCCCAAGGTCAGCTGTGCATATGCTAGTCACTGAATGTTATTACAAAAACAACAGAATTAGATTGCAAGATGGCAAGTTGCTGGTAGTTGTATACTTTATCATTATTATTAAATCTCTACTTTAATTGGAAAAGTTTCTTTCACTTCCACATGAAGTTTAGCTTGAAGCTATTTAACTGGATGCAGGGAGTGCTCCTAATGCAAAGGTTTTAATTAGGTTGGTTTTTGTCCAGGTGACAATGCATATTATTTAAAACACATTTATTTTATTCTACACTGTGATCAAAGTAATTTTTTTCTGCAATGAAACAATCATTAATTTGTTCTTAATTTCGTTTAAACAATGCCAGCCACAGGAAAGCTGTGATCACGTTGTAAAACTGAAAAGGTTGTTGACTTGAATGAAGCGACTTTTAATTGAAATGGCAAACTTTGATTTCAAGTAAGTATTGAATAGGCAAAATGAAAGCGTGACTTTGGTGATTGTGCTTCTTAATGTAATTAACCATCAAGGACTGATGATGGAATTTTAACTTTTGCAACTGAAGTTGAACTGTCCCCTCCTTAAAGCCAAATCCAAACTAAGTGCAAGTTTGAACAATGGTTCTCTTCAAACATTTGGCCCTGGCGCTGGAACTTCAGATGTCTCATTCCATCTGCGGAGGATGCTTTCACAAATGAGAATGCCAAGGAGCACAGGAACAAAACAAAACACAGACTCTTCACAACTCAGCTACGCAGTATTACTCTTATTTGCTCATTTGTTTCAAAGTACATATATGTCACCGTACCCTATCCTGAGATTCATTTTCTTGCAGAACAGAAACAATTGGAAAAACTTAACACAAAGGCTGACAAACAACTAACGTGCAGAAGATGAACTGCAAATACAATGAAATAATGATGATAAATAATATTGAGACCATGAGTAATAGACTCCTTCAAAGTGAGTCCATAGGTTGTCAGTCTCTGTTTATGTATAGTTTATTGTAATATTTCTATTGTATTTCTTTTTTCCTGCAAGAGAGTGAATCTCCAGGTGATATATACATACTTGTATAATAAAGTTCTTCTGAATTGTAAGAGGGGAAACATACTCAGAGGGTCAGGCGGTATCTGTGGTGGGAGATGGACCGCTGATGTTTTGCATTGAGACTTTTTCTCGGGACAGAGATGATTGTCATAGAAAACCCCAGCAAAGGTTAAGACCTAGCTGTGATTTCCAGTGTCCCCGATTTTCCAAACTGTAATAATAAATGTAATGGTAAATGCAAACCAACAGAACAGTACAAAGGTTCAGAGTAAATTTATTATCAAAGGACACATATGTCACCATATACAATCCTGAGATTCACTTTTTTTGTGGGTGTTCACAGTAAGTCCAAAAAACGCAATAAAGCAGTGGAAGACCGCACCCAACAGGATGGACAAGCAACCAATGTGCAAAATAATAATAACAAACAAATAAACAATGAATATCGAGGACACGAGGTGAAGAGTCTTTGAAAGTGAGTCTACAGGTTGTGAGAACAGTTCAGTGTTGAGGTGAGTGAAGTTAACCCCTCTGGTTCAAGAGCCTGATGGTTGAGGGAGTAACAACTGCTCCTGAACCTGATGGTGAGAGTCCTGAGGCTCCTGTACTGCATCCTTGAACTTGTACAGATCAAGAATTCTTGAATTTTCAGTCTACCTCGTGGCTTGCACTCTAGTTGCTAACCCGCACGGTAACTAACTCCATGTTCTTTATTCTGTTCTCTTTTTTATCTGCCACCACAGCACAGTTACGTTTATATGACATGATCTGACCTTAAGGTATACAAACAGCAGTTTTTAAAAATTGTACGCTGGTACGTATGACAACAATAAACCAATCCCAATAGATTTGAAAATCTTACAACATCAATTCAGACACTTTAGCCCAACTGAGTCCACACCGACCGTTGGACACCAAGAGGTTGTTGCAACGTCGTTCAGCCTATCTCACCCTAGGCATCTGACTAGCCTCCCCACCATCTTCAAAAGGTAATGCCTCAAGAAGGCAGCATCCATCATTAAGGATCTTCACCACCCTGGACAAACCCTCTTCTCATTACTACCATCATGGAGGAAATACAGGAGCCTGAAGACCAACACTCAGTGTTCCAAGAACAGCTTCTCCTCCTCCCCCATCAGATATCTGAACAGTCCATGAACACCACCTTACTATTCGTCTGTTTTTAAGTTTCACTAATTTCCATGTCTGATGAATTAATCTGAATCTGTATATGCTCACTGGCCACTTTAATAGGTACACCTGCTCGTTAATGCAAATATTTAATCAGCCAATTATGTGGCAGCAACTCAATGCATAAAAGCATTCAGACACGGTCAAGAGGTTCAGTTGTTGTTCAGACCAAACATCAGAATAGAGAAGAAATTTGATCTAAGTGACTTTGACCGCGTTGTTGGTGCCAGATGGGGTGGTTTGAGTATCTCAGAAAATGCTGATTCCCTGGGATTTTCACTCACAACCGTCTCTAGAGTTTACAGAGAATGGTGCGAGAAACAAAAATGAATATCCAGTGAGTGGCAGTTCTGTGAGTGAAAATGCCTTGTTAATGAGAGAGATCAGAGGAGAATGACCAGATGGGTTCAAGCTGACAGGAAGGTGAAACAGCCACACATTACAACAGAGGTGTGCAGAAGAGCATCTCTGAACACACAACATGTTGAACCCTGAAGTGGGTGAGCTACAGCAGCAGGAGTTCAAAGTTTGAGGTAAATTTATTATCAAAGTACATAAATGTCACCATGTACTACCCTGAGATTCATTTTCTTGCAGGCATTCACAGTAATTAGAAAGAAACATAATAGAATCAATTGAAAAACACACACGACAGAAATGGACAAACAGTCAATGTGCAAAAGACAACAAACTGCAAATACTAAAAAAAGAAAAGAGTAGTAATAATAAATATCAAAAACATAAGTTATGTAGTCCCTGAATAGGTCCATAGGTTGTGGAATCATATCATTGTTGGGGTGATTGAAGTTATTCTGTCTAATGGTTGGAGGGCAATAACGGAATAAACCTGGAGTTGTGGACTTGAGCCTCCGATATCTCCTTCCTGATGGCAAAGAGAGCATGGCCTGGCTTGTGGGGGTCCTTCATTATGGAGGCTGCTTTCTTGCGACAGTGCTGCTTGTGAATATGCTTAGTGGTGGGGAGGGCTTTACCTGTGATGGACTGGGTTGTATCCAGTACTTTTTGTAGGATTTTCCATTCAAGGCCATTGGTGTTTCTATGCCAGGCCTTGATACAACCAGTCGGTGTACTCTCCACTGTGCATCTATAGAAGTTTGACAAAGTTTTCGATGACGTAGTGAGGCGTGACGTGTGACATGGCGGCATGATGACGTTTGCCATTCATGTACTTTTCTTTATATAATCTGTAATGAATTATGTTACCCAAATATTACTGAAATGTTAAATACACAACACTCCTCCCAGCTTAGCTATAAACTCAACTCAACTCAAATATGTAACATATTGCACTCTTGGTACAACTGCTATACACACATCCAGAGCTCAGTAAATTTTAAATTGTTCTGTTCACACCTAAAGACATGGAGGATTGTTTACTCTTGTGGATTAACATCCTTCCTGACCAGGGTGAGACTTGTGGCTGTGGAACGATCAGGTCCTGGGTCCTCCTCCGTGATGGCTGTAGGAGCTGACTCTGAGACTGCAGGACATGGTTCTGGCAGCTCTGAATACCGTTCTTCTGGACGTGTTGGCATTCAGGATGGTGCAGGGCAAGCTGCTTGATCTGCCGATCTATCCCAGACAAAGATCCGAGCCAAGGCTTTCATTTTGACCATGCCTAGACGACCGGCATGTAGCTCCTCCAACGTTCTCGCTCTTGGCTTGGATGGCACAACAACTCTCAATCCCCACGTAAGGCAACCTCCGTCAAGGGTAAGTTCATCCCAACACAGGTAAAAATGGGGGAGGCTAGAGTTTCTGCTGCATTTTCCAGTTGTGTGGGTTACCATGTAGACCTGAGACTGTGTGGGGTCTTTTCTGGTTCCCCATCTCTGCCGTAATAGGGAATCTTTTGATTTGCAGGAGGGAGAATTCGTCATGAGCAGTACAAACTTTTTGTTAAATTTTCAGGTATTTCCTTTTACAAGGGTAGAAGGACAATCCATCAGCATTTCCATGATTAATCGTCCTCTTGAATTTGATCTTGTGATTGTGACCGCCAAGAATCAGAGCCCATCTCTGCATTCCTGCTGCTGCTGTTAGTGGAACACCCTTCGTATTGAAAATGGACACCAGTGGTTGATGATCAGTAAGTGAGGGCAAACTCTCTCCCGTACAAGAACTAGTTGAAACGTTTTACAGCCCAAACCAGACTCGAGGCTTCTCTGTCAATCTGAGCACAATTTTTCTCTGCCACAGTAAGAGAACATGATACAAAGGCTATGGGCATTCACTTCCATCACTCATAACGTGACATGACTGCACCTGTACCATAAGCCGAGG
Source organism: Hemitrygon akajei (assembly GCF_048418815.1). Lineage (NCBI taxonomy): Eukaryota > Metazoa > Chordata > Chondrichthyes > Myliobatiformes > Dasyatidae > Hemitrygon > Hemitrygon akajei. The sequence continues at coordinate 58,271,818 of NC_133145.1, read as the reverse complement.
CATCATAGGTAAGTTTCACTGGATGATGTGAATCATAATGTGTGAGTACAGTGTCTGACGTCATCATTTCCTTTGCCCTTTGGAAAGCCACCTCACTCTGCTTTACCCATTGCCATTTCTTCCTGATCCGTCGTAATGAGTTCAAAGGCTGCAGTGCAGTCGCCAGGTTTGGCAGGAACTTGTAATAGTAATTGACAAATCCTAGAAAGGTTTGCAACTGTGACACGTCCTTTGGCCTTGGGGTATCCACCACTGCTTGAATTTTCTCAGCACACTTGTGCATCAATGGAGTGACCACAGTAAGTGATGCTTGGTTTAAAGAACTCACACTCGTTGCATCATGCTCTGAGCCCATAATCTTCTAATCTTTTTAACACTGTCTTGAGATTTTGGAGATGTTCTTTGTCATCCTTACGGGTAACAAAGATGTCATCCAGAATACTATGTACCGGGGTAACCTTGTAACACCTGGTCCATGGCTTTCTGCCAGAGTGCAGGTGCAGATGCTACTCCAAAAATAAGCCTATTAAAGCCATAAAGCCCTTTTGACTCTTCTGCCAGCTCCATCTGTAGTTAGTTCTCAACTAAGTCCACTTTGCTGAAGTGTTTTCCTCCAGAAAGGTTCTCAAAGATCTCCTCGATCCTGGGCAGAAGTTATTGACCTACTTTCTGCACTGAGTTGATGGTGACCTTAAAATCGCCAGAGATCCTGACAGACCCATGCTTCTTGGCTACTGGGACCATCGGTGTTGCCCACGGGCTCCACTCAACCTTAGCAAGAATTCCTATAGCCTCCATGTGATCTAGCTAACTGGCTACTTTATCACAGAGGAACTCAGCAGGCCAGGCAGCATTTATGGAAAAGAGTAAACAGTCGCTGTTGTGGGCCGAGACCCTTCATCAGTCCTGATTAAGGTTCTCATCCCAAAAGATTCTCTTTTTCATAGATGCTGCCTGGCCTGCTGAGTTCCTCCAGCATTTTGTGTGTGTTTGCCAATATATTTATAATATTACTGAAATATCATTGAAATATTAAATATAAAATCTCCTGGACCTGATGGGTTCCCTGTAGAATTTTATAAATCATTTTCCTCACTTCTTTCTCCTCAGTTACTTTCAGTATTATCTGACTCGTTTAAATACGGCAAATTGCCACCCTCTTTCAATGAGGCATCTATTATTCTTTTAAAAAAGGGCAAAGACCCAACAGAGTGTTCCTTGTACAGGCCGATCTCTCTGCTCAATGTTGATGTAAAGATCTTAGCTAAAGTGTTGGCTCATAGATTAGAAACCGTTATTCCCTCCATTATCTCTGATGACCAAACAGGCTTTATTAAAAACCGTCTCCCTTTTTTTAACATTCGGCGTCTATTCAATATTTTATACTCAGCTCCAACTGGGACTCCTGAATGTGTTATTTCCCTCGATGCGGAGAAAGCATTTGATCGTATAGAGTGGAACTACCTTTTTGCAGTCTTAGAAAAATTTGACCTCGGCCAAAGTTTCATCTCTTGGATCCAATTGCTGTACCTGTGTCCTGCTGCTTCTGTTTTAACTAAATCTCAGAAATCCCAAGTATTTAATCTCAAACGTGGCACCCGTCAGGGATACCCCTTAAGTCCCTTTCTCTTTGATTTGGCTATAGAACCTCTGGCGATAGCATTTCGAAACTGTCCTGAATTGACCGGGATTTGGAGAGGGGGTGTTGAGCATAAAGTTTCTCTCTATGCTGATGACTTATTACTCTTTCTCTCAAATCCGTCTACATCCTTACCTCTAATGTTTTCACTTCTTGACCAGTTTAGCCAGATCTCTGGCTATAAACTTAATTTACATAAGAGTGAACTTTTCCCAATAAATAAAGAAGCACAAGAACTAATATTTCGTGATCTCCCTTTTAAAGTAGTCCATAATCAATTTACTTATCTTGGAATTACAGTCACAAGGAAGTTTAAAGATCTCTTTCGTGAAAACTTTGTCAACCTTTCATATGCTATAAAACAGAGTCTGGTACAATGGTCACCTCTATCTATGTCTTTGGTAGGTCGTATTAATGTTGTTAAAATGTATGTTCTCCCCAAATTTTTATACTTATTTCAATCTATCCCAATTTTTATTCCTAAATCTTTTTTTGATTCCATAGACTCTATTATTTTGTCATATCTGTGGCAGAATAAGCGCTCTAGAATTAATAAAATCCACCTCCAAAAATCTAAAAAAAGAGGGTGGCATGACTTTACCTAACTTTCGCTTATATTATTGGGCAGCTAATATATGCTGTGCTACCTTCTGGTCTTTCTTCCACGGCCAACCCGAGTGCCCTAACTGGGTGGCAATGGAGTTGAGCTCCACTAAAGAATTATCTATATCTGCACTTCTTGGCTCTGCACTCCCTAGCAGTCTGCCCAGATCAATAGCTAATCTTCTTGTTAGACACACTTTGTGTATATGGGCTCAGTTTAGGAAATGCTATGGTTTCCAGGGGTTTTCCGTTTCTAGCCCTGTCGCACACAATCACCTTTTTTTACCTACTACGTACGATTCAGCATTCCATGTTAATATAGGAAGGGCATTAGACATTTTGAAGATCTCTTCATTGATAATCGCTTCGCTTCTTTTCAGCAGCTCTCTGTTAAGTTCAACCTGCCTAACGCTCACTTTTTCAGATATCTCCAAATCTGACACTTTATTGCTCCTTTAATTCCTAACTTTCCTGAAATGCCTGCGAAAAATGCTATGGACCTATTTCTTTCCATTAATCCACTAGGTAAAGGTTTAATATCAATTATCCGAGATAAACTAGCAGCCTTACGACGGGCCCCTGTGGATAAAATTAAAATGGCCTGGGAGCAGGATTTAAATATCTCCTTATCCGAGGAGAGCTGGGACTCAGTTCTCAAATCGGTTAACTCAACCTCTCTTTGTGCTTGCCATTGCCTTTTACAGTTTAAGATTGTTTATAGAGCCCATATGTCTAAATCTAAACTATCTCGATTCTACCCTGGCATTAGTCCGCTCTGTGATAAATGCAAGAGGGGCGAGGCCTCTCTCATCCATATGTACTGGCTCTGTCCTAGCTTGGAGAAATTCTGGAAAGATGTCTTCACTACATTATCGGGTATTCTGAATCAGCACCTAGAACCAAACCCCTTAATTGCTCTGTTCGGTTTTTGGGGCGAGACAGATTTATGTCTGGGTCCAACCAAATGCCGAATACTATCCTTTGCCTCTCTCCTGGCGAGACGCTTGATCCTCCTTAGATGGAGAGATGTTGCCCCACCCACTCATGCGCAATGGCTTAACGACATTATGGCCTGCTTGGACCTCGAAAAAATTCATTATTCGGTTCTTAATTCGGATCTAAAGTTCCATAAGGTCTGGGGACCTTTTATCGAGTACTTTCATAACCTTCCTCTTGACAGAGCTCCCTTTTTTTCTGGTAGTAGGCATTATTATCCTCTGCTGCTGTGTATTCACAGTCTGGGAGTTTGACTGTCCTGACCTATACTCTTTATACTGTGTTGTGGTCGGTCTGGAGTTGTTGTTGTTCTTTATCTTGTGTCTTGGGGCTTGGGGAGGACACTAAGCTTACTTGTCTTTAATTTAGGTGCTTTTTTGTTAAATTCTCTTCCTTTGTAGCATATTGTTATTGTACTCTTAATTTTGCACTGTATTAATGCTCCTCATTGGGATTTGGGGTTTTTAATTTGTAAAATGTTTTGAAAAACTAATTAAAAAAATTAAAAAAAAAGAAATATTAAACATAGAACAGTGGTCAACAAAGAACATTCTGATGTATTCATCTTCATTATCCAGATGTTCCAGAATTGAGTGAGGAGCCAATGAAAGAGCATCTGATGTATTCATCTTCATTGTCCAGATGCTTCAGAGTTGAGTGAGGAGCCAATGAAAGAGCATCTGATGTATTCATCTTCATTGTCCAGATGCTCCAGAGTTGAGTGAGGAGCCAATGAAAGAGCATCTGATGTATTCATCTTCATTGTCCAGATGCTCCAGAGTTGAGTGAGGAGCCAATGAAAGAGCATCTGATGTATTCATCTTCATTGTCCAGATGCTCCAGAGTTGAGTGAGGAGCCAATGAAAGAGCATCTGATGTATTCATCTTCATTGTCCAGATGCTCCAGAGTTGAGTGAGGAGCCAATGAAAGAGCATCTGATGTATTCATCTTCATTGTCCAGATGCTTCAGAGTTGAGGGAGGAGCCAATGAAAGAGCATCTGATGTATTCATCTTCATTGTCCAGATGCTTCAGAGTTGAGGGAGGAGCCAATGAAAGAGCATCTGATGTATTCATCTTCATTGTCCAGATGCTCCAGAGTTGAGTGAGGAGCCAATGAAAGAGCATCTGATGTATTCATCTTCATTGTCCAGATGCTTCAGAGTTGAGGGAGGAGCCAATGAAAGAGCATCTGATGTATTCATCTTCATTGTCCAGATGCTTCAGAGTTGAGGGAGGAGCCAATGAAAGAGCATCTGATGTATTCATCTTCATTGTCCAGATGCTTCAGAGTTGAGGGAGGAGCCAATGAAAGAGCATCTGATGTATTCATCTTCATTGTCCAGATGCTTCAGAGTTGAGGGAGGAGCCAATGAAAGAGCATCTGATGTATTCATCTTCATTGTCCAGATGCTTCAGAGTTGAGGGAGGAGCCAATGAAAGAGCATCTGATGTCGACTGTGGGCAAGTTGGAGCAGATCTGAATTGCTCCTCAGTCAGGAGTTGATATACTTTGGCACCGGCCTCTCAAAGCACTTGATCACAGTGGCTGTAAGTGCTTCTATGCAATAGCCATTGAGGTAGTTCCTCATTCTTCTTAGGCACCGGTACAATTGAAGCCTGCTAAAGCAGCTGGGTGCCTCGGTCTGTTGAAGCGAGAGATTAAAGGAATGGATGAGCACAACATTGGCCTTCAGTGCTCGGCCAGTACCCCGTCTAGTTCAGATTCTTTCCATGGGTTCAACCTCCTGAACAATACTCTCATGTCCACCCTACGAACACACACTGAGTGGCCACTTTATTACATACAGAAGGTACCTAACAAAGACGTACAAAAAAGCTGGATGAACTCAGCAGGTCGGGCAGCATCCGTTGAAAGAAGCTCCCCACCTTCTTTATAGGGCCCCTGCCCCCTCCTTCTTTAGTCCTGACGAAGGGTCTCGGCCCGAAACGTTGACTGCTTCTTTCAACGGATGCTGCCCGACCTGCTGAGTTCATCCAGCTTGTTTGTACGTGTTGATTTGACCACAGCATCTGCAGTGCACTTTGTGTGTACCTAACAAAGGGCCTCTAACCAAATGAGAACTTCAGCTCTTGTAGTGATTCCTGGTGGCCACAATGTGGCAGCAGTGACACACTGCTGCAGACAGAGCTTCTGACTGAATGTTTCTGGCCAAGTCCAGTCACTGGGGCAGTAATAGAGGACGGAGAGCTGTGTTAGGGGCAAGATGGGGAGACTGGCCCTCCCAAAATCGGTTGCTGAGGAGTCATTGGCTAGTGTTCAGCTGTCAGAAGGAGTTCTTTGACAGGGTGAGGAGGTGAAGTGATCAGGACACCCACTTGCCATCCAGAACTTCATATCAGAGTAATGTTCAGAAGTTCTCCCCTTGGCATGGGCTTCCTGATCTCTTTCCCTGTTGGAGCAGGAATTCAGGACACAGAGTACAGGAGTTGGGACATTATGTTGCCGTTGTACGAGTCACTCAGGAGGCCGTGCCCAACCTGTTATTAGAAAAGACATGGTTTCGTAGGGAAGAGTGCAGAAAAGATTTACGAGGATGTGGCCAGGTCTAGGTATCCTGAGATATAGGGAGAGGTCGGCTAGGCTGGGTCTTTATTTCCTGGAACATAAGAGAATGAGAGGCAATCTTATAGAAATGTTTATAACTATGAGGCATAAATAAGATGGGTGGTAACAGTTGTTTACCCAGGGTAGAGGAGTCTGCCTAACCACTCGAGCCAGGACAGTGAAGGTGGTTCAGGAAGCGCTGTGGAATCTCAAACTGCCCCTCTCTGCGAGACTGTCACCGAAAATGACAAACCTCTGTGGTTGAAAGGTTTGTATTTGGCAATGTGGCTGCGAGTATATGGAGCTGCATGAAATGATCACCCACTTTTATCTGGATTTATATGATTGGCTCCCTCCTGAACCTGGATGTATATCATTGGCTCTCTTCTTTCCCTTGATCTATTTCATTGGCTCTCCTGCCCCCCCACCCCGGGTTTCTACATTTACATTATTGGTTCCTTCCTGTCCCTGTGTTTGTATCATTGGCTCGCTCTTTACCCTGGATTTACATCATTAGCTCCCTCCTGTCCCTACACCATTGGGATGATGGCTGGAATCTGGGAATTAGGGTTAAAACACCCACTGTCTGTGTTTATGTTTTTGTTTAAACACACACTCTTTCTTCCACCCTTACTCAGATTCCATAGTCCTACAGCAGGGAGGTGCCCTTTGGCCAACTCTTGGTCCATTCCAAACCAGGCCCATTTCCCCATGTTTGGTCCAGGTTCCTCTGAACCAGGCGTTCCCAACCTGGGGTCCACGGGCCCCCTGGTTAATGGTAAGGGTCCATGACATTTAAAAAAAAGGTTAGGAATTCCTGCTGTAAGTGTCTGTTAAACACGGGAGCTGCACCATGTCCTACTGTCACTGTGTGGGATTCCCGTGGGCGCCCAGTTCCTCCCACATCCTACAGACGTCTGGGTTGGTGGGTTGGCTGGCAGCTGTAAAGTGTGGGCAGGAGAGTGGTGGAGTCTGGAGGGGTGAGTAGGAGGGGATATGGGGAGAGTGGTAGGATCTGGAGGGGTGAGTAGGAGGGGATGTGGGGAGAGTGGGTGGGTGCATAGGCGGGAGAGTGGTAGGATCTGGAGGGGCGAGTAGGAGGGGATGTGGGGAGAGTGGTAGGATCTGGAGGGGTGAGTAGGAGGGGATGTGGGGAGAGTGGGTGGGTGCATAGGCGGGAGAGTGGTAGGATCTGGAGGGGCGAGTAGGAGGGGATGTGGGGAGAGTGGTGGAGTCTGGAGGGGCGAGTAGGAGGGAATGTGGGGAGAGTGGTGGAGTCTGGAGGGGTGAGTAGGAGGGAATGTGGGGAGAGTGGTAGGATCTGGAGGGGTGAGTAGGAGGGAATGTGGGGAGAGTGGGTGGGTGCATAGGCGGGAGAGTGGTAGGATCTGGAGGGGCGAGTAGGAGGGGATGTGGGGAGAGTGGGTGGGTGCATAGGCGGGAGAGTGGTAGGATCTGGAGGGGCGAGTAGGAGGGGATGTGTGGAGAGTGGTAGGATCTGGAGGGGCGAGTAGGAGGGAATGTGGGGAGAGTGGTAGGATCTGGAGGGGTGAGTAGGAGGGAATGTGGGGAGAGTGGGTGGGTGCATAGGCGGGAGAGTGGTAGGATCTGGAGGGGCGAGTAGGAGGGAATGTGGGGAGAGTGGGTGGGTGCATAGGCAGGAGAGTGGTGGGATCTGGAGGGGTGAGTAGGAGGGGATGTGGGGAGAGTGGGTGGGTGCATAGGCGGGAGAGTGGTAGGATCTGGAGGGGTGAGTAGGAGGGAATGTGGGGAGAGTGGGTGGGTGCATAGGCGGGAGAGTGGTAGAATCTGGAGGGGCGAGTAGGAGGGAATGTGGGGAGAGTGGTAGGATCTGGAGGGGTGAGTAGGAGGGAATGTGGGGAGAGTGGGTGGGTGCATAGGCGGGAGAGTGGTAGGATCTGGAGGGGCGAGTAGGAGGGAATGTGGGGAGAGTGGTAGGATCTGGAGGGGCGAGTAGGAGGGAATGTGGGGAGAGTGGGTGGGTGCATAGGCGGGAGAGTGGTAGGATCTGGAGGGGCGAGTAGGAGGGAATGTGGAGAGAGTGGTAGGATCTGGAGGGGCGAGTAGGAGGGAATGTGGGGAGAGTGGGTGGGTGCATAGGCGGGAGAGTGGTAGGATCTGGAGGGGCGAGTAGGAGGGAATGTGGGGAGAGTGGTAGGATCTGGAGGGGCGAGTAGGAGGGGATGTGGGGAGAGTGGGTGGCTGACAATAAGCACGTGCCCGTCGGGCTGAAGAGCCTCTCTCTATGCTCCGTAACTCTGTGGATCTCAAAGGAACAGAGTTAACCTCGATAACCATCCTGCAGAGCAGGGGGGGGGGGAACCAGGGGCAGAACGGGGAGGGGTAACGCTGTCTGACTGCGAGATATCGCTGTACGAGGGGTGATTGATACGTTTGTGGCCTAAGGTAGAAGGAGATGAGTTATTAACTTCAAACTTTTTGCATAATCACTCAAAGAGTTGAACTGCACGTGCATGTAACCAGAGCTATGGCATCTCCTTCTACCATAGGCCACGAACTTATCAATCACCCATCTGTGGACACTTTCTGGAGGTCCAAGATCCGTATGCTCCACGACCGCTGGACTGAGTGTGTAAATGTAGGAGGGGACTATGTTGAAAAATAAATGTGCTAGGTTTTTTAAAATTGACTCCTTCTAATTTAGGCCACGAACTTATCAATCATCCCTCGTAAGTATAAAGGTATCTCGGCTTGGAACAGCAGTTGCTCTAACCGTGACCTCTGAAACCGCAGAGAGTTGTGGATGTGGCTCAGTACACGATGGAAATCACCACCCCCCCCCCCCCCATGGACTCTGTCTCTACTCAGTAAAGAAGTCAGATAATCAAAGACCCCACCCACCCCGGACATTCCCTCCTCTCCCCTCTCCCATCGAGCAGAAGATAGAAAAGCCCGAAAGCTGGTCCCACCGGGCTCAGGGACAGATTCAATCCCCATTGTTTACAGACTCTAGAATGGACTCTTGAGTTCACAGTCTACCTCGTAATGATCTTGTACTTTATACTTTACCTGCAATGCACTTTATCTGTAGCTGCTGCACTTTATTCTGCATTCTCTTATCGTTTTACCTTATTCTACCTCGACGCACTGTGTAATGATTTGATCTGAGTAAACACTGTGCAAGACAAACTTTTCACTGTATGGGTGACAATAATGAACCAATATCTATACGTTCTCCGGTGACAATAACGAACCAATATCTATACGTTCTCTCACCACCCCCCTCCCTATCGATGCAGGCATCACCATTTGAGTTACAAGTTATAGCTGTCCGCCTCTCCCACACACACAGCTCACCCACCTCCCGCCTCACTCCACCATTTCAGCACCACTCGACTATACCAGCAGCGCTAAGGTTAGAGCGCGCATTCCGAGGATTCACTTGATGAAGAATGTCGGGCTTTGGGACCAAGTTTAGCCACTGTTGTATAGAGCTAGCACAGGTGCATGGGCCTGAATGGCCTCTTCCTAGGGAGGACTCATTGCGAAGGGTTTGAGGGGGCGCGAGAGGACCAGCTTGTGGAGAGACCCCAGGAGACCACCTTGAGCTTTGTTCTTGGATTCTGGGAGTCGCTTTGCCCATGAAAATTGGTGGAGGTGTGTGGGGGTTTGGGAGGGTCGGATTGGGAAGATTAGAGCATAGAACGGTACAGGCCCTTCACAGATGGGTGTAGGATTGGGAGAGCTCGTCACTACCCATTATTCTTCACAACAGTGTGTGTCCTCCGAGTATTTAATATTCCTTCTCCAGCTCTTTGCCTTTTCCACCTCCCACCTCCCAGCTTCTCACTCTATCCCCCCCTCTCCCCACCCACCTGGCTTCACCTATTCCAGCTTGTCCTCCTTCCCTCCCACCCACCTTCTTATTCGGGCTTCTTTCCGGTCCTGAAGGGTCTTGGCCCTGAATCATCGCCTCCACAGATGCCGCTGAGTTCCTCCAGCATTTCATGTGTGTTGCTCTGGGTCTGCAGCGTCTGCAGAAGCTCTCGTGTTTATTTAATACTTTATCTCGTTCTCTTCTCTGAGGTCGCTGGAGAATGCAGCCTCGTTATAAATAGCGGGTCTGATCGCTGTGACGCTGTGTTTTGTGGGATATGGTGTGTCTGTGACAGATACTCGGTAGATTTGTCTCACAAATCCTGAAATCCGTAACCAGGGAGTGGGGTATCCCTCCTACAAACTCATGGGAACTCTGCAAACGGATCGAGGAGCCACCTAGTCTACGCAGCAGAGTCCTAAATATAATTCTGCACAGAGGTTTGTCCTCTGAGAAGCAACGTTCATCTTTCTGGAGGAGATAAGGGCCCGATCTGGATGGGTTGCAGTTCGCCTGGTTTAGCAGTCGGGATGAACTTTTATATTTGCCAAATTTAGTCAGGAAAACAGTTTGGACCACAGAATCCTGCACCAGCCTGTACTCAGTGCTGGGCTTGTGTGGGAGAGGGACAGAGGCTTACTGGGACTTTAGTACAGAGAGATTGCGCCAAATGGCTGCGGGGATTGGAGTGGCGCAGTAACGCAGGGGTTAACACCACACTACAGCACAAGCCATCATACAGATGGCCTTCACAGTCGCCTGTGGGCAATGAATTCCACAGGTTCACTAACCTCTGACGGAAAAAATTCCTCCTCATCCCTGTGCTAAATGGACGTCCCTCTAGTCTGAGGCTGTGCCCTCTGGTCCTATACTCCCCCACCATAGGAAACATCCTCTCCACAGCTACTCTATCTTAACCTTTCAATACCTGACAAGTTTCAATGAGGTTCCCCCTCATTCTAAACTCCAGTGAGTTCTGGCCCAGAGTCCTCGTGCATTAACCTTTTCATTCCCAGGATCACTCTGGTAGACCTCCTCTGGACCTTCTTCAACCACAGCACGTCCTTCCTTAGATACCTGGCCCAAGAAAGCGATGTTTTTGGGTGAAAGGAGACCGTGTCTGCTCTCGGGCAGGTGAACTGTCCCATGACACTACCTCAGAAGGGAGTTCCCCTTAGTTCCTGACACATATTTTACCCTCCGTTGAATTTGTTCCAAAGCCACCTCAGTGTTGGTGGGATCTTACTGTGCACCTATTGGGTGCTCTGCCCTGTGACGTTCTCTGTGGTCTCCTGACGGGGTATGTGAGGGGTGCTATAGAAATGCAGGTCTTCTCCCTTCCCCACAAGATCAGCTGCTGTCCGAGTGAAGAACTCCTCAGCTGGGCACTCCCTTCCCTCTCCTCCTCCCCCCTCACCAGTGCAGTAACACGAGTCCGTTGCTAAGCCTGTTTGCATCTTAAACACGCCATGCGACCTGCGTGGAGATCGGGCCACGAGATAATGTTGGCACGTTCAGGTTCAAGTTTGCCCCAGGCCGGGGTAGAAACGAAAGCGAGGTTTCTGCGGCAGCCCGGCAGTACATTACGAGTTAAAAATGAAATCAGCATAAGTTTTGGGCAACATGAAAGTGTGATTACAGCGCCAACGACCTAGGTTCAATTCCGCCACGGCCTGTGCGCTGTGTACACGTTCTCCCGTGACCACGTGGGGATTCTCTGGGTGTCGTGGAGAGTCACAGAGTATTACAGCGCAGAAACAGGCCCTTCGCTCCATCTAGTCTGTGCTGAGCTATTAATCTGCCTAGTCAAATCAGCCCGCACCTGACCGTGGCCCTCTACACAAATGCATCCTGGGGTGCGTTGCTTTCCTCCCACCTTCCAAAGACGTACTGGTTCGTCGGTCTCAGGGGCGTAATTACGCAGTGCGGGCTCGTTTCTGTGCTGTATCTCTAAATAAAATAAAGATACAGAACTTACCCATGCATCACAGTTCACCTGCAGGAAACAAACTGCTGGAGGAACCGGTCGGGTCGAGCAGCGTCTATGGTGGCAGACCCAGTCACTGTTCCGGGTCGAGACCCCACACTGGCATCGGATGCGTCATTCCGGCGTCTGCAGCGGCGCCCGTCTCCGCTTCGCCGCTCACCCTGAGTATGCCGACCTGAAGTGTGGGCGTGGGGGGAGGGATTCCAGGACCCTGACCCAGCCACGGCCGTTTCTTTCCAAGTCCAGACGGTATTCGGTTTGGGGGGGGGGGGGGCAGCAGCTCCCAGCGGTGCTGCTGTTCCCCTGCTTTTGCTGACCTTGTAGAGGTGCTGCGTTTGCAGGGTGCTGCGTTTGCAGGGTGCTGCGTTTGTAGAGGTGCTGCGTTTGCAGGGTGCTGCGTTTGTAGAGGTGCTGCGTTTGCAGGGTGCTGCGTGACTTGCCGCAGCGCATCCTACACGGCTCTGCTGCCGGTGGAGTGAGTGGGCTGCTGTGTCCCTTCTAGCATCAAGCCTCAAAGTTTCAGTAAATTTCTTATCAAAGTACTTTATCTGTCACCATTACTAACTTGAGATTCATTTTCTAGCAGCCGCTCACAGTAGAACAAGGAAATGCAACAGAATCAGTGAAAAACTGCGCTCGAGGACTGACAACCATTGTGCAAAAGAAGACAAACTATTGCAAGTACAAAAAAAAGTAACAATGATTAATATGTAAATAAATAATATTGAGAACGTGAGTAGCAGAGACCTTGAAAGCGAGGCAATAGATTGTGGAGTCGGTTCGGAGGTGAGGTGAGTGAAGTTATCCTCGCAGGTCCGGGGGCCTGATGGTTGAAGGGTGGTGAGGGACGTAAGGCTCCTGTACCCCCTACCTGATGGTAGTGGCAAGTAGGGAGCATGGACTGGATGGTGGAGGCCCTTGATCATGGGTACTTCTTTCTTGTGGTTTATTTTGGCTGTGCTCAGTTGTAGGTGAGGGCTTTGCCTGTGATGGACTTAAGCTCTTAAGTGTTGTTGAAACTGCAGGGGCCTAAGCAAGGTTCATGAAGGCTGGTGACTATATCGGGGTTCTCTATCCCAAAGGATTGTGGGGGCCAGAACATTGCAGACGTCGAAAAAGGCCACGAACCATTTTGGAAACATCCGGAGATTAAGAGCTTGTGGGATAAGGGCACCGAAAAGGAAGGCCAGGGGTAGATGAGCGATGATCATATCAAGTAGCAGAGTGAGTCTGAGGGGCCGAGTGGCCTGTTCCTCCTCCTATATTCATTTTAATTCTGGTTACCCACACCTGCTGCACTGGATCCTCCCAGCCCTCTGTCCCTCTGTCGAGAGCGGGAGGAGCCGCTTCAGTGGGAATGTTGGGCAGGGATATTCAGGGACAGGAGCCCCGCTATATGGTGTGTGTGACCCTGACGTCGTGTACGCCAGTGGACCTCATTCATTCTGAGCCTCACCAGCCAGTTGGTCAGTGGAGGGTTCAGCAAAGTGTAGCTCATGGTTGCATGGGTGGTGTTGGATAGAGTCACAGGTCAGAGAGCAGCACAACAACACAGACACTGAACCTTGAGCTGGTCTAGTCCATGCCAAACTATCATGGTCAACCCACACCCAGACAGACCACAGCCCTCCACATCCCTCCCATCCATGTACTTACCCAAACTTCTCTTCAATGTTGCAGTCAAACCCACTTCCACTGGCAACTCATTCCACACCCTCATCACCCTCTGTGCAGTTCCCCCTCAGGTTCCCCTTAAAAATTTCACCTTTCACCTTAACCAATGATCACTAGTTCTAGTCTCACCCAACCTCAGTGGAAAAAGCCTTCTTGCATTTACCCATTATGACCTTGTATATCTCCATCAAATCTCCCCTCATTCTCCTACGCTCCAGGGAATAAAGTCCTAACCTATTCAATCTTTCCATATAACTCAGGTCCTCAAGTCCCAACAACATCCTTGTAAATTTTCTCTGTACTCTTTCAATCTTATTAATACCTTTCCTGTTGGTAGTAGCCGAAACTGTACACAATACTCTAAATTTGATCTTGTACAACTTCAATATAACATCTCATCTAATGTACTCAGTATTCTGATTTGCCAAAAGCTCTCTTTATGACCCTATCTACCTGTGACCCACTTCCAAGGAATTACGTATCTGAATACCCAGATTCCTCTGTTCTACCGCACTCCTCAGTGTCCCACTCTTCACCGTGTAATGTTGTATAATCGTTACAGCTATTTTATTAAGTGTTCATTATCATCATTATGTGTCATGTCGTACGATGTAGACAATCATGGTCTTTGACCGGGATTGTTCATGGCAAATTTTTCTACAGAAGTGGTTTGCCATTGCCTTCTTCTGGGCAGTGTCTTTACAAGACGGGTGACCCCAGCCATTACCAATACTCTTCAGAGACAGTCAGTGGTCCCAAAACTAGGACTTGTGATCTGCACCGGCTCCTCATACGACCATCCACCACCTGCTCCCATGGCTTCATGTCACCCTGATCGGGGGCTAAGCAGGTGCTAGCGGAGGGAAGGAGCACCTCACACTCTTCCTTTGGTGTATCTGCACCCCGCCGCAGTACAGGAACAAAACAGTGAAAAGAAAAATAAGCTGTGGTTGCCTCACGCTCAGACGAGAGATATCAATGTTCCCGAGATAACAATTTCCCGATGAAATAGCCTGATTCAAGTTGGCACGTCACTGCTGCTGAAGAATTGAGAGGCTTCCAAAATATACAGACTCAGCTCTACTATAATTGTAAGAAAATTTACTGATCTATCTATAGGTGCTTATATAAAAATTATAAATAAGCACAGGAAAGTTAGACTTCAAGAAAACCACTACAGAAATGAAAATTCTACACCCTAATCCAAAAGTACTGACTGCTGGGAGACTGATTTCCAGCCAGCCATCACCGGGCGTTTAAAAACGAGCCGCTGCCCGCTTGGCGGAGGTGGGCAGCGGGCTCCTGGTGACCATCCAGTGCCACAGTGCCAATTGTGAAGGATGAGGTGCACCTCCTCACCTTCCTTGCTGGAGCCCAAACCGGAGGCTTCGGTGGGTCAGGTGGCATTCCAGTAATGTTTGTAGACAAACACCAGTGTGTTGATTGCAAGAGTCCTGTTTGTGTTGCCCTCTCGAACTTTGATACAGATTGTATTTATGTCTACACAAAACCAGCAGACTTCAGTGTCAATCACAAGCAATCTCCATTCAAGGCCTTTCTCCAGAGCTCCCTCGTCTACCCCTCTCCACACCTGCAACGATCTGAAACTGATTCAGACCAGGTGCACGTTGCCAAGTGAGGTCGGGGCTCCCTCAGCCTGCTCTGACGTATACAGATGTCTCTCTAGTCAGATCCCTCAGCCTGCTCTGACGTATACAGATGTCTCTCTAGTCAGATCCCTCAGCCTGCTCTGACGTATACAGATGTCTCTCTAGTCAGATCCCTCAGCCTGCTCTGACGTATACAGATGTCTCTCTAGTCAGATCCCTCAGCCTGCTCTGACGTATACAGATGTCTCTCTAGTCAGATCCCTCAGCCTGCTCTGACGTATACAGATGTCTCTCTAGTCAGATCCCTCAGCCTGCTCTGATGTATACAGATGTCTCTCTAGTCAGATCCCTCAGCCTGCTCTGATGTATACAGATGTCTCTCTAGTCAGATCCCTCAGCCTGCTCTGACGTATACAGATGTCTCTCTAGTCAGATCCCTCAGCCTGCTCTGACGTATACAGATGTCTCTCTAGTCAGATCCCTCAGCCTGCTCTGACGTATACAGATGTCTCTCTAGTCAGATCCCTCAGCCTGCTCTGACGTATACAGATGTCTCTCTAGTCAGATCCCTCAGCCTGCTCTGACGTATACAGATGTCTCTCTAGTCAGATCCCTCAGCCTGCTCTGACGTATACAGATGTCTCTCTAGTCAGATCCCTCAGCCTGCTCTGATGTATACAGATGTCTCTCTAGTCAGATCCCTCAGCCTGCTCTGACGTATACAGATGTCTCTCTAGTCAGATCCCTCAGCCTGCTCTGATGTATACAGATGTCTCTCTAGTCAGATCCCTCAGCCTGCTCTGATGTATACAGATGTCTCTCTAGTCAGATCCCTCAGCCTGCTCTGACGTATACAGATGTCTCTCTAGTCAGATCAGGGTCAGGGATGAGTAACTATGCTGTGATTTACATTCCGAGCAGGGACAGTGTAGGTGTTGGTTCAGGAACAGTTACTACCCTTCAACCATCAGGCTCCTGAACCAGCATGGATAACTTCACTCGCCACAACTCTGAACTGATCCCACAGCCTGCAGACTCACTCTCAAGGCTCTACAACTCCTGTTCTCAGTGTTACTTTTACCTGCACCACTTGTCTTCCTTTGCCAATCATTTCAAAAGAATGATTGGCAACAGTTCTTCTGGTTTTAAGGAATACAATAGAACTATATGGAAAGCATTGACCATGAATGTAAGAATAAAAGAGATTGCATGGGTTATTCTTGTAAATATTTTTATGATGAAAGAAGTTTACTTAGATATAAAATTTGTCTTCTTTTGCACACTAGCTGTTTATGTGTAGATTTTCATAAATTCTATTGCTTTTCCTTATTTTACTCTGAATGCCTGCATCTCAAGGTGGTACTGTATACTGTATGATGACAAAAGTACACTTTGATAATAAATTTACTTTGACTTTGGCAATGGTGAACTGCTTGCTTATGTTTTGTGAATCCAAATCCTGAACCGGGTAGATGATGGGATTTGCACACATCCTTGGGTCATGGGTCAACAGAGCAACAGTGATGTCATCGGACCCTGACAAATCAAATCATGCTTATTATCATGCGTACAAGTACGGTGAGGTCAAAGTTCAAAGTTCAACGTGAAGTTACAGTGCCTATTCACCCCCCCCCCCAGAAGTTTTCATGTTTTATTGTTTTACAACATTAAATCACAGTGGATTTAATTTGGCTTTTTTTTGACTCTGATCAATAGAAAAAGACTCCTTCATGTCAAAGTGAAAGCAAATCTCTACAAGGTGATCTAAATTACTCTGCAAAGGGGCTTGGCAATCCTCATGCAGGATTCTCTAAGGGTTAACTTGCAGGATGAGTCGGAGGTAAGGAAGGCAAATGCAATGTTAGCATTCATTTCCAGAGATCTAGAATATAAAAGCAGGGATGTAATGCTGAGGATTTGTAAGGCACTGGTCAGACTGCACTTGGAACAGTTTTGGGCCCCTTATCCAATTTGCCTGATGGGCACAGCAGATGCCATCTCACTGGCCCTTCACTGGACTCTGGAACTCCTGGACGATGGAGATGCGTACATCAGGATGCTCTTCATTGACAGTAGCTCTGCTACCGTCCCCTCAAAACTAATCATTATGCTCAGAACCGATGCCTGCCTGTGTAACGGGATCCTTGATTTCCTTACTTCAGTTCGGATTTGCAACAGCATCTCCATCAGCTCCGGTGAACCACAAGGCTGTGCGCTCACACCCTGCCCTGCTCCCACTTTAGACTTGTGACTGGGAGGCCTCGTACAGCTCCAGTGCCATATCTGTTTGCCTACTGCAACATGGTCATAGGCCGAGTCGAAGGTGGTGATGAATCAGCATGTAGGAGGGAGATTGAAACTCTGGCTGAGTGGAGTCACAACAACCTCTCACTTAATGCCTGTGGGACCGAGGAGCTGGTTATTGACTTCAGGAGGAGGAGATCAGAGGTCCATGAGCCAGTCCTCGTCAGGGAATCGGAAGGTCAGTAGCTTTAAATTCCTTGGCCTCAACATATCAGAGGAACTATTCTAGGACAAGTATGATAGTGTCATCACAAAGGAGGCACAACAGCACCCCTGCTTACTCTGATGTTTGCATTAATTTGGCATGCTACCAAAAACCTAACAAACTTCTGCAGATGTACAGTGGAAAGTATCCTAACAAACTTCTGTAGATGTACAGTGGAAAGTATCCTAACACACTTCTGTAGATGTACAGTGGAAAGTATCCTAACAAACTTCTGTAGATGTACAGTGGAAAGTATCCACAGCCTGGTATGGAAACACCATTGGTTAGGAACAGAAAAGGCTGCAGAAAGTGGAGGACACAGCCTGTCCATCACAAGCAAAGCCCTCCCCACCACTGAGCACATTTACATGCTATGAGAAAGCAGCATCCATTATCAAGGACCCCCACCATCCAGGCCATGCTCTCTTCTCACTATACTACCAGGGGGCAGAAGGTACCTCGCCTCCAGACTCAGGAACAGTTATTTCCCAAAAACCATCAGGCTTCTGAACAGCCGAGATAATGTCAAACACCACGATTCTGAACTGGTCCTATGACCTACAGGCTCACTTTCAAGGATTTATGTTCTCAGTATTATTTTTTATTAGCACAGTTTAATTTCTTTTGTCTGTCTGTTTATGTGTATATTTTTTGGGTAAATTATATCGTATTTCTTTACTTCCCTGTAAATGCCTGAAAGAAAATGAATCTCGGGGTGGTATATGATAACATATATAATTGCCAGGGCAATTTGCTCCAGGAAACCAGAGAACCGGGAGGAAACAAACATGGCCACAGGGATGAGAGGCAAATATGTCACAAACAGCACCTGAGCTCAGGATTGGACCCGGTCCCTGGCACTGTGAGGCCACAAGCCCTACCGTCTCCACCACCTGCCTGCCCAACAATGAAGCTACAGGGATGTCACCGAGGCTAAAGTCTTAGCAGCTTGTGTGGGAGACGCCGCTGTCGGTGACTGTGAAAGACACAACGTTAAGGAGGCTCGAGGAGCTCAAAGTAGCTCTGGCAGCACAGTACAGGCCCTTCAGCCTACGATGTTGTGCAGACCTCTTAACCTACTCTGATCAATCTAACCCTTCCCTTCCACATAGTCCTTCATTCTTCTATCATCCACGTGCCCATTAAAGAGTCTCTTAAATGTCCCTAATGTATCTGCTTCTACCACTACCCCTGGTAATACGTTCACGCACTAACCATCTGCGCGTAAAAAAACTATCTCTGACATCCCACATATACTTTCCCTCCAATTACCCTAAAGTTATGGCCCACATATTAGCCATTTTCTGGGAATAAAAAGTGCTGGCTATCCACTCTATCTATGCCTCTTAACATTTTATACACCTCTATCAAGCCAAGTCTTAACCTTTATCAAGTCAAAGTTCATAATAGAATAACAACCATAACAAAATCAATGAAAGCCCACACCAACTTGGACATTCAACCAGTGAGTAAAAGACTGTGCAAATACAGAAAAAAAGAAATAATAATAATAATAAATAAATAAGAAATTAATATTGAGAACATGAGATGAAGAGTCCTTGAAAGTGAGCCCATAGGTTGGAGGAGCAAGGGGGCAAATGAAATTGAGTGAAGTTATCCCCTTTGGTTCCAGAGCCTGATGTTTGAGGGGTAATAACTGTTCCTGAACCTGGTGTTGTGGGACCTAAGGCTCCTGTATCTTCTTCCTGAGGGCAGTAACAAGAAGAGAGCGCGGCCTGAGTGGTGAGGGTCCCCCGATGATGGATGCCGCTTTCCTGTGACAACACTCCGTGTAGATGTGCTCACTGGTGGGGAGGGCTTTACCTGTGATGGACTGGGCCGTATCCACTACTTTTTATAGCATTTTCCATTGGTGTTTCTACACCAGGCTATGAAGCAGCCAGTCAATATACAATCCATCACCCATTGAGAGAAGTTTGCCAAAGTTTTAGATGTACATCTCCCTATATATGCTGTCTGGCCTGCTGCGTTTCACCAGCATTTTGTGTGTGTTGCTTGAATTTCCAGCATCTGCAGATTTCCTTGTGTTTGCTCACTGAATAATTTTTTTGTTTTTCACACCATTCTCTGTAAACTCTAGAGACTGTTGTGAATGAAAATC
Organism: Hemitrygon akajei; assembly: GCF_048418815.1. Classification (NCBI taxonomy): domain Eukaryota; kingdom Metazoa; phylum Chordata; class Chondrichthyes; order Myliobatiformes; family Dasyatidae; genus Hemitrygon; species Hemitrygon akajei. The sequence goes on along the minus strand of NC_133145.1, from coordinate 58,252,250 downwards.
CCAGGAGATCAGTAGTATTTGAGATGCTCAAACTACCCCATCTGACACCAACAATCACTCCACAGTCAAAGTCACTTTGATCACATTTCTTCCTCATTCTGATGTTTGGTCTGAACAACAACTGAACCTCTTGACCATGACTGCATGCTTTTATGCATTGAGTTGCTGCCACGTGATTGGCTGATTAGATATTTGCATTAATGAACAGGGATACAGGTGTACCCAATAAAGTGGCCACTGTCATCAGCTGTTAGCTGCCATACAAAATTCGCCTCTTGAAATCACCGTCTTGTGCTACAGGGAAACAGGCCATTTGGCCCACTTTACTGGCTGTGTGAAGGAGCGATCCAACTTCTCCCACTGTCCTTCAAAATTAGCCATATAAAGAGCACCTCTACAGAAGGATTAACCGCTCCTAATGCTTTTGGCTGTGAGAGACCCAACATTCTGGATTGCAAAGTGTGTACTTCCGCCTTTTGTTCCCGGCCTCGGCTGGGAGAATGGGAATGTTCATTATCTTCTGGGGGAGGGGTGGGGGGAACATTCATTTCTGGCTGGAGGGTTTGAAGGGATATTAATTGCCTTTTTGTCCGAGTGGACCGTAAGCACGTACTTAGTGAAAGAACACACTTCCCAGATTGTGCTGAGTAAACACAGCTAAAGTAATGTCAACACTGGCTATCGCGGTGCCGCAGAGGCCAGCGTATTTCTGCGCCGCGGTGTTTACAGTGACGTCAGATCCATTACATCATTTGCCTCCCACCATCCATCACTGTCTGACTTGCTACTGATGCCGACCTCTCCCTGGATCCGTGCGTGGAATCTGGCAGATTCGCAGGATGGCTTTGGAAATCCCTTCTCAGCCTTCATTAATCATAGAGGCCGCTGCAAAAATACTCCCAATGGCCACTTTATTAGGTACAGGAGTGGAGCCCGGTGTGGCCTTCCATTGCTGCAGCTCATCCAGTTCAAGGCTCAGCCTGTTGTCCATTCAGACATCGTCTTCCACACGTGACAGTTGTAACCTGAGGTTATTGGAGTTACTGTCACCTCCCTGTCAGCTTGAACCAGTCTGACCATTCTCCTCTGACCTCTCTCATTAACAAGGCATTTCACCCACAGAACTGCCGCTCGCTGGATGTTTTGGTTTCTCACACCATTCTCTATAAACTCTAGAGACTGTTGTGCATGAAAATCCCAGGAGATCAGCAGTTTCTGAGATACTCAAACCACCCTGTCTGGCACCAACAATCATTCCCCGGTCAAAGTCACTGAGATCACATTTCTTCCCCATTCTGATGTTTGGTCTGAACAACAACAGAAACCTCCTGACCGTGTCTACATGCGTTGAGTCGCTGCTGCATGATTGGCTGATTAGATATTTGCATTATCGATCAGGTGTACCTAATAAAGTGGCCACTTGGTCTAAAACGCAGGGTGCAGAATGTCAGAGAGTGCGCTGGGGTACAGTGTGGGAGGGGACAAGGTAGCGTGTTAACACTAGACCTGCTGTGTTCTTGGCCAATTCACCTACACCCTTCGTTTTTGTCCAATCAATGGGAAATCTTGGTGTACCTCTGGGGAATGAAGATTAACAGCGGGCTACAGTGAATCGAGGTGCAGTTAGTGTGCCAGCTGTAATGATCATTCACGGAACGGCAGCACAGCGCCAACGACCTGTGTTCATTTCCTGCCGCTGCCCGTAAGGAGTCTGTATGTTCTCCCCGTGACCGGGAGCTTCAGTTCCCTCTCACAGTCCCAAAGGCAAACGGGATGGTGGGGTAATTGGTCACACGAGCGAAACTGGGCGGTATGGCCTCTTTGATTTGGAAGGGCCTGTTGCCGCACTGCATCTCGAAAAGTAAACAATAAACGTCAAGGTAGGAAAAATGCAGAACGTAGTAGAAGTGCAAATGCAGAGCAGGTGGACAGACAAGGTGCGAGGGTCACGACAAGCGAGGCTGGCAGATCATCTTATTGGATAAGAGATCCGTTCAAGAGTCTGATAGCAGCGGGATTGAAGCTGCCCTTGAGCCTGGTGGTCCGTGCTTTCAGGCTGTTGTGACTTCTGCCTGATGAGAGGGTGGGAGAAGAGAGAATGATTGGGGTGCAAGGGGTTTTTTGTGACTAGTTCGGCACAGACTAGAAGGGCTGAGATGGCCTGTTTCGATGCTGTAATTGTTATATGACTAGAGAGGACACACACAACATACTGGATGAACTCAGCGGGTCATGCAGCATCTATGGAAATTTATAAACAGTTGACATTTTTGGCCGAGACCTTTCATTGTGAGTCCTGCTGAAGTGTCTCCCCCCAAAATGTTGTCTGTTTATTCATTTCCATAAATGCTGCCTGATCTGCTGAGTCCCTCCAGCATTTAGTGTGGGTTACTCTGAATTTTCAGCATCCTCGGAATCTCTTGAGTTTCTGTTGTCAATAAAGGGAGGCGAGGCTGGTTAGTGTGCTGGACTGTTCCTCTCTCCATAGCCGCTGCCTCACCTGCTGTGCTTCCATTACTCTCTGTTTTTGTTTCGGGTTCTGAGAAGAAATGATCCCATTCTTAAACAGAAATGACTTACATTTATACAGCAGTTCAATGTAATATTATGTCCACGGCCAGAGAGTTATCAAACTAAAATTGACACCGAGCCACAAAGGGAGCGGGAATTGGTTTATTGTTGTCATGTGCTGAGATACAGTGAAAATCTTATCTTGCATATAGTTTATACAGTGTCATTAATTAATTAAACAGTGTTGGAGATAGTACAAGGTAAAAGTTTATTTTGTCTTTTTTTGTACTGTGGTTGTTTGTCAGTCTTCGTTTATCTGTGCTTTTCATGAGTTCTATCGTGTTTCTTTGTTAAGGTAGTATTGTGCAACATTTGATAATAGATCTACTTTGAACTTTAAAACAATAACAGAATGCAGAATAAGAAGATCATGTGATGGAGCTTTTATGGAGAGTCCTGAAGGAGAGAAGAGAGAGACAGACAGAGATGGAGAGACAGAGAGGGGGGGGGAAGATGGCACAGTCCCATTAACGAGTGATTACTTCAGTGGAGTGGGAGGGGATAAACTCATGCAAGGATCTGAAAGCAATGTTGAGAGTTTTCAAACTGAGGGGGTTGCTGGACTGTAAGGATTATGATTGAAGGCTGATCTAGTATTTAGCGTTAAACTCCCGAGGATAAAAGGGATAAGACCATAAGACACAGGAGCAGAATTAGGCCATTCAGCCCATCGAGTCTGCTCTGGCATTCTGTCATGGTTGATCCTGAGCCATCTCACCATTTTATGCCCTGACTGCTCAGGAAATGATCAACTTCCACCTTAAATATACACATGGACTTGGCCTCCACCACCGTCTGTGGCAGAGCATTTCACAGATTCACTACTCTGGCTAAAAAAATTCTCCTTAATTCTGTTCTAAAAGGTTGTTCCTCAATTCTGAGGCTGTGCTCGCTAGTTCCTCACCACAGGAAACATCCTCTCCACATCCACCCTATCGAGTCCTTTCAACATTCGGTAGGATGCAATGAGATCCCTCCACATTCTTCTAAATTCCAGTGTGTACAGGCCCAAAGCTGCCAAACGTTGTTCATGTGTTAACCCTTTCATTCCCAGAATCATCCTTGTGAACCTCCTCTGGACTCTCTCCAATGACAGCACATCCTTTCTAAATATGGGGCCCAAAACTGTTGACAATATTCCAAGTGCGGCCCATCTAGTGTCTTATAAAACCTCAGCATTATCTCCTTGCTTTCATATTCTATTTCCCTTGAACTAAATGTCTATATTGCATTCGACTTCTTTACTACAGACTCGACTTGTAAGTTAACCTTCTGGGAGTCTTGCACGAGGACTCCTAATTCCCTCTGCACCTCTGATGTTTGAACCTTCTCCCCATTCAGATAATAGTCTGCACTATTGTTCCTTTTAACCTAAATGTATTATCATACATTTCCCAACACTATTCCATCTGTCACTTGCCCATGCTTCCATTTTGTCCAAGTCCTGCTGCAATCGCATTGCTTCCTCAGCACCACCTACCCCTCCATCTATCTTCGTATCATCCACAAACTTTGCCACAAAGCCATCAATTCCATTATCTAAATCAATGCCAAACAATGTGAAAAGTAGTGGTTCCAACACTGACCCCTGAGGAACACCAGTAGTCACTAGCAACCAACCAGAAAAGGCCCCCTTTATTCCCACTAGCTGCCTCCTGCCTGTCAGCCATTCCTCTACCCATGCCAGCATCTTTCTTGTAACACCATAGGATTTTATCTTTTTAAGCAGCTTCAGGTGAGGCACCTTAACAATTGCCTTCTGAAAATCTAAGTAAATGACATCCACTGCCTCACCTTTGCCCACCCTGCTTGTTACTTCCTTGAAGAACTTTAACAGATTTGTCAGGCAAGATTTCCCTTTACAGAAACTGTCCTGACTTTGACTCATAAGTTTCCAAGTACCCTGTAACCTCATTCTTAATAATAGACTTCAACACTTTCCCAACCACTGAGGTTGGGCTAACTGGCCTATAGTTTCCTTTCTTTTGCCTTCCTCCCTTCTTAAAGAGTGGAGTGGCATTTGCAACCTTCCAGTCCTCTAGGACCATGTCAGAATCAGGTGATTCTTGAAAGATCATGGCCAAGGCATCTGTTATTTCTTCAGCAACCTCTCTCAGGACTCTGGGATGTAGACCATCTGGCCCAGGTGACTTATCCACCTTAAGACCTTTCAGTTTGCCTAGCAATTTTTCTTTTGTAATAGCAATGGTGCTCACTCCTGCTCCCTGACACTCACGGACCTCTGGCACACTGCTAGTGTATCCCACAGTGAAGACTGATGCAAAGTACCCATAAAGTTCATCTGCCACTTCTTTGACCCCATTACTACCTCATCATCATCATTTTCCAGTGGTCCAATATCAACTCTCACCTCCTTTTTATTCTTTATATAACTGAAAAAACTTTTAGTATCCTGCTTTATATTATTGGCTAGTTTGCCCTCATATTTCATCTTTTCCCTTATAGCATTTTTAGTTGCCTTTTGTTGGATTTTAAAAGCTTCCTGATCATCCAGCCTCCCACTCACATTTGCTACCTTATATGCCCTTTCCTTGGTTTTTATCCAGTCCTTGCCTTCCCTTGTCAGCCACAGTTACCTACCCCTGCCATCTGAGGCCACATCTGTCCAGCGCCTTGTGAACTGTTCCCAGAAACTTCAGCCATCTCTGCTCAGCCATCATCCCCGCCAGTATCCTCCGCCAATCCATCTGGGCAAGCTCCTCTCTCACGCCTCTGTAATTCCCTTTATTCCATTGCGATACTGATACGTGTGACTTACGCTTCTCCCTCTCAATTTGCAGTATGAATTCAATCATATTATGATCACTGCTTTCTATGGGCTCCTTTACCTTCAGCTCCCTAATAATATCTGGATTATTACACAAAACCCAATCTAAGATAGCCTTTCCCCGAGCAGGCTCAAGCACAAACTGCTCTAAAAAACCATCTCGTAGGCATTCAACAAATTCCTACTCCTGTGATCTGACACCAACCTGATTTTCCCAATCCCCTTGCATATTGAAGTCCCCCATTACAATTGCACCATTACTCTTATTACATGTCTTTTCCAGCTCCCTCTCTGATCTGAACCCCACATCTTTGCTGTGTACACTATTTTGAGTAAACATTGTCCGGTGCAGAAGCCTTTCCCTGGACAGATGGACAATACTAGTTTTCAGATTACGAAATGACAAGAGGGCATTGATAAGGTTGATGGTAGGAAGGTTTTCTCCACTGAGGAGGTAAGTAGAACCGGAGGCATGGTTTAGGCAGGCAATGGGGAAGAACTCTTCCTTTGAGAGTGTGGTTGGAATCTGGAATGTGCCTCGAGAAGACAGTGAGGGCAAAGGCTCTCACAATATTTGAATACCAAGGGTCAGAAGGCAAAGTGGGATTTGTGCAGGTGGGTATTCGATGGTCACTTCAGGTAACTGGCAGAAACGTGGGTGGGGAGATGAGGAAAGGAGGTTTCCATCAGAGGGTTGGGTGGGTCTGAAGCTCCCTGCCTGAAACCCTCGGCATATTTAAACCATATCTGAAGAACAGTGTCCTGCAGGGTTGTGGTGGGGTTGGGCTTGGAGTTCCTTTGCGCCAGGCACAGACACGATGGGCCAAATGGCCTCAAATGGGGCGGAACGGTAGCTTAGTGGTTAGCACGGCACTTTGTGTGTGTAGACCTCCGTTAGTCTCGAGAGACCATGGATTTGCGCCTTGGGAAGTTTCCAGGGCGCAAGCCTGGGCAGGGTTTTTTTAAATGGAAGACCGGCAGTTGCCCAAGCTGCAAGTCTCCCCTCTCCATGCCACCGATGTTGTCCAAGGGAAGGGCATTAGGACCCATACAGCTTGGCACTGGTGTCGTCGCAGAGGAATGTGTGGTTAAGTGCCTTGCTCAAGGACACACACATAGCCTCAGCCAAGGCTCGAACTAGCAACCTTCAGATCACTAGACGAACGCCTTAACCATTTGGCCACGCACCAACACCACGACACTTTACAGTACAGGTGACCGGGGTTCAATTCCTGGTGCTGGCTGTAAGGAGTTTGTACATTCTCCCCGTGACCGTGTGGGTTTCCTCTGGGTGCTCCAGTTCCCTCCCAAAGTCCAAAGGCGTACCGGTTGGTAGGTTAATTGGTCGTTGTAAATTGTCCAGTGATTAGGCCAGGGTTAAATCAGGGGGTTGCTGATTGCAAGGCTCAAAGGGCCAGAAGGGCCTTTTCCGCGTTGTATCTCCATAAATAAGTAAAGTCAAGTTGTTCATTACCTCATCAGGAGTTTGAGGAGTACATGCTGTAGATGTACCGTGGAGAGCACTCTGAGTGGTTGTATCACTGTCGGGTGTGGAGGCTCCAAAGCACAGGATCGCACGAGGCCGCAGAGGGTTGTAGACTGAGCCAGAATCCATCACGGACACAACCCTTCCTTCCATCAAGGACAACTTCCAGAGGTGCTGCCACAAGAAGGCAGCATTTATCATTCAGCACCCGGGACACGCCCTCTTCTCACTGCTACCGTCAGGGAGGAGGTACAGGAGCCTGAAGACCCCTCTTCTCACTGCTACCGTCAGGGAGGAGGTACAGGAGCCTGAAGACACTCACTAAATATTTTAGGGACAGATTCATCCCCTCCACCGTCAGCCTTCTGCCCGGACCACAAACACTACCTCACAATTCCTCTTGTGCACTGTGTGTTTATTTTTGCAACTGATAGTAATTTTTATGCCTTGCCACTGCAAAACAACAAATTTCATGACATGTGTCAGTGCTAATAAGCCTGCTCCCGATTTCCTGTCAGCGGAGCCACAGTTGAAGAAGACATTGCCGGAGCAATGGTGTGTAAAGTGTCATCGCCAGGACCGACACGGCAGAGCTGTGAAAAAACAAGAGGCTTAAAAAGATTCTGAAATCTGTAACGTTTCAGTTTGTGCTACGTGTCACAGCTGTCATTGTAATTAGATGTAAACGCTGGTCTAAAGGGGAGAAGAGCTGGAAGGAATCCGTGGGCACCTAACGATAGTTTCCACAAGGAGCGATGTGCACACTTCAAATGTCGACGTAGATCATTGGAAGTCGCCGTCTCTGTCGCGTGTGAGATTATACAGATACCGACAGAAGCTGCAGTGATCAGTCTGCTGTCTGTCCGCAGGGTCCTTGAACTGACCCCGTGTCTGCTTTGTGGCTTCCTCCACGGAACGAGATCAGACAATCATCGACATGTCTTTGCACGGCTGTGTCGTAGAAATCAGAGCACCGAAGAACAGTTACAGCACTGGAGTCCATTTGGCCCATTGTTACTGTTCAGGTCAAGGCAAGTTGTCGAGCTTATTGTCATCTGTACAAGTACGGTGACGTTCACGTAGAGTGAGAAACTTGCAACAGCACAAAAGAGCATTCACAGCACTGAGGCCATTCGGCCCACTGTTGTTGTGCTGGCCGTCAAGGCAAGGCAAGTTGTCAAGTTTGTTGTCATGTGCACAAGTACAGTGAGGACACAGACAGTGAGGAACGTGCTTGCAGCAACTTCGCAATATCACACAGAACTCAGGAAAGTACGGCACAGTACAGGCCCTTCAGCCCGCCATGCTGTGCTGTCTTTTTAACCTACTCCATGATCAATCTAAACCTCTCCCCCTTACTACACAGCCCATAACCCCTCCATTTTATTACATCCATGTGCCTATCTTAGAGTCTTAAATGACCTCAATGTATCTGCCTTGACCATCGCCCCTGGCAGTGCATCCCATACACCCAGCACTCTCTGTGTAAAAAACCCACCCCTGACATTTCCCCTAAACATTCCTCTAATCACTATCAGTAGGAGTCCTTTGATATTAGACGTTGCCACTCTGGGAAAAGGGTGATGGATATTCACTCTACCTATGCCTCTTATAATCTTACACATCTCTATCAATTCACCTCCCATCCTGCTTCGCTCAGCCTTTCCTCAGAAAACGTCCACAACTCTCTGACTATTAGAAAGGTTGAGCGAGTTTTCTCTTTGGAGGTGACTTGATGGAGGAGAACATGGTGAGTTATAAGTTATACGTTGATTATACATAAACTGTACAAGGTAGTGAAGAAAAAAGTGTGCAAAACAAGATATTAATACACAAATAGCCAATCGGAGACATGCCCATGGTAGTGTCAGAAGCGATCTGTAGTTTTCCATTGCTGAGGTAGCTTTGGGGTTATGCAGGTCGGTTCAAGGACTTGATGATTGTAGGGAAGTAGCTGTTCCTGAATATGGCGGTGTGGGGTCTCAGTAACACGCACAAAATGCTGGAGGAACTCAGTAGGTCAGGTAGCATCTATGGAGAGGAATAAAGAGTCAAAGTTTTGGGCCGAGATCCTTCATTAGGACAGTGTGGTGCCTCAGGCTCCTGTACCTCCTGCCCAATATTAGCAGCTACTCAGCATAATTTCACCCTCCTCTGCCGAGTTTTTACCCCTTCAATGAGATCCCCCTCATCCTTCTGAATTCCAGCGAGTACAGTCCCAGAGGCATCCAACGTTCCTCATTTGATAATTCTTTCATTCCCAGAATCATCCTTGTGAACTTCCTCAGAACCCTCTCCAATGCCAGCACATCTTTTCTTAGATGATGAGCCCAAAACTGTTCACAATACTCAAGATGAGGCCACACCAGCGCCTTATAAAGCCACAGTATCACATCCCTGCTCTTGCTTTCTAGACCCCTTGAAATGAATGCTAACATTGCATTTGCCTTCCTCACCACCGACTCTACCTGCAAGTTAATCTGTAGGGTGTTCTGCACAAGGACTCCCAAATCCCTTTGCATCTCAGATTTTTGGATTTTCTCCCCGTTTAGAAAATAGTCTGCACATTTATTTCTTCTACCAAAGTGCATGACCATGCATTTTCCAACATGTATTTCATTTGCCACTTTCTTGCCCATTCGCCTAATCTACCTAAATCCTTCTACTCCCTATCTGTTTCCTCACCACTACCTGCCCCTCCACCAATCTTCATATCATCTGCAAACTTGGCAACAAAGCCATCTATTCCATCATCTAAATCGTTGGTATACTGCATAAAAAGAAGTGGTCCTAATACTGACCCTGCAGAACAGCACTAGTCACTGGCAGCCAACCAGAAAAGGATCCTTTTATTCCCACTCGCTGCCTCCTGCCAATCAGCCAATGCTCTAACCATGCCAGTAACTTTCCTGTAATACTATGGGCTCCTAACTTGGTAAGCAGCCTCATGTGTGGCACCTTGTCAAAGGCCTTCTGAAATCCAAATATACAACATTCACTACATCCCCTTTATCTATCCTACTTGTAATCTCCTCAGAGAATTCCAACAGGTTCGTTAGACAAGATTTTCCCATAAGGAAACCATGCTGACTTTGTACTATCTTGTCCTGTATCACCAAGTACTCCATAACCTCATCCTTAACAATTGACTCCAATATCTTCCCAACCATTGAGGTCAGGCTAAATGGACTATAATTTCCTTCCTGATACCTCCCTCCTTTCTTAAAGAGTAGAATGGCATTTGCAATTTTCCTGTCCTCTGGAACCATGCAGAGTCCAATGATTCTTGAAAGATCATTACTAATGACTCCACAATCTCTACCACTCCCTCTTTGAGAACCCGGGGCTGCAGTTTATCTGGGTCAGGGTGACTTATGTACCTTTAGGTCTGTCAGCTTTTTGAGCACTTTGTCCTTTGTAATAGTAGCTGCACCCACTTCTCTTCCTTCAACACTACAACAGCTGGCAGACTGCTTGTGTCTTCTCCAGTGAAGTCTGATGCAAGATACTCATTTAGTTCATCTTCCACCTCCTTCTCCCCCGTTATTATTTCTCTGATCTCATTTTCTAGCAATCCTATATCCACTCTCATCTCTCTTTTATTTTTTATATACTTGAGAAAACTTTTTCTATTCACTTTAGCAACACACACAAAATGCTGGAGGCACTCAGCAGGCCAGGCAGCATGAAGGAAAAGAGTACAGTCAATGTTTCTTGCCAAAACCCCTTTCAGCAGGACTGCCAAAGGGTTTTGGCCCAAAACGTTGACTGTACTCTTTTCCTAGATGCTGCCTGACCTGCTGAGTTCCTCCAGCATGTTGTGTGTGTTGCTCGGATTCCCAGCAGGTCTTCTCTTCTTTGTGATTCTATCCACTTGATATTGCTTGCTAGCTTGCTTTCATATTTCATCTTTTCCCTCCTAATGATTCTTTTAGTTGCTCTCTGTAGGTTTTTAAAAGCTTCTCCATCCTCTATCTTCCCACTAATTTTTGCTTTGTTGTATGTCCTCTCTTTTGCTTTTACATTAGCTTTGACTTCCCTTGTCAGCCACGGTTGTACCATTTTACCATCTGAGTATTTCTTTGTTTTTGGAATACATCTATCCTGCACCTTACTCATTTCCCCCAGAAACTCACGCCATTGCTGCTCTCATGCCATCCCCTCCAGGATCTCTTTCCAATTTACTTTGGCCAGCTCCTCTCTCATGCCACTGTAATTTCCCTTACTCCACTGAAATACTGCTATGTCCGACTTTACTTTCTCCCCATCAAATTTCAATCACATTGTGATCACTGTCTCCTAAGTGTTCCTTTACCTTAAGCTCCTTAATTGCCTCCAGTTCATTACATAACACCCAGTTCAGTACAGCTGATCCCCTAGTAGGCTGAACATCAACTGCTCTAAAAAGCCGTCTCATAGGCATTCAACAAATTCACTCTCTTGAGACCCATTACCAACCTGATTTTCCCAATTGACCTGCATGTTCAAATCTCCCATGACTACAATAACATTGCCTTTTTGACATGCCTTTTCTATTTCCTGTTCTAATCTGTGGTCCCCGTCCGCTACTGTTGGGAGGCCTGTATCTAACTGCCACCAGTTACCCTTGCAGTTTCTTAACTCAACCCACAAGGATTCAACACCTTCTGATCCTATGTCACATCTTTCTACTGATTTGATGCCATTCTTTACCAGCAGAACCATGCCACCCCCTCTACCTACCTTCCTAACCCTCAGATACAATGTGTAACCTCGGACATTCAGCTCCCAACTACAACCATCCTTCAGCCACGACTCAGTGATGGTCACAACATCAAACCCGACAATCTGTAAAAGTGCAACAAGATCATCCCCCTTGTTTCTTATACTCCGTGCATTGAGATATCACACTCTGAGTACTGTATTTGCTACCCTTTTTGATTCTGCATCCTTGATGCCCTGATACTCACCCTGCTGGCTGCAATTCTGTCCTATCATCTGCCTGCCCTTCCTGACAGTCTGACCTTTGTTTTCTTACCATCCGTCCTGTCCTGAGTCCCCTCACTCCAGTTCCCGTCCCCCTGCCAAATTATTTTTAACCATCCCCAACAGCTGTAATAAACCCGCCTGTGAGAATGCTGATTCCCCCTCGGGTTTAGGTGCAACCCGTCCCTTTCGTGCAGGTCGTACCTCCCCCAGAAGAGATTCCAATGGTCCAGCTTCTCAGCCACACATGTATCTGCCAAATCATCCTTGTTTCTACCCTCCCCGCTGAGCGGCGCAGGCAGCAACCCCGAAATTACTACCCAGGAGGTCCTGCTTCTCAGCTTTCCGCCTAGCCTTCTAAATTCTCTCTTCATGATCTCATTGCTTTTCCTTCCTATGTCATGGGCACCAATATGTACCAAGTTATATGGCTGCTCTCCCTCCCTCTCCAAAATGCTGTGGACGTGATCCAAGACGTCCCTGACCCTGGCACCTGAGAGAACTCCTGGACACTTGGGGAGGTTGACCGAACTAGGGCTTTTCTCTTTGGAGCAAAGGAGGATGATTTGATAGAGGTGTGTAAGGTGCAAAGAGGCAAAGGTAGACTGGCCAGCCAGAGACTTTTTCCCAGGGCAGAAATAAGGGGGCATAATTTTAAGGTATTTGGAGGAAAGTATAGGGGGAACATCAAAGACAGGTTTTTTACCCAGAGAGTGGTGAGTGTGTGTAACGTATTATCAAGGGTGATGCATTAAGCTGTTTAAGAGACTCTTGGATAGGCACATGGATGAAAGAAAAATGGAGTGTTCTGTGGGAGGGAGGGTTAGATAGGATAGAGTAGGTTAAGAGGTCAGCACAACATTCTGGGATGAAGGGCCTGCACTGTGTTGTAGGGAAGTAGCTGTTCCTGAACATGGTGGCCTGGGACCTCAGTAACACACACAAAAAGCTGGAGGATCTCAGCAGGTCAAGCAGCATCTGTGAAGAAAAGTAACAGCCAACACTTCAGGCCAAGACCTTTCATCAGAACAGTGTGGGGCCTCAGGCCCCTCTACCTCCTGCCCGATAGACGAAATTACTCAACTTATGTTCTATGCATGAACACAAAATGGATACGCTTGGACTTACCCCTTATACATAAATATAGAGTGTTATGATACCAGCCCCCTCCTTTGTGAGAATCGCAAGAGCCCAAGTGAAGGGGGGAGGTCAATGACCCAAGAGAAGAGAGAGACGTGCTGAATAGACACAGGAAATGGGAGAGAGAGAGACGTGCTGAATACTGCGTTCCACCGGGATGCAGAATAAGGCAACCTTGACTATTGTCTCATGAAGACCACGTGTAAAGCCCTCGGGCAAAGTGGGCTGGTTGAGAGAGAGATTGACACCGGCGATCCCGTGAGGAAGTATAAAGGAGGGTCTGGGGGGGACGACCCCTTTAGACGCACCAAGGAGACACGATAGCGATCCCGTCGTAGCGGGAAGCCATTTTGAAGGAAGCCACGTGCGTTAGATTCCGAATCGGGAGTCTGTGGCTGGAATCACGGAAAACCGCTTTTAACTAACAACAGGAAAGCCTGCTCCCCTGATTCCACGGTTTTGCTTCGTAAGGACCCGGGCAAGTGTTCCTTTTCTCACCAATCTCTCTCTCTCTCTCCAACACGGGAAACCCAGCAGTTCCCAAAAGGCTGAAGCCTGCAGACTTTTGAATGACTATTATATTTCCAAATGGACAATATATTATCCCCTAGACAACGATAGAGCTTATTTCTGATTGATTATTACTATACCTGTGCTTTAGATTGAGTATTGACAACGTATGTTATCAAAATGTTTGTATTAACCTTCCTTTTGTGCCCCTTTATAAATAAAAACATTTAAAAATGGTACCATCAGACTTCAGTGGACCTCTCTATCTTTGCTGGTAAGTGATCCAGTTACGGGGTTCGTAACAAGAAATACAACCAAAATAGACCAATGATCTAATTTACATGGGCACAGCCAATAAATATGATATAACCAAGATATAGGTGCAGCATTGAAGAGAGGTATGCAGGTACACTGATAAATACTGTGTACATTCAGATGAATCTGACATACAGGACTGTGCAAAAGTCTTAGGCACCCTAGATTTTTTTCACGTGGTAGATCCTCCACAGACCCCTCACCTCAACATCCTCGAGGCTGTCTGGGATTACCTGGAGAGACAGAAGCAAGCGAGGTAGACAAGGTTTGCAGAAGAACTGTGACAAGTTCTCCAAGATGCTTGGAACAACCTACCGGGTGACTTCAGTGTACTTTATGTACACTACATGACCTTTAGTATACCTCAGAGAATTGACGCAGTTCAAAAGTCACATTAAATATTGATTCGATTTAGTATTTTACAGTGCTTTTATAGTATTTTTGATGTTTAGAAACTTTGCATTTTATTATTTTTAAAAGCATCTTTGCTTTATAGAATATTTTTTACATGTTCCTTTGCACAGTACTGTATATAGGTACAATATGCTGATTATATTCTTACTGTCAGTCCCAATACTCTGGCCACTGGCTCGGTAACAGATGCCACCCACAATGAGCATAAACCACAGGGAGAAGTTTTGCTGGGCAAAGAGAGACTGTTGAAATGTCCAGCCGCAGGCTGCGGCCATGTGCTGAGCTGATGATTTTGGACAGGCTGCTGAAATCGCTGGTCCCTTGGACACGAGGAGCCACGCTGAGAGTTGGGCCTTGCCCCTTAGGGGCCGGGCCACAGCTCCACAAACAGCTGCAGTCAGTGATAACGGAGAGTCAGGCAGCGAGGCCGTGGTAGGCAGGCCTAGTCAGGGGTGGGTGTTGGTCTCTTTCGGCAAGGACAATGGTCACTAAAGGTATTTCAACACGGGAAAATGTGGAGGAAGTGTCCATCTGGGTAGCCTCCAACCTGGGGGCATGAATGCCAATTTCTCTAACTTACAATAATTTCAGTTACGCCCCACTCCATCTTTTACCATTCGCCGTTCCTTTTTCTACAGTGCTTTCTTCAATGCCCCTCACTTGCCAGCTTCTTACCTCACTCCTCCCCCACCCATCCACCTTCCCCCCTCACCTCACTCCTCCCCCACCCATCCACCTTCCCCCCACCTCACTCCCTCCCCCACCCATCCACCTTCCCCCACCTCACTCCTTCCCCACCCATCCACCTTCCCCCTCACCTCACTCCTCCCCCACCCATCCACCTTCCTCCCACCTCACTCCTCCCCACCCATCCACCTTCCCCCTCACCTCACTCCTCCCCCACCCATCCACCTTCCCCCTCACCTCACTCCCTCCCCCACCCATCCACCTTCCCCCTCACCTCACTCCTCCCCCACCCATCCACCTTCCCCCTCATCTCACTCCTCCCCCACCCATCCACCTTCCCCCTCACCTCACTCCTCCCCCACCCATCCACCTTCCCCCACCTCACTCCCTCCCCCACCCATCCACCTTCCCCCTCACCTCACTCCTCCCCCACCCATCCACCTTCCCCCACCCATCCACCTTCCCCCCCCCTCACTTCCTCCCCCACCCATCCACCTTCCCCCCAGCACTCCCTCCCCCACCCATCCACCTTCCCCCCAGCACTCCCTCCCCCACCCATCCACCTTCCCCCCACCTCACTTTCCCACCCATCCACCTTCCCCCCCACCTCACTTTCCCACCCATCCACCTTCCCCCACCTCCCTCCCTCCCCCACCCATCCACCTTCCCCCTCACCTCACTCCTTCCCCACCCATCCACCTTCCCCCCTCACCTCACTCCTCCCCCACCCATCCACCTTCCCCCTCACCTCACTCCTCCCCCACCCATCCACCTTCCCCCCTCACCTCACTCCTCCCCCACCCATCCACCTTCCCCTACCTCACTCCTCCCCCACCCATCCACCTTCCCCCACCTCACTCCTCCCCCACCCATCCACCTTCCCCCACCTCACTCCCTCCCCCACCCATCCACCTTCCCCCTCACCTCACTCCTCCCCCACCCATC
Source organism: Hemitrygon akajei (assembly GCF_048418815.1). Taxonomy (NCBI): domain Eukaryota; kingdom Metazoa; phylum Chordata; class Chondrichthyes; order Myliobatiformes; family Dasyatidae; genus Hemitrygon; species Hemitrygon akajei. The sequence continues at coordinate 58,236,429 of NC_133145.1, read as the reverse complement.
CACCTTCCCCCCTCACCTCACTCCTCCCCCACCCATCCACCTTCCCCCACCTCACTCCCTCCCCCACCCATCCACCTTCCCCCTCACCTCACTCCTCCCCCACCCATCCACCTTCCCCCCTCACCTCACTCCTCCCCCACCCATCCACCTTCCCTCACCTCACTCCTCCCCCACCCATCCACCTTCCCCCCACCTCACTCCTTCCCCACCCATCCACCTCCCCCCTCACCCGGTTTCACCCATCACCTGCCAGCTTGTGTCCTTTCTCCCCCCCCCCCCCATCTTCTTTCTCTGGCTTCTTCCCCCTTCCTGTCCAGTCCTGATGAAGTGTCTCGGACCAAAAGGTTGGCTCCACGGGTGCTGCCTGACCCTGTGTGTGTGAGTGTGTGTCCTGGAAAGTTGAGTGTGGGTCTGGAGCCTCCACGTGGGTACTAATAAGAAGAGGGCATGTCCCAGACAGTGAGCGTCCTTAATGATGGACCCCGCCATCTTGAGGAATCTTCTCTTGCCGGTGTTCCCGATGGACGGCAGGTTTATGATGTTTTGACATACAAGTGAATTCTTTAAATAAAGTAATTCTTTAAATGCCCAACAACCTAATGAACAACCCTTGCCATGCATGGGCAGAGGACCAATAGTGCCCAGTGTACCGTGCCCAACCTCTCAAAGTCCAACCCCACGGACCCCATCGTGAGAGGTGGAAACGGGTTCTCCTTCCACAAATGCTGCCAGACCTGGGGCTTTGAGCCATTCAGACAATGATCTGTTTCAGTGTAGTCCCTGGCCCTAAGCAGGAAGGCACCTCATCCCTTTAAGATCTTAAAGATGTCAGTTCAACCATTTGCCTCACAGGGTGAACAGAGTTTGCTGCATTTTCTCTTCATGTGACTGACCATCAGCATCAAAGATCCATCATCAAATACCCATCAAAGATCCATCATCAAATACCCATCAAAGATCTATCATCAAAGATCTATCATCAAAGATCCATCAAAGATCTATCATCAAAGATCCATCATCAAAGATCATTACCATCCAGGAGGTACAGGAGTGTGAAGTTCCACACCAACCAGGTTCAAGAATAATTCCCTTCTACCACTGGGTTCTAGAACCAACTGGCACAACCTTAGTCACCAAACATGACCTCATTATAGCAGAACTATGGCCACTTTGATCGCTTTGCACTAAAAAATGGGCTTGCTTTTGTCCCAAATTTATTTTCTTCTAGAAATTACATATAATCTATATTATATTTTTCTGGTGAATGCTGCTTTTATGATGCTAAGCACCTGTGATGCAGCAAGTTTTTCATTGCACCTGTGCACACGTTTGCTTGCGCAGATTACTCAATTTTGGCTTAACTTTGACACTGGGTTTCAATTCCAAGTTTACTTACGTTAAATTCCCAAGCTGTTACTGTGAGTTTTAAGCACGAGTTAAGTTGGAAGGAGATAACATTGGGCTAGATGGGCTGTGGAATCAGGAAGGTTCTTTGTATTAAATGACTTCCCTTCCTCTCAGCACGTAACCCATGTGGAACATTTGAAAGGGCGAACAAGTGCATAAGGGGCAATTTAGATGTTTGGCAACTCAAACAACAGAAGAAAGCAAATGTTGCCATGTGATACTAGGCCACAGGCCTCATGGACATTAATCCTTAATAAAGATGACAACAATTTCAGAAACAAAGACTTTCTTGGACATAAATTAATAACAACAGGTAGAACTTCTATTAACCAGAATCCAAACCTAGTGCCTAAAGGCCTAATTCATTTGTCATTCACTATCTGAACAATAATGGAACTGATTAATATTTTAAAACCTTTATTCAATCTCTGGAGCTCCAGGCAAGGCTTACAAATAAAAAAGAATGAGTGTAAGGACATTAAGAACAAACAATATGACAAATTAATTCTGTTTCCTGCATTTCACGAACATCAATCTTACTCCAAATCTTTATGTCGTACCGAGTGAGCACGGAGAGGGAGATGTTATTGGCTCTGTGGACAATGAGTTCCTAGTGATACAGGGGTGTAATTTAAGATCAGGATAGACCCGGGACCCTGCAGCAGGAACCCAGGGGAAAAGTCAGACAACAAAATGCTTTTTGTTTGTCTTCTCTAAAACCATTTATTGATTAGCTGCTGTGGGTGGGCCGTGAGCCTGTGTGCCTCCCAATTAGGCAGAGGAACGTTGAGTTTACTAGGATTGATGTGTCAAGTGGCCAGTCTTGGGAGTGGAGGTGAGTGGTCAAGGGACAACACCTCCTTGAAGGCAGTCAACCAAACGGGGTAACTCTGCCCCGAGCGGGATGGCAGTCAATTGGAGCTCAAGGCCACACTTACTGTCGGCAAGTGCAAGAGATTCTGCCGTTGCTGGAAACCTTGAGCAGCATACACAAAATGCTGGTTGGACCCAGCATCTATGGGGAGGAATAAACCATCAATGATGACTGTTCATTGATGCTCTCTGAGTTGCTGGGTTCCTGCAGCTCTTTATGTGTCTGATCCTCAGTGTTGGAGTTGGTTTCCCACCCTGTTGACAGACCTGTGGTTAATTGCTAATTGGTTTATTATTGTCATATACAATTGAAGTGCAGAGTGAGGTTCTTTCCCGTGTGCCGTCCAGGCAGATCATTCCATACGCGATACATAAGTGAAGTGATACAAAGTGGAAAACGTTAACGGAATGGTGATTACGAACTCTTGCACAACTTCACCTCCTCCAAGAGGACCTCAACCTTGTCGTTGGGTTCAGAGGCTTGCGTGCCTCAATGACCTGGAGAACTATGTTGGCTGGAGTCAGGGCTTTACACTTTGGCTCTTGGTATGGTCACCAAAGCCGAACAGGTCAAAGGGTAGAGGCCAGACTGAGAGTGGTCCAACGGTCCTCTAAACCCGAGGATTCATCTCAGGGCTAACAACTCCGACTGGTAAAACAAAACTGTTATGGAAACAGCGATGAAGAATCCTTCTGCATCTGAGACTGACGGTATTCCTGAGTCTCCACCCGGGACTTGTGCGACTGACAGTAGTGAAAACCGAGAGGAAGCTCCTGACACGATGAAGGAAGTCCTGAACAGCACCAGAGATGGAAGGCCCTCATTGCTGCCCTAACTGCCAGTGGCCTAACGATCAGTAAGTAAGTAATATCAAGGTACAGAGCTGTGGTGAACTACATATAACTGTCTGGACACGCCCCCCCCCCCCCCCCCCGCTGACTGCTCCTGTGGCTCCTCCCACAGACCCCTGTATAAAGGCGATTGGAGGCACTGCTCCTCCCTCAGCCTCCAAGATGTTGTGTGATGGTCTCTTGCTGCTGACAGTGCTTTCTTCCAGCTAATAACTCCGAGAGTTATTGATGGTGCATCAAAAGCAAAGCTTTTTATGTGTCATCCAGGCAGATAATTTCATGCAGAGTATATCGAGGTGTAACATTAACAGAATGGTGATTACGGACCATGCACAATTTCATCAATGGTCCATAGTCTCCATCCCACCATCACTGAAGGATCCCTGGAATCAGAGGGTTAACCTATGAGAAGCTTTAACTGTCTCTGGGCCTGTGCCCACTGGAGGTCAGAAGGATGGTGGGTGGGGTTGGGAATCTCATTGAAACCTACCGGGTCCTGAAATGTCTGGATGGAGTGGACGTGGAGAAGGTGTTTCCATTAATAGGAGCGTGTAGAATGCATGGGCACAGCCTCAGGACGTCCCTTTAAACCTGAGATGAGGAGGAATATCTTCAGCCAGAGGGTGGTGAATCTGTGAAATCTGTTGCCACAGCGGGCAAATCATTGGGTGTTTTTTTATGACAGAGATTGATAGGTTTTTGAGAAAGCAGGAGAATGGGGTTAAAGCAAAGTCAGCCATGATTGAATGTGGAGCAGACTCAATGACCTGTCCTTTTCCTCTCTGTTACGGTTTTATGACCATCGCCCTAGTGCTTGTTCTCTCTCAGACACAGAGCGGCACAGGCAACTCGTGCCTTGCAAAGTTCAGCCACTGTTGACACGGAATTCCGTCTGCAGAAGATGGTGGGCAGGCCATATTGGTGCCAGAATGTGTGTCGAGTTGACACTTGCAGGCTGCCCATCGCACGGTGGTTGTTAACACCAATGACACATTTCACTTTTCGAAGTACACATGATCAATAAGTAAGTCTGAATCTGAAGTGCCGATGTAGACTGGCTGTGCCGGACGGCCGGTTCCTAACCCATGCCTCCCATGTGTGTAATCAGTGTACAAACTCACAGACCCCACCAGGCCTGCTGAACCTTATCAAAAAACTTAAAAACCGAATCAGGCCATTCAGCCCATTCTGTCTTCTCTGCCGTTCCATCATGGCTGATCTACTATCCCTCTCAAGCCCATTCCTCTGCCTTCTCCCCGTAATCTTTGACACCCTTACTAATTAAGAACCTATCAACCTCTGCTTTAAACATACCCAGCGTCTTGGCCTCCATAGCCGTCTGTGGCAATGAATTCCACAGATTCACCAACCACTGGTTAAAGAAATTCCTCCTCATCTCTTTTCTAAAGGGATGTCCTTCTATTCTGAGGCAGTACTCTCTGGTCCTGGATTCCCCCAGTATAGGAAGTATCCTCTCCATGTCCACTCTACCTATCAATATTCAACAGGTTTCAATGAGATTTCCCCTCATTTTCTAAACTCAAGCGCTCCTCAGACATTAACTCCTTTATTCCTGCAATAATTCGTGAACCTCCTCAGGCAACCACATCCTTTCTTAGATAAGGGCCAAAACTGCTCACAATACTCTAAGTGAAGTCTTGACCAATGCCTTACATTGCTACCTAATTAAAAAAAAGATTGTGGTGAAGATTGCAGTAAAAGGGTAAAAGGGTTAGCAGAGCACAGGAGGGGGCCTCTGCTCCCAGATGCACGGTGACCATTACAGACCAGAATACAGAATGAAGCTATCGATGTGTCTCGGCGCAAAACAACACATGGCGTTCCTCTCAAAGTAGGATAGTGTGACAAGAGAAAAGTTCTGAATGATAATAAAACAATTCCTTTGTGGCACTACTCAACCAGCTGACCCCACTCCTTTGTGTCTCCTCATCACCATTTGAGATTCTGCCAGCAACCGTTGCGTCAAATTTATAGGCGGTCAGAGAGCCAGCGAGATGTACCTATTGTGGCGGTCGGCAAACTGCAGCAGGTCCATCCTAAGAAAGCCGTTATATCATTTCTTTATTTTAGCTATTAAAATTAAAACAAGTCCAATTCAGTTGTTATGTCCTGCTTTGTTCATTGTTCATATAACTTCTCTACATGACTTTCATGCAACAGAAAAAAGGTTCTCTGCAAGATGGCATTCTGGTCAAAGAACATATTGCTGAAGTTTGGACTAGGATTTGTGTTCAGAAACTATTTTGTAAAGGTTTTATTGAATTGATTCAGGATTCAAGTAATTGAACTGGATGTAATTTTGAATTGATGCGACGTTGCTTTTGTTCAGAATGTGAAGTATTCTTCAATTGGAAATTGGATGGTAATTTGCAGTATAATCTCTCTCATTCGGGGAAACAGCTGAGTGTACAGAACACCTTCGGCGTAGTGAATATCACCAGGAAATGGGAAACCTTACACAAAGAAGGCGTCCTGCTAAACGGAGTCAGCCCCGGCGTTAGACGGACACTGTAATGTGATTGAAAATGGTGTATTGTTGTTAGACTGAGCAGGGAACTGTTCTGTTCTTTAACATCACCTAGGTTCGCCACGAGGGAGCGGATAGACCTTGGTTTAAACGTACTTTTTGAAAGATTAGTTTGATTTGTCACATGCACCGTTCATTGAAACATCGGAGCACAGACCGTGAAGTGCGTCGTGTGCCGGGCAACCTGCAAATGTCGCCACACTTGCCGGCCGCCCCCAGCACATCCATAGATTGCGCTGGCTGCGATCACAAACGACACACTTCACTCTATCATTTATCACACGTACATCGAAACAATGCATCTGAATCCCATTCTGAATTCAAATTCAACTCTGAGTTCATTTTCTGTGGAGTCGCTGACGAATGTACAGTCTGACTGCATCTTCTGGACTGGTCGCAGTGGAGCAAAGGGGGGCAGATGCGGATTATTCTGTTCGATGAGTTACGGTTAACAGAGCCCAGTCCTTCCGAGAGCAGTGAATCCCCGAAGCCGGAACCAGGACTTGGAGGAAGAGAGGGGAATTACTTCCACTGGAAAAACTCTGACTTGCTGCAAGATTGTCAGCTGGCCAGGAGGAGGAGAGCTGAATGTGGTCAGTGGTGAGACTCCAGCACCACAAGCCAGGGCGAATGCGTCAGCGTTGGTGAAGACGGACATCAGCCGGCCAGCGCTCAGCCTGGGACAGCCGATCTTTAACTATAGGTTAAACTTTTCCTCCATCTGCTCAGTTTTATAAAACCATAGAACACAGGAGCAAGATCAGGCCATTCAGCCCATTGTGTCTGTTCTGCCATCCCATCACAGCTGATTTATTATCCCTCTCAACTCCATTCCCCTGCCTTCACCCCGTAGCCTTTGACACCCCTACTAATCAAGAAACTATCGACCTTCACTTTAAGTATACCCAATGACGTGGCCTCCATACTGGCCTGTGACAATGAATTCCATAGATTCACCACCCTAGGGCTAAGGAGATTCTTCCTCATCCCTGTTCTAAAGGGTCTTCCTTGTATTCTGAGGCCATGCTCTCTGGTCCTAGACTCTTCCACTAATGGAAGCACCCTCTCCACTTCCACTCTGTCCAGGCCTTTCAATATCGGGCATTGGACAATCTGTGATGAAAGGTTGCTGGAAGGGTTTGGGGTTCACTTATGCCCAGGAATGCAGCCCTCGCTGCCTCAGTAAAGCAGTCAGCGTGATCAGACTCCACCCACCCCGGACATTCCCTCCTCTCCCATCCAGCGGAAGACACAAAACCCTGAAAGCAGGACCCACCAGGCTCCAGGACAGCTTGCCTCCCGCCATTATGACTATTGAACGGTTCCCTGGTACAATACGATGAACTCTTGACCTCACAATCTGCCTCGCTTTGATCTCGTACCGTATCGTCTGTCTGCATTGCCCTCTCTGTACATTCTGCATTCTGCTACTGTTTTCCTTTGTATTGCCTCAAAGTACTTCATGTAATGAATTGATCTGTTTAAACAGTATGCAGTACAAGTTTTTCCAGTACATATGACAATAATAAACCAAGTTATCCTCAACAGCAGTTAAGGTGAGCAGCAAATGTGGGTCTTGTCAATAACTGAGTTGTTCAAAGTAAACATTATCAAAGTACCCTGAGATTCAGTTTCTTGTGGGCATACTCTCTTCGGTTGCCCGGGAGGGGCATCCAGGACATCACCAATTACAGAACAACATCACCTGACTATGTGGGTGATGCCTCCCTCCCAGATGTGCTGAATAACTTCTACGCCTGATTTGAGGCAGAAAATGACGTGGCGGCAAGGAAGTCCACTCCTCCTACAAATACATAGGTGCTGTGTCTCTCCGTGGCTGACGTGTGAAGAACCCTGTGCAGGGTCAACCCACGGAAGGCTACTGGACCAGACAACATTCCTGGTAGAGTGCTCAGAGGATGTGCAGACCAGCTAGCAGATGTTCTCGCTGACATCTTCAACATCTCCCTGAGCAGCGCCACCGTTCCAATGTGCTTCAAGGCTGCCACCATCGTCCCCGTGCCGAAGAAGTCTTCAGTGTCCTGCCTAAATGACTACCGTCCTGTTGCACTCACATCCATCATCATGAAGTGTTTCCAGAGGCTCGTCATGAGGCACTTCAAGACCCTGCTGCCCCCCTCACTGGACCCCCTGCAGTTTGCGTACCGTCCCAACCGCTCAACAGATGATGCCATTGCCACCACCCTCCACCTGGCCCTAACCCACCTGGACAAAAAAGACACATACCTCTGGATGCTGTTCATAGACTTCAGTTCAGCATTCAACACAATCATCCCTCAGAAACTGATTGGAAAGCTGAGCCTATTGGGCCTGAACACCTCCCTGTGCAACTGGATTCTAGACTTCCCGACTGGGAGACCTCAGTCAGTCCGGATCGGGAGCAGCATCTCCAACACCATCACACTGAGCACGGGGCCTCCCAGGACTGTCTCAGTCCACTGCTGTTCACTCTGCTGACCCACGACTGTGCTGCAACACACAACTCGAACCACATCATCAAGTTCGCCGATGACATGACCATGATGGGTCTCATCAGCAAGAACGACGAGTCAGCTTATAGAGAGGAGGTGCAGTGGCTAACGGACTGGTGCAGAGCCAACAACCTGTCTCTTAATGTGAAGAAAACAAAAGAGATGGTTGTTGACTTCAGGAGGGCACGGTGCGACCACTCCCCGCTGAACATCGACGGCTCCTTGGTAGAGATCGTAAACAGCACAAAATTTCTTGTTGTTCACCTGGCGGAGAATCTCACCTGGTCCCTCAACACCAGCTCCATAGCAAAGAAAGCGCAGCAGCGTCTCTACTTTCTGCGAAGGCTGAGGGAAGTCCATCTCCCACCCCCCATCCTCATCACATTCTACAGGGGTTGTATTGAAAGCATCCTGAGCAGCTGCATCACTGCCTGGTTCGGAAATTGCACCATCTCAGATCGCAAGACCCTGCAGCGGATAGTGAGGTCAGCTGAGAAGATCATCGGGGTCTCTCTTCCCGCCATCACGGACATTTACACTGCACGCTGCATCCGCAAAGGAAACAGCATTATGAAGGACCCCACGCACCCCTCATACAATCTCTTCTCCCTCCTGCCGTCTGGGAAAAGGCTCCGAAGCATTCGGGCTCTCACGACCAGACTATGTAACAGTTTCTTCCCCCAAGCTATCAGACTCCTCAATACCCAGAGCCTGGACTGACACCAACTTACTGCCCTCTACTGTGCCTATTGTCTTGTTTATTATTTATTGTAATGCCTGCACTGTTTTGTGCACTTTACGCAGTCCTGGGTAGGTCTGTAGTCTAGTGTAGCTTTCTCTGTGTTGTTTTTTTACGTAGTTCAGTCTGGTTTTTGTACTGTGTCATGTAAAAACATTGTCTCATTTTTACTAAGTACTGTACCAGCAGTTATGGTCAAAATGACAATAAAATGACTTGACTTGACTTGTCCATCGATTTTCAGTGATGACTGAGGCCTGGGCGGGGTTGTATGGGAGACCGGCAGTTGCCCAAGCTGCAGGCCTTCCCCTCTCCACACCACCGATGTTGTCCAAGGGAAGGACACTAGGACCCATGCAGCTTGGCACCGGTGATGTCGCAGAGCAATGTGTTGTTAAGTGCCTTGCTCAAGGACACAAACACGCTGCCTCAGCTGAGGCTCGAACCAGTGACCTTCAGATCACTAGACCGACGCCTTAGCCTCTTGGCCACGCGCCACCCTCAATACTCAATAACTCCAATAACCATAATAGAATCAATGAAAGATTGCACCAACAGGGCAGAAAGTGTGCAAAAGACAACAAACTGTGCAAATCCACAAAAAAAGTAATAATAATAAATAAACAATAAATATCAAGAACATGAGATGAAGAGTCCTTGAAAGTGAGTCCATTAGTTGTGGGAACTGTTCAGTGAATGGATGAGTGAAGTTGAGTTAAGTTATCTCCTTTAGTTCAGAAGTCTGATGGTTGAGGGGTAATATCTGTTCCTAAACCTGGTGCTGTGGGTCCTGAGGCTCCTGTACCTCCTTCCTGGTGGTTGATGGGTAATATCTGTTCCTAAACCTGGTGCTGTGGGTCCTGAGGCTCCTGTACCTCCTTCCTGATGGCTGAGGGGTAATATCTGTTCCTGAACCTGGTGCTGTGGGTCCTGAGGCTCCTGTACCTCCTTCCTGATGGCTGAGGGGTAATATCTGTTCCTGAACCTGGTGCTGTGGGTCCTGAGGCTCCTGTACCTCCCTCCTGATGGTATATTGGTAAACTCACAGCTGCACGGGTACGCAGGTACAGACAACAACACACACAATGTAAATTATACAAGATAGAGAAGCAAATATGTTCGGCACACCCAATGGAGGCCCCGGTTCTCTCCCCTGGGCAGCTGCAGAGCACTGTGTCCAAGGCAACCCCATGGCCGAGGCCTAGTCCTCACCACAACCTAAGCAATGCAGCTACCCCTCTGCCGGTCTAGCCAATGAACGGACTTGCAGTATTCTACATCGTGAGGGCCTTGTGAGCCCCTTAAAAATGTCCAAGTCAGCCACTCGCTCCACTTGTTGGATTGGGCTCTGTCTCGACGCAACAGTACACGACAAGTCCAGGCAACAGCTGAACAACAATACACAATAAGTCCAGCTCCATTGCTTTTGAGCAACAAATTGAGGGGACGGTCCTGCAGAATTTGATGTCCTTAGTATCCAGCAGGGACTTGCAATCGTACAAAAGCCTTACAGGACAAACAAATGCACCCTTGATTGGACCCGAGTCACCATTCCATGCTGACCTTGCATGTCTCCCACCTTCCGTCGGTCTGCTCCCACCTCCCCATTTCCCCTTCCTTTATTCCTTTACTCTCTCAGCTTGACCCTCTGAGAACATGGCTTCTAATTGGATTACACAGTCGTTCCACCCAAAACTCCAATTACACTTCTCTCAGCCGTGACCTTACACCTTGACATTGGCTCCACCCCAAGTTCCTATTGCCCCACCCAGACCTGGCCCATCCCGTGATGCCATTGGCCTACACCGTCCTGGTTCCACCCCACTTCCTTTAGTCCCGCCCCTCCATCACCATTGGCTCCCCTGCTGATGGTAGGTGGAGCCTGAGATCTGGACTATCCATGCACGTTGTCTGCAAGAGGTTAACCACTTGCAGATCTTGCTCCCTCTACGTCCCAGTGAACGAAGGGGAAAATTAATAAAATGCTGCAGTGGTTGCTGTGTATGAAGGAGTGGGAATAGTTGGCAGACGCTCTAACACTGAGTGAAAAACTATTCATTAGCATTCCTTTTGTGTGGATCCAAATTGCCGCACTTTAGCTGTTAACAGTAATAAATATTGCCTGGCCAACGTGGCTAGGCAGCTAATGCACTTTCAAAAGCATCCAGTCTTAAATCTAACCTGTGTCATAACATGTTTCAGTCCAACGATCAAAGCTTTATCAAAGGGATGCAGTCCAAAAGCTGGTCTGAGTCAGAATTTAATGCAAATTCCAAACAATTGCAACCAGTGGTGGAAGGAGATTCTGCAGATGTTGGAAATCCAGAGCAACACACACAAAATGCTGGAGAAACTCAGCAGGTCAGGCAGCATTAGGGTTGTAATTCACTGCAATATTCTAAATATGGCTTTACCAACATATACAATTGCAACATAAAATCCTAATTTCTATACTTAATACCCTGACTAAGGAGGGTTAGTCCCTTTCAAGATTTGACCAATCAAGAGTCTATAAACCTCTGCCTTAAATATTCGTAAAGACTTAACCTCCACAGCTGCCTGTGGCAATGAATTCCACACATTCACCGCACTCTGGCTAAAGAAATTCTTCCGCATCTCCATTCTAAAAGGACGTGCTTCATTCTGAGGCTGTGTCCTCTGGTTCTAGACTCTCTCACCATAGGAAACATCCTCTCCACATTCACTGTGTCAAGACCTTTCACCATTCAGTACGTTTCAATTGGGCCACCCCTCATTCTTCTGAATTCTAGTGAATACAGGCCCAGAGCCATGAAACGCAAGCTGTTCAACCCTAGAATCATTTCCGTGAACCTCCTTTGAACCCTCTCCAGCGTCAGTACATCCTTTCTAAGATAAGGGTTTCAATAGGTTTCAAAGGCACATTTAATCTCAGAGAAATATACACAACACACAGCCCGAAATTCTTGTTCTTCACAAGCATCCATGGAAAGAGAGGAGTGCTCCAAAGAATGAATGACACAGTTAAATGTTAGAACCCTAAAGGCCCCCAGCTCACCCCCCACGTGTAATCAGCAGCAAAGCATCAGTAAAGGATCACAATACTCCAAGCGAGCCCTCACCAGTGCTTTATAAAGCCTCAGCATTACATCCTGGCTTTTGTATTGTAAAACGTTTGCCGTTCCTTGGCCCACTAACTCAGATGACCAAGATCACTCTGTAGTTACTTATAATGAACTTCACTCATCACCACCGTCTCACCAGAGCCTGATCCCGGTTCATGCAGAAACAAAGAACTCTGGGGATGCTCAGCTGGTTGGGCAGCATCTGTGAAGAGAGAAATGGTTCATCTTTCAAAACTGGGAAAGTTGTGGAGGCAGGGAGAGATTCAGCAGACCCCTCAGCCCATTGAGTCCGTGCTAACCATCTCTAAAGGGCTGGGTTGATCAGAACCAAACAATTTGAGTGTCCAGGAGATGTGGTAACAAGTGTACACACACAACAGCGTAACTTACATCTAATTTATTATCATAAAACAGAATGCACAAATAAACCACACTAAGTAGTAAGTTACAAAGATTTCAGGGCTCAATATTTGTAGCTCGCACGTGACTGTTGTTGTCATTGGGGGACTCGATTGTCGCTGTTGTCAGGGCAGCTCTGAATTCCGACTTGTGAAATCGCCCTGGATCAGACCTTGGTCTAGACGAAGTCCCATGGAAGGTGCCTCAGTAAATAGGGGTTCGATCCACAAGCACTGAGAGACACGCAGAGACAGATGAATTCATGCCACTGGTGTCCGAGGCCAAAGAGAATCCAGTTGCTATCGGCAAACGTTTAACAAACCGGCAGTGTTTAACTTGTACAGAGTTAAAGTCTCGCTTGGAATTGCTCATACTCTCATCTAATATTTTTACAAAATGTAATACACCACCACCAAGTTCTCTTTGACTCTAATTCCACCTTTCCCCTTTCTCTTCTCCTATGGACTACCCCCCCTCCCAGATACAGACCAGGGACAACATACAATGGCAAATCAGCCAGAACAATTTTTCTGGGGGGATGTGGGAGGAAACCAGAATAGTTGGGGGCAAGCGCATGTGGTCACAGGGAGGACATGCGAACTCCACACAGACAGCAGCGAAGCTCTGCAGTGAGAATGGGGCCCTGGAGCGGTGGGGTAGAGGCTCTACCATCTGTGATTCCCTGGTCAGGAATGGGGGCAAGGGTAACTCAGCAGTTAGTGCGATGCTGTTACAGAATTCGGAGTCCAATTCTGGCAGCATTCCGTAAGGAGTCTCTGTGGAATGCATGGGATTTCTCCGGGTGCTCCGGTTTCCTCCCACAGTCCACAGACGTACCGGGTAGGTTAATTGGTCATTGTAAATTGCCCAGTGATCAGGATAGGGTTAATTGGGGCTTTTGGGGGTTGTTGGGCCAGTGTGGCTTGAAGGGACGGAAGGGCCAATTCCATGCTGATTCACTAAGTAAACAAACAAATAAACGAGTAAATAAGTAAATACAACAAGTCCTGTGAGGAAGTGAGGAGGGAAGGAGAGAATGAAAAGGAGGGGCTGGAATGAGGAAGTAGTGAATGGATGATAGTGAAGGGAGAAAGAGGGTGGTGGGGGGGGGGGGTGAATAAGTGGAACAACCAGACTTGGAGTTGAGTCCGGGTGGCTGTTTCACGCCCAGTCAGAAGATGAGGCGCCATCACTCGAGCCTTCATTTCTCCGGTCTGAAGCTGACTGACAACACACGGGATTGGATTAAAAGGGCTGCCGTTCCAAACGGTCACTTTCATTAGAGGAATCTCCGAATCTCAGTTCCTAACACTTTGGGAGCAGGCATCAGATCCTGTACTCCCATTGGGTTCCAGACTAGATTCCAACAAAGACAAACTATTGGATTGGACTCCTTCAATTAAAAAATTGATCTTGGATAGATCTTATTGACACGTTAGATTTAAAACTGGACCTCTTTGACACTTGAGATGGATGTTAGACTGTGGGGTTCTGTAGAAAGCATCCTATCCGGCTGTAACAGGGTAACTGTTCTGCCCTGGCCTCTGGCTGATTTACTTCAGCATCATCACCAGCATTCAGTTTTTCAAATACCAGCTGCTCCCCAGAGACGCATCCTTCTCCCTCACAACGAGCCAGCTATCAAGTTAAGTCCCATTTCATGAGCCCTCCTTATAAACGGCACAGAACAAAGAGAGCAACAATCTGTAGCTGTGAACCTTTTTGTAAACTTGGGATCGCAGGAAGAAAGGAAGGAGATTTTCTGTCTATGGGAGTCCAGTGAGGCGTTGGTCAGATTGCACAGAACAGAGGGAACAGAACACCAGAGCATAGCACAGGCCCTTCGGCCCACAATGCTGTGCTGACCTTTATGTGCCTGTCCAAGAGTTCCTTAAAAGCCCCTGATGTATCTGGCTCTGTCACCAGCCCTGGCAGGGCATTCCATACCCTCACCATCTGCATCTGGAATATCAGGAGCAATTTTGGGTCCTGTACGTGAGAGAAGATGGGTTGACCCCAGATAGGGTCCAGAGGAGGTTCACAAGAGTGAGGAACATTTGATGTATTGGAATTGGTCTATTGTTGTCACGTGTACTGAGATACAGTGAGAAGCTTGTCATACAGATCAGATCACTACCCGGTACACTGAGGTACGAGAAGATAAAATATCAACAATGCAGGATAAAATGTAAAAGCGACAGAGGGAGTGAAAGATCACAACGAGGTAAATTGTGAGGCCAAGAATCTGTCTTATTGTACAGGGGGTGCATTCAGGAGTCTGATAACAGTGGGGCAGGAGCTGTCCTTGACTGTAGGGGTACGGTATCTTCTGCCCGGTGGGAGAGGGGAGAGGAGTGTCCTGGGTGGGTGGGGTCTTTGATTATCTGACCACTTTACTGAGGCACCTTTCGTATTCTGATTGGCCCCTTGTTGAAAGTTCAAACCCTTCATTCCTTCTGAAGGCAAGATAATCAACAGTTCAGGAAGTGCAATTTGACAAATCTTCACACTAAGTTATACATTTTGGAAATGCAAAAATACGGGGAAGAAATGTGATATTTTTAAATGTGTAGGGGCAGAGTTCACCCTGCCTCTCTCTCACACACACATATACACTTCTATTCTCTGTCTCTCTCACCCATGTACAAGCTCTCCTTCACACACACATAGTCTCACACACTCTCTCTTGCACACACACACTCTCTCTTACAGAAACACACACACTCTCCCTCACACACACTCACTCTCTCGCTTACACACACACTCTCTTACAGAAACACTCTCTCTCTCGCATACACACACTCTCTTACAGAAACACACACACTCTCTCTCACACACACACACTCTCTTACAGAAACACACACACACTCTCTCTCTCGCATACACACACACTCTCTTACAGAAACACACACACACTCTCACGCGTGCACACACACACACTCTCTCTTACAGAAACACACACACTCTCCCTCACACACACTGATGCACCATCAATAACTCACTCTGAGATGTAAGAAGTGAGGTATCGGCTTTTATTGACTGGAAGAATGAACAACACTACATCCTGGAGAATGAGGCCGGGCTCAGGCCTCAATCGCCTCTATACAGGGGTCTGTGGGAGGAGCCACAGGAGCAGTCCAGACAGGTATATGTAGTTCACCACACACACATAGTCTCACGCACACTTTCTCTCGCATACACACACACACTCTCTTACAGAAACACACACACTCTCTCTCTCGCATACACACACACACTCTCTTACAGAAACACACACACACTCTCTCTCGCATACACACACACACACACACACACACACTCTCTTACAGAAGCACACACTCTCTCTCTCACACACACACATACACTCTCTTACAGAAACACACACTCTCTTGCATACACACACACACTCTCTTACAGAAACACACACACACTCACTCCTCGGGACAGGAGTGGAAGCAAGTGCCCATGAAGTGCCCCCCTCTGGTGCAGAAGTGTTGCAGGGCACATGGTTCTCGTACTGCTGCCTCGAGTCCTGTTGGGTGGTTTTAATGCGACTGTGTTGAACACGTCAGTGAGTACTCTCTGGCTCAGAGAGTCAGCCGGGCTGGATCCTCATCGGGAGTCCGCCAGTCCAGACCATCTGCCTCTTACAAAAAGAGCCAACAGCTGGGAGGTGCCATGGTTAATTGATTCGTCCCTTGCATCTCCCTGTGCTGGAGGGCGATGGCAACTCAGGCGTGTGTGTGGAATGAGCCAGCTTTAATGGGCTAAAAGACTTTCTCCATCTCTCTTACCCTCAGGCACCGTGCAATCATGATGTCTAAACAGTTACACGAGCCCAGGCTGTGCGTGTAAGCCTCTCAGAGCCCTGAGCTAGCCCCAGGTGGGAGAGTGGAGTTGCGAAGTAACATCAGCCAGCATCTTAGACCAGGCCTGGGGCGCTGTCATCTTCTCCTGTTCCTATTTTTGTGCTTTTTAAAGCTAATAACAGAACTCAGAGTATCTCTGAGATGATTGAATCGTAGCAAGTTATGGCGCAGGAGGAGTCCGTTTGCCCCATTTGGTTCATACAGGCTAAAAGCGGAGCAAATAGGTTAATCACAAACACAACAAAGTCTGCAGATGCTGGAAATCCAAAGCAACACACACGGAACACTGGAGGCCAGGCAGCGCTCATGGAAAAGGGTAAACAGTCGTTTGTACAATTTAGAAAGAGCAAAGGGAAGCGAAGTCCCTAAAATAGAACCCAGTGAAAACCCTTATAATTACAAAAATACGTTCAGATGTATCTAATAAAATTAAAAATGATTGGGAAAGGGAACTTAAGCTTACTTTACCTATCGAAAAATGGGAAAAAATTCTTCAATTAGTTAATTCCTCCCCTGTATGTGCTAAATATTCGTTGGTACAGTTTAAAGTAGTGCATAGGGCCCATATGTCTAAGGATAAATTAGCTTGTAATTATTCTCACATAAGTCCAGTGTGTGATAGATGTCATTCTGAGACAGCCTCTTTAACCCATACGTTTTGGTCATGTTCTTCTTTGAAAAAATATTGGGAAGATATCTTTGATATTATTTCAACTGTATTGAATATTGATTTACAACCTCATCCTATTACTGCAATTTTTGGTTTACCAATGATAGAACCTCATCACTTAACCTCTTCAGCACGTCAGATGATTGCATTTCTTACATTAATGGCTAAAAGATCTATTTTGCTGAATTGGAAAGAGATTAATCCTCCCACCACATTTCACCGGTTCTCTCAAACTATGTTATGTTTAAACTTAGAAAGAAATCAGAAGTGTTATATACGATCCATCCATTAAATTTGAAAAGACTTGGAGACCTTTTATTCAACACTTTCATTTGATGTGATTTGACCTCTTTCCAAACCTATTCTCTTGTTTTAATATATGCAGGGAGGTTGGGAGTTAATGACACTAATGGTTTTCTCTTTTTTGATGTTACAAACAGCCCATGTTCTTTTCTTTCTTAGTTTTTGGTTAGTATTGTTTAGATTAGTTTTTTTGGGGGGGTATATATTGTTTTTTTTTCTTTTTGGATATGTTAATCCTTTTTTATACCTATACTATATTTGTACTTGAACAATTTTGGGAGGTTTTTTACCTTTGTATTAACTGAATATATATTTACATATGTTAACATTAACAATGTAATCCCAATAATTGTGTATTAATATTATGTTATATCCATTATTTTGATATTAATAAAAAGATAGAAAAAGACAAGGAAGAGTAAACAGTCGAAGTTTCAGGCCAAGACCTTCTTCAGGATGGAGAAGGAAGGGGAGAGATGCCAGAATAAAACAGTAGGGGCAGGGGAAAGAGGCTCTGGAGGGTGATAGGTGAAGCCGGGTCAGTGGGAAAGGTCAAGGGCCGCAGAAGGAAGTATCTGATAGGAGAGTTCAAAGTTCAAAACTTCAAAGTAAAATTTGTTATCAGAGTACATACATGTTACCACATAAAACCCTGACAGCACACACAAAATGCTGGAGGAACTCAGCAGGTTAGGCAGCATCTACCAATACGTCGACTGTACACTTTTCCATAGATGCTGCCTGGCCTGCTGAGTTCCTCCAGCATTTTGTGTTTGTTGCTCGGATTTCCAGCATCTGCAGATTTTTTCTTGTTTGACGTACAACCCTGAGATTCTTTTTCTGCAGGCATAGTTAGCAAATCTGTAGAACAGGAACTGTGAAGTGCAAACATCAGGAACTGTTAACTGTAAACAAACTGCAAATGCAGATATAAATAAATAGCAATAAATAATAATCATGAAATAACAATATAATGGAGTCCTTAAATGAGTGTAGTTATCCCCTTTTGTTCATGAGTCTCCTGGCTGAGGGGTAGTAACTGTTCCTGAACCTGGTGGTGTGAGTCCTGAGGCTCTTGTACCTTCTACCTGATGAGAAGAGAGCACGGCCTGGGTGGTGAGGATCTTTGATGATGGATGCTGCGTTCCCATGGCAACGTTTCACATAGATGTGCTCAATGGTTGGGAGGGTTTTACCCGTGAGGTACTGGGCTGAATCCACTACCTTTTGTAGGATTTTCCACTCGAAGTTCCCATACCAGGTTGTAGATCAGACAGTCTGCACACTTTCCACCACACATCCATGGAAGTTTGCCAAGGTTTTTGATGACATGTCAAACCTCTGCAAACTCCTGAGCAAGTCGAGGCGCTGTCGTGCTTTCTTCACGATAATATTTATATGATGGGTCCAGGACAGGTCCTCTGAGATAGTGACACCCAGGAATTCAAAGTTACTAACTCACCCCACCTCTGATCCTCTCATTATTACAGGCTCATGGATCTCTGGTTCCCCTCTCCTGAAGTCCACAATCAGTTCCTCGGTCTTCTTGACGTTGAGTGAGAGATTGTTGTTATGACTCCACTCAGCCACATTTTCAGTCTCTTTCCTGTATGCTGATTCATCGCTCGCATAAGGTCACGTCTGGAATTTCCAGTTGGCGGATGATTTCCCTCCACGCCGCTCTGACATGTTGGGAAATCATGGTCGTGGCTGGTTACGGCAGTGGTTTGCCTTTGTCTTCTGCCGGGGGAGCTTAAACGGATCACCAGCTCTTGCAGTGGATGACCAGGACGTCAGGTGCCTCGTCCTGCTCTTAGCGTCCCATAATGCCTGCTGGATTTCCTTCGTGACCGTTGGACCATTAATCGGTCTCCTCCGCTCAGTCCGCCAGGGCCAGACTTCACACGCTGGGATAGGCAGACCCCCTACCTCACCGACGGTCAAAGACCCGTCGGCTACCCTCACCCGGTTTGGCCCGTCTGCCGAGACGGTTTACCGGGGAGTGGCCGCTGCGGGTGTTACGGCTACTTGGAGCCACAGGTGAGAGCTGAGCGCCAGGTGGGGACCAAAGGTGGACGAGCTGCCCTGAAAAAGGGCACGGCGGGCCCCCCCCCACCAGAGGTGCAACCCCTCCCTAGACACCCCATACACTCCTATTCATCACCACTTTTGATATAGCCCCCAACAGTGGTGTCTTCAGTGAGCTTGACTATGGTGTTGGAGCTGTACTTAGCCACACAGACATAGGTGCAAAGTGAGTAGAACAGGGGGCTAAGCACACAGACCTGTGGTGCTCCTGTGCTGATGGAGAAGTTTTTGCCAACCTGAACTCACCAGGATCTGCAATTGAGGAAATCCAGGATCCAATTGCACCAAGGGGGTATTGAGGTCCAGGTCTTGGAGTTTACTGATTAGTTTTGAGGGGATGATGGTGTTAAATGCCGAGCTGTAGTCGATGAAGAGCATCCTGGTGTAAGCATCTTTGCTGTCCAGATGTTCCAGGGTTGTGTGAAGAGCCAACGAGAGAGCTTCTGCTTCAGTAGGTGAGCTGCTGTGGATCCAAGTCACCGTTCAGAGGGGAGTGGACAATGGGAGAAAGGGGAGGAGCAGGGGACCAAGGGAGAAATAATAGGCGGGTGAGACGAAGTGAAAGGTCAGAGTGTGGAATTGGGGGTGGAGGAGGGGAGGTGGAGTTTATTCATCGGAAGGAGAAATCGATATTCATGCCATCAGGTTGGAGGCTACCCAGAGGGAATATAAAGTGGGGCTCCTCCATCCTGAGAGTGGCCTCATCTTGGCACAAGAGGAGGCCATGGATAGGCATCTCGGTATGGGAATGTCAACTGGTGGGCCCTCCCCACCACTGGGCGTATCTACAAGGAGCGTTCCCACAGCAAAGCAGCATCCATCGTCACAGGCCCCAGCATCCAGGCCATGCTCTCTTCTTGCTGCTACCGTCAGGCAGGAGGTCCAAGACCACTGGATCCCAACACTACCAGGCTGAGGTACAGGTGGGTTCCTTCAACCTTCAGCCTCCTCAACCAGTGTGGATAACTTCACTCTAAACTGATTCCACAACCTTCACACTCATTTTTAAGGACACCACAGCTCATGTTCTCAGAATTAAATATTTTTATTTGCATGATTCACCTTCTTTTGCATTTTGGTTGTTTGTCATTTTTGTTTTTGTTTACGTTTCTGAGGAACCAGTGAGAAAAGGACTTGGAACGGAGTATGGAGAGATGATAAAGACTAGGCTAGAGTAGGAGGGATCGGAAATCAGATTGGAAGACTTGAGCCCCTGTCAGAGGGATTAGAAGGGTCCAATCCACAGTCTGGGATAGGCTTGAAAGAGGAAGTTCAACTGTTCTGATCAGTAACCATGGCAACAGAGCATCTTTAAAGAAGTTAGAAGTGAAGATATTGTTTA
Organism: Hemitrygon akajei; assembly: GCF_048418815.1. Lineage (NCBI taxonomy): Eukaryota > Metazoa > Chordata > Chondrichthyes > Myliobatiformes > Dasyatidae > Hemitrygon > Hemitrygon akajei. The sequence goes on along the minus strand of NC_133145.1, from coordinate 58,215,743 downwards.
GTCTGCACAATTTTGAAATGATGGTGCAACTTGGCGGTTTTAGATGACAGACATTAATCTCTCCCACTTGGCAATAAAATCATTGGCCCACGTCAGATTTAATTGAAAGAATCTGCTAAAAGCTTCCATAAATACCGAGCTTGGTTCCCATGGCAACTGCTGGGATTGAAACTGAGGACTGCAGGCCAACTCAGCCAATCCAGCCTGCGAGGAGGCCCCATGGCACAGCAGGCCGAGTTTGCAGAAGGCCCGGTCCGTGAGGAAGGATTCCGGTGAAAGGTCCAAGGAGGCAGTCATCCCTTGTGGGAAACACAGGCAAACTGACTGGCCAGCTCTGTCTCTCTGGCCTGGAATTCCCTCCTGGATTTTTCCGTAATGTTAGGGATGTAATCTCTGACAAAAGCATAGTGACGATGGGGCACTTTTACACTTCCAGCTCTGGGCCACTGGTTAGTGGTCCTGTCTGTCTTATTGCAACCTGGGATTAAACCCTTCGGTTTCAGGTGCTCAATGGTTACATGGAGCAGACACAATGGGCTGAATGTCCTCATTCTGCCCACCGAGTCTTATGGTCCTCTGGCAGTTTTACTACGTTTAGGCCATGGTAAGACTTTCAGACAAAGGAGCAGAAATAGGCCATTTGGCCCATCGAGTCTGCTCCACCATTCAATCGTGACTGATTTATTTTCCCTCTCAACTCCATTCTCCTGCGTTTAAATTCTATGATTTGTATAGAAAGCAATGGATAAAGCTAAACAGAACTACTCTCTGTTAAAATGACAGGCGTTTGTAAATGTGCTTTGAAGATGCATTAGCATCAAATTGCCTTCTGAATCTCTACACTGAGGCTGCCTGAAAACTGGAAAATGTAATCAACAGCTATAAAGGAATTGACAATCATGGGAGCTGTCATTCGTAAGCATGACATTAACTTAATGTAATCTTCCTTTAAATTAAAAGTTTAATTTAATACCTTGTAATTTTATTAAATAATACCTTATTATAATAATATTGATATATATTATGATATAATAATAAATACCTTATTGATCCCGAGTGGGAAATTCTTTCATTACAGCAGCAACATTTAAAAACACTCTTAGCAGAGTGCAGATTTAATAAAGTACAGAATAATAATATGCACAATAATAATTTACCAATGTGTAGTAATGATGTATGAAATAATAAAGTGGAGACTACTGTACTATGATGTGTGTTCTCCTGTCACACAGAGATGATCTGTTGTAAATGCTTATTGCATTTAGTAGGAAAGATTTTCTGTAACGATCCTCCTGACAGTGAGTCTGATTGAAAGGGTGCTCCGCTGCTATTCAGTAGTTCGCGGAGAGGATGTGCCAGATTGTCCATAATGGATAACTGTTTAGTGACCTCCTCTCCATCACTAACTCAGAAGAGTCTGGCCTGTAGCCAAGGACGGATCCAGCCTTTTTGATGAGTTTGTTTAGTTTATACTATTGATAATGTTATAATACTGATTCACAAGCCTTCTCTAAATCTGATTTTCAGAAATCATATCCTTAAATCTCCTTAATTCTTACCTGCAATCTCCATCCCCAAACATCCCAGTCTTCCTGGAAATTTCTGTTTATATATTTCAATCCCTCACACCCATTCTCTCACACACACACACACACACACACACACACACACACACACACACACACACACACACACACACACACACACACATACACACACACACACAGACACATACACATACATACACACCCATACATACAGACACACACACCCATACACACAGACACACAGACACACACACACACCCATACACACAGACAGACAGACACACACACACATACACACCCTTACATACAGACGCACACACACACACACACACACACCCATACATACAGATGCACACACACACAGACACACACACACAGACACACACACACAAACACATACATACACACCCACACATACAGACACACACACACCCATATATACACACACACCCATACACACAGACACACACACATACACACACACCCATATACACAGACACACACACACAAACACATACACACACACCCATACATACAGACACACCCCCCCATATACACACACACACACACACACACACACACACACGCCTCCTTGATGTACATTTCTGTGTTACATGTGCAATGACACAGCCTCAGAATAGAGGGACGCCCCTTTAGAACGGAGTTGAGCAGGAATTTCTTTAGCCAGAGGATGGTGAATCTGTGGAATTCATTGCCACAGAGGATAATGGAGGCCAAGTCATTAGGCATGGAGGTTGACGGGTTCATGATTATGGAATCTGAGGGTGGTACACACTGCATTCGGAACAAGCCTCCAGAGGAAGCGGTTGAGACACCTGGAGAGGTACAGGGGCTCCAACCATTTCTATGCCGGGGCCTCTACCGTTAACCGTGAGGTCTGTGGACCGAAGTTGGGGAAACCCTGGATGAGGGGAACATGGGCTAAACGTGGGCAAATGGGCCAGCTTAGGCGAGCATCTTGGTTGGCATGGAGGGTGGGCCGAACGGCCTGTTTCCACAGTGTGTGGCTGTGAGAGAAGGTAGCTGGACGATGAGAAGATGAGGCCCGTAGGGGAGGGAATGAATCGAGGGAGGAGGCAGAGAAAAAGTGAATAGAAATGAATGAAAGAAAACAAGAAGAAGAGAATGAGGGAGTGAAAGGAACAATGGGGAGGAGGAAGAAAGGAAATTGAATTCATAGCACAGAGACATCATGTGGGAACTGGCTCAGTGTGTGAGGACCCAGCAACCATCGCTGTACAATTCATCTTTTATATTCCGTCCATCACAACCAGAGAGTCCGTAGAAGGTTGCAAACTCAACCAGCTCCATCGTGGCAGGAGACTCCCTGGTTTCCAGGACCCCCTTCAAAAGGTAATGCCCCCAAAAGGTGGCATCCATCAGCAAGGACCCCCATCACCCAGGACCTGCCTCCTTCTCATTCTTACCATTAGGGAGGAGGTACAGGAGCCTGAAGACTCACACTCGATGTTTTAGGAACGTCTTCCCCTCCGCCTTCAGATTTCTGAACAGAAAATGAGCCAACGTCACTACTTTTACTCTCTTTTTGCTCTGCTAATTTAATTTATTTTTAAATATATTTCTTACTGTAATTTATAGTTCTTACGTATTGCACTGTTCTGCTGCTGCAAAACAACAAATTTCACTAGTACAGTATGTCAGTGATGACAAACCTGAGTCTGATTTTGACCCCCATCCCCCCTCCCCGTTCAGCCTCAGGTCAGTGATCGAATCGGATACAGCTAATTGGATCGTGCCATGCTGAGGGCTGGACAATTGGCCGTTGCCTGGGGACCGGTTCGGACGACCGCTGGAGGTTTACAGGGCAGAGTGTGTGATTTGGAAGCGCAGCGGTGTGAAGTGCAGGTGGACGTTTCTGATGGGCAGAGAATAAAGTGCACTTTATAGAAACAACGCCTGGAACAATGCTCGGACGACGGGCCGCAAGGCGGATAGTTTAAAGGCTCGTTTGTAATCGCTGATCGTTTGGGAAAATGATAAGCCCAGAGACTGTCTGCCTGGTGTCAGTGGTCGCATAACCAGGACTTGTGATCTGCACCGGCTGCTTATATGACCATCCGCCACCTGCCCCCATGGCTTCACGTCACCTTGATTGAGAGGGGCCGGAGGGGCTAAGCAGGTGCTACACCTTGCCCAAGGGTGACTTGCAGGCTAGCGGAGGGAAGGAGCACCTTACACCTCCCTTGGTAGAGACATGTAACATGTATAAAACATGTAAAAACACCCGTGTGTCTTTGGAACGCGGGAGGAAACCAGAGCACCCGGAAGAAACCCGTGCAGTTGCTGGGAGAGGGTACAAATTCCTTAGTCAAGTCAAATCACTTTTTATTGTCATTTCGACCATAAACTGCTGGTACAGTACACAGTAAAAACAAAACAACATTCCTCCAGGACCCTGGTGCTACATGAAACAACACAAAACTACATTAAACACAAAATACACGGCAAATGCTGTGGTCAAAACAACACGCACAACACGCTGGAGGTCGGGCAGCATCCATGGAAACGAGCAGTCAACGCTTTGGGCCGAGACCCTTCGTCAAGACTACATTAGACTTCAGACCTACACGGGACTACATAAAGTGCACAAATCAGTGCAAGACAGTACAATAATTAATAAACAAGACAATAGGCACAGTAAAGGGAAAATTACAATATAATAATAAATAATGTAAATATAAATGTAAACAATGTTTTAGCAGGAATTGAGAAAGAAATGAACAAAAATTACAAAGGGAGTGGTGTGTGTGTGTGTGTGTGTGTGTGTGTGTGTGTGTGTGTGTGTGTGTGTGTGTGTGTGTGTGTGTGTGTGTGTGTGTGTGTGTGAGTGTGAGTGTGTGTGTGTGTGTCTGTGTGTCTGTGTGTGTGTGTGTGTGTCTGTCTGTCTGTCTGTCTGTGTGAGACTAGACTCTGGGTACTGAGGAGTCTGATAGCTTGGGGGAAGAAACTGTTACACAGTCTGGTCGTGAGAGCCCGAATGCTTCGGTGCCTTTTCCCAGATGGCAGGAGGGAGAAGAGTTTGTGTGAGGGGTGCGTGGGGTTCTTCACAATGCTGTTAGCTTTGCGGGTGCAGCGTGTGGTATAAATGGCAGGATTGAACTCGGCACTGTATTGGCCTCGTGCTAACCACCACCATGCTGCCCCGCCACTGTGGCCTATTTTGTGCATTGCAAGATGCCACAATCACCAACGTGGGGGTAGCAGAGACAGTCAGTATCAGTGCTCAGAGGTAAATACTGCACAGATCCCAAATGAGTCCTCTGGACTATAATTGCTCGTTTAATCCTGTTACCCCTTTAAGTCTAGTGATAGTTGAAGTGTTGCACAGAGCTGTGCTGTGGAACGGGGTTTTCAGTCTCTTCTCTGACTACGCAGCTCCTGTCCCTCCTGTGGCCACGTGTGTATTTAAATACCTGGAGTGGCCGCTGCTCAAGTTCTGGTTACACTTCAGCCCCCTGCTCCCGATCTGCGGTCACCTGGTACGCAGGGCAGAGGGTTGCTCAGGGCATCTCCTGCTCGGTTTGCTGGGACCTGTCCAGGCACCTTCTGCATTTTGTTACCTTGCCCACCTCAACCACTTCCTCTGGCAGCTTGTTTCATAATTACCTACACAGTAGGGTAATTAACCTGCCTTGGGTCAGGGGTTGAAAGTGGACTACCGGGAGGAGACCCGCGAGTTCACAGAGGAGAACGTGCAGACTCCACACAGACAGTGCCCGAGGCTGGGATTGAACCTGCGTCACCCCAGTCTTAGGTCTAATTCCGCTTTGCACACTGAAACGGAAAGGGTTCTGTGACTGAGGTGAACAGATCAGTCCGCAACAACGGCCCTGTGCTCAACGTCAGTAAGACCGAGGAATTGATCGTGGATGTCAGGAAGGGGAAGCCGAGGGAACACACTCTGGTCCTCATCGAGGGATCAGCAGTGGAAAGAGTGATCCTGGGGGTCCACATCACTGGAGATCTACCCTGGGCTCAGCATATTGATGCGGTTATAAAGAAGGCGTGACTGCAGCTATAGTTCATTAGGAGTTATAGAGGAGAATTGGTAAATCACCAAATATCTACAGATGTCTCATGGAGAGCTTCCTAACGGGCTGCATCACCGCCTGGTGTGGAGGGGCCACGGCACAGGATCGGCAACAGCTGCAGAAAGTTGGAAACTCAGTCAGCTCCAAGATGGCCACTAGCCTCCCCAGCATCCAGGACACCCTCAAAAGGCAAAGCCTCAAAGACGTGGCATCCATCATTAAGCACCCCCCCCCGCCCCCGCATCACTTTACCTCTTCTCATTGCTACCATCTCGGAGGAGCTGCAGGAGATACACACTCAGTGTTTTAGGAATGGCTTCTTCCCCTCCGCCATCTGAACGGTTCATGATCCCATGAACGTTACCTCACTCCTCTTGCACTGTTTATTTGTTTCTTACACACAATTCTCATCGTAACCTATAGCATATTATGTATTGCATTGTACTGCTGCCAGAGGGTGAGAGCTTCCAGGACACTTGTCAGTGATAATAAACCTGATTCTGATTTGGTGCATTGCGTGACTGTTCACCTGGCTTGAAGCATCTGCTCCCTGTGAGTGATTTAGCTCAGCCTGAAGGTTCGAACAGTTGCAAACGCTACTGTATTTCTGCATCAACTGGACATTATTGCCTTGGTTTGGATAGTCTGCTGCTAGAACTGTCGGATTAGCTAATCATTACCTCTCGCGCTGTTATAAGCCCAGAAGACATAGGAGCAGAATTAGGCCATTTGGCCCATCGAGTCTCCACTGCCATTATCCCCCCCCCGGTTCAAGAGCCTGATGGCTGAGGGGTAAGAACTGTCTCCGAGTTCCTCAGTGTAAGTCCTGAGACTCCTACGCTGGAAGAGTCTCAGTGATGTCAGCAGTGAGAAGAGAGCAAGTCCTGGGTGGTGGGGGTCCTTGATGATGGATGCTGCTTTCCTGCGACAGTGCTGAGTGTAGGTGTCTTCAGTGGTGGGGAGGGATTTACCGCGATGGACTGGGTCGTATCCACTACGTTTTGTAGGCTTTACCGTACAAGAGCATTGGTGTTTCCATACCAGGGCACGATGCAACCAGTCAATATACTCTCCATCACACGTCTACAGAAGTTTGTCAGTTTCGGATGACGTGCTGAATCTTCACAAACTTCTAAGAAGTTCGAGGCGCTGCTGTGCTTCTTTTGTCATGGAGATTACGTGCTGGGCCCAGGACAGGTCCTCTCAAGTGATAACACCGAGGAATTTAAAAGTGCTCATCTTCTCCACCTCTGATCCCCTGGCGAGGACTGGCTCACCTTTGTGGCTCGCTGACTTTGAGTGAGAGGACCTGAAGAAGAGTCTTTGTCCGAAACGTCATGTTGGCTCTTTCCCATCGATGCTGCCTGGCTCGCTGAGTTCCTCCAACGTTCGGTGTGTGGTGCTCGGATTTCCAGCGTCTGCAGATTCTCGCTTGTTTGAGTACATAGACTAATTGCGTGTACATAAAGTGACACTAGGCTGTGTTGGGATGGTGGAGGAGGGAGATAGGTCAACGGGTGGAGGTGTTAATCAGCCTGACGGCTTAGGGGAAGTAACTATTTTTGAGTCTGGTGGCCCTGGTGTAGCCTCCTCCCTGATGGGAGTGGGAGGAACAGTCCATGAGGAGGGTGTGTAGGATCCTTTATGATGCTACTGGCCCCATATCCCTCTGTAGATATACCCTTGAGGCAGGTAGGCTGGTGCCAGACACGGATTGGGTAGTTTTAACAACCTGCTGTAGAGCTTCCTATGTGCCAGGATTTTGTTGGAATTCAGGAAGCCTTGTTATCCGACAGTGAGGGGAGTCACTTTCAGGAGAGTCTGACAATGGATTTGTGTAACCTACCCGAATGGATAAAGACATTGGGTGGAATCTGCTGTCTCCATGGTAACTCAGGATGAAACGCATTAGCCTTGACACTGTGAAATAATGATATTTACTCTTGACAATGGCTGGCACTCACCGCTAATTGACAGCACTCCTCACGCCTGGGTGGGAAGTTCTAGCTCAAGACTGCTGTTCAGTTTTCATTGCGAGTGACAATCCGTGTGCAGAATTCATCCACAGCAGCCTCTCCCTCTCCAAATGACACTTGTCACTCTCCTGGGTTCATTCTGTGTCCCTTTTTCCCCTCCTGCTTTTGGATCTCCCTTTTCAGCTTCAAATTCAAGATTATCGATCACGTGCGCATTGAAACACACAGTGACGTGTGTTGTTCGTGTCAACAACCAACACACACAACGGTGTGCTGGGGGCAGCCCGCAAGAGTCAACAAAACAATCCCACAATGCTCAGCAGAACAGCTGAACACAACAAAGCAATCCCACAATGCTCAGCAGAACAGCTGAACACAACAAAACAATCCCACAATGCTCAGCAGAACAGCTGAACACAACAAAACAATCCCACAATGCTCAGCAGAACAGCTGAACACAACAAAACAATCCCACAATGCTCAGCAGAACAGCTGAACACAACAAAACAATCCCACAATGCTCAGCAGAACAGCTGAACACAACAAAACAAGCCCCGTTCCCCCCAAACACACAGACACAGACACACACTCACTCCGCCAACCGCAGTACAGGCCACCTTTGGCCTCCATTGGACCTGGGCTCACAGACACTGGGTCTTAGACTTCCCCAGTGGACCTCCAGGGAATCTCAGGCTTGGGGCTCTGGCCGTCGGGCCTCATTTTCAGGATCAACTCCAGGATCTGCTGATGATGACGAGTGAGACTCTGGATGAAGGACCTCAAACTCCAGACTCGCCAGTGTTCAGGACCCTGAACACTAAGCCTCAAGCTCTGGTGTTGCCAGCCCGTGTACCTATGGGCTCACCGGCCCTCACACCGCCTGCCCACGTGGAACTCCAATCCTGAAGCCCGCCATCGCCTCACTGACCCGGGGTAGGGGGTCACTGGCCCTCATCAACCACTGATATCCTTCATTCTGCGTCCATGTCACTCGCCTTTGCACAGACCAGAGGCCTAGACTCGGCCCTGACATCGAACTCACCCACACCCCTGTCCATAAACACTAACCTGTCCCTAAAACCATCCCTACAAACCTAACAAGCATCCATACCTGAGCCACAACCACGACGGAGACTGCAGCTCGGTGCCATCTTCACCAGAAGTTTTACTCGAAGAACTTCACAAGAAGGATCCAACTTTTAGGAACTTACCAGAAAAAAAAAGCCCCAAAGTTTTCCAACCGATAATTCTTTAGCAGTTCCCTTTTGTTTAGCGATACAGCCCAGTACAGGCCCTTTCCAGCCCTTACTTCCCAACCATTCCCATGTGACCAATTAACCTATTAATCTGTACGTCTTTGGAATGTGGGAGGAAACCGGAGCACTTGGGGAAACACACGTGGTCACGGGGAGACTATACACACTCCTCACAGCCAGTGGCAGCAACGTAGAGCTGATAATGAGAGAAACACAAGAGATTCTGTAGCTGCTGAGTTCCTCCAGCACTTTGTGAGCGTTACTCTGGTAATCCCAGTGATGACTCTAACTAGTGACTTAGGCAGCTATGCAAAGAGGTTGAACTGATACGGGCTGAGTTGAATAGATTAGGACTTTATTCCCTGGAATGTAGGAGAAGGGGGAGGGGAAATTTGTTAAAGGTGTACAAAATCATGAGGGGTATAGATCGGGTAAATGCAAGCAGGCTGTTCACACCGAGGTTGGGTGGGACTACAGCCAGAGGTCATGGGTTAAGGGTGAAAGGTGAAATGTTTTAGGGGAGCCTGATGGGAAACTTCTTCACTCAGAGGGTGGTGGAGGTGAGGAACGAGCTGCCAACATAAATGGTGGATTTCAACACTTCAGAGAAATGTGGATGGGGGGGGCTATGGTCTGAGTGCAGGCCGATGGGACTAGGTAGACTAATGGCTCATCACAGACTAGATGGGCTGAAGGGCTGTATCTGAGTTGTAGTGTTCTATGACTCTATGATACCAATTGACACTGTGACTAATTCTGGACTACATAGATCCTGGCACCTCTCGGTGCTACATCCTACCTTTCCCTCGGAATCAGGGTGATTTGCCCTCACTCCGCACTTGTAGATTCTGGGTTGGGTTGGTGGGCCGAGTGGGAACTGTGGACTCTTGCACCAGCTAGTTGGAGGGTGGTGGCTTGTGAGGAGGTAGCCCCCACGCCTCACCTTACCTCTGCCAACGTGTGCTCCCAATGCAAGGTTCTCAATGAGAACAATGGGGCAGCGCGGAAAGCGTAGCCAGTGGCGGATCAATTCCCACCTCTGTCCATAAGGAGTTTGTACACAGATGAACACACTCAAACGCTGGAGGGGCTCGGCAGGTCAGCTAGCATCCATGGAAACGAACAAACAGTTGATGCTTCAGCTGAAAGGGTCTGAGCCTGAAAAGTCGACTGTCCTGCTGAATGGTTTCAGCCCAAAATGTCAACCGTTTATCCCTAAGCAACACACGTAAAATGCTGGAGGACCTCAGCAGGCCAGGCAGCATCTAAAGAAATGAATAAATAGTCGACATTTCGGGCTGGGACCCTTCTTCATTTCCATAGAAGCTGCCTGACCTGCTGAGTTCCTCCAGCATTTTGTGTGCGTGTTGTTCCAGATTTCCAGTAGTTGCAGAATCTTTTTGTGTTTATGTACGCAGATGAGCCATTTCGCGGTATGTTTCAATGCAGATGCGATAAAGAAATCCAGTCTTTCTTCTCAACGAACATCACAATTGTGTCATGGAATCAAAGAGTCGCACTGTGCTGCCCCGGACACAGGCCCTTCAGTGGAACCAAAGAAGATTCAGAATCAGCATCTGGTTTAGCAGGACGAATGAGGTGTTGTGAAATTTGTTGTTTTTTGGCAGTAGTACAGTGACATACATAAAAAATTGCTGTAAGTTACAATAAGAAACATGTAAGAATAAATAAATAGATTGATAGGTCGGCACGACAGTGTGGGCCAGAGGGACTGTACTCCATTCTATTTAGGCCCGTCAACATTCGGCAGGTTTCAGTGAGATCCCCCTTCATTCTAATCTCCAGGCACCACAGACCCAGAGCCACTAAACGCTCCTCATATCTTAACTCCTCCATTCCCGTGGTCATTCTCGCGAACCTCCTCCGGACCCTCGGCCACGCCAGCAGACCCCAGAATTACGCCCAGCTCCAGTAACAGCTCAGGCAGCGTGATGCCCCCCGGAGACATCGTCGAGTCTGAGCACTGTGGTGATTTGAGCCGTCCCCACCTGCGAAAGCGCGGACACCTGAGCCATTCGCGAGGGCGAGCAAAAGCTGCCTCCACCGAGGATGAAACGCAGGGACCACATGACGCAACCTTCAGCTACTCGTCAGTAATTGGATTTCCAGGCTGGCAGACTTTGTCCTTCAAATTCTTGGAAACATCATTTAAAATAGTACAGCGGAAACCCAGTTGCACAATCCTTCCTCAGTGCTGTCAACAACTCTGCCTCGGCTTCTTCTCACTCAATCACCCAGCTCTTAACCTGTAGAACCCCATTCCCCATCAGCCAGGATTTGCTCGGGGTCATGGTATCACCCTTGGTACGAGCCCCTAAGCAAAGTTTGGTAGTACAGTATAGATGTCCGTCACCACCAGCATCAGAATCACAATCACCTTCGTTATCACTGGCATAGTAGTAGTAGTCAGCAGCCGTCGATCCCGGGGGATCGTGGGTTTGCGCCTCTGGTGGACTGTGTCCTCTCCCGGGCGGGAAGATTTGAAGAACTGGCTGTTGCCCGTGCAGCGGGTTCCCCCTCTCCACGTCACTGATGTAGTCCAGGGGAAGGGCAAGCACCGATACAGCTCGAAAGTGTCGTCACGGAGATTGCCAGAGTGAAGTTGTAAGCAACATCGAACTGCCTTAGGGACCCCGGCTCCGGATTCCTTCCTCGGGGTTTACTCCCCGAAGCCTTTCCCATGGGTGGGTGTGGCCGCAAGGCAGCGGAAGTTTAAAATCAGAGATTTCCTTCTCCATCACTAGCATAGATATATAGTAATGAGTGCAAAAAGATAGCAAAAATAGTGAAGCAGTGTCCATGGGCTCATGGTAAGTCTCGGCTTGAAACGTCGACTGTTGATTCACCTCCGTGGATGCCACCTGACCTGCTGGATCTCTCCAGCGCTTTACGTATGTTGCCCTGGATTTCCGGGATCTCCTGTGCTCCCGTTCAAGGTGGAAGAACGGAAGCTACTCCTAAAACGTGAAGTGTGTGTCTTCAGGCTCCTGTACCTCCTCTGGGATGGTAGCAATGAGATGAGGGGGCATGGGACGGGGGGTCCTTAATGATGGATGCCGCCTTTGAGGGGCATCGCCCTTTGAAGATGTACTCAATGCTGGGGAGGCTGGTGCCCGTGGAGCAGCTGCTGTGCGGTGCTTCCCATCAACCATTTGGTTCTTGGACCAACCGGCACAATCCTAGTCACTACCCTAGAACACCAACCCTGTGAACGTTACAAAAGATTAAAGCAGATGAAATATTAGCTTTATTTGTCGCAGGTACATTGAAATAAACAGTGAAGTCCGTCGTTTGCGTCAGCGATCCCCACAGTCCAAGGAAGTGCGGGGGGGTGGTGCAGCCCACAAGTGTCACCCTACTTCTAGCACCAGCCCGAGGGTTACTAACATCAATCCGAACCCATACACCTTTGGAAGGTGGGAGGAAATTGGATTACCCAGAGAAAACCCACAGAGACATGACGAGAACATGCAGACTCCTCACAGACAGCAGCAGGAATCGAACCCCATAAAGAGTTCAGCAATGGGCCTTTTCGTTCTGCGTGCGTTCGTTCCTGCATTGTATAATTGATATTTTTTCTTGTTCAGAAGTGTGCAAACGTCTTAGGTACATACACAGTATATAGCTAGGGTGCCTGATAATACTGTAGTAATTTTATGTATTTTATTTATTGCTATTTATTTATATCTGCATTTGCACAGTTTGCAGTTAACAGTTCCTGACGTTACTGTTAAAGATGTTACAAGAGTCCCAGCGTAGTCTTTAGTCGAGAATGTCACAAGATGATTCAACAGTTACTGTTCAATAATAAATCTGTAAGGATTCCTTCAGCCCAACTCGTGGTCCCATTTACTTAAGTTTGTCCCATAAACCTCTCTATCTCTAAACTTTGCAGGTCCACGGATTTTAAATGCTGTTATTCCTCTCTTCCTCACGTTTACTACGGGATCCTCCACATCTAGAAGAGGGAGGGGACGGGTCTCATTGGGTGAAGTCCTCCTCTGGCAGGAGTCCCAGTGCAGTCTTCAGTCGAGAATGTCACAAGATCCGTGCATCATTCAGACGGGGCTTCCTGCAAGAGGATTAGACAGGGAGAAGTCCTGGTCTGGAAAGTCATTTAAATCCATTTTTGCTTGGAGCTGGCCCCAGGATGAACTCTTGTCATCTTTTGGATGAGGGAGAAGGAGAGCATGCTCGGATAGTGACCATGTCCAGGTCAGGGAAAGCGCAGGGAACGGAGCAATTGGCGGAAGGGGGGGAAGGGATGGGTGGGGCTAGAGAGAGAGAGAGAAAGACATAAACAGAGAAGGAGAGAGAGAACGAAAGGGGGAGAGAGCAAGAGAGAGGGAGAGAGAAAATGGGAAAGGGAGAGAGAGAAAGGGAGATGGAGAGGGGTAAGGAGAGGGGGAGAGGGGAGAGAAGGAAGATGAGAAGGAGAGAAGGGGAGGGAATGAGAGGGAGAGAGAGAGAGAGCAAATGAGGGGAAGACAAAGAGAGAAAGAGACAGAAAGAGAGAAAAGAAGAGAGGGGAGAGAGAGGGGGAGAGAGAGAAAGGAAGAAAAGGAGATAAAATAGGGCATGGTCATGTCCAGGCTGTCTGCTGATTCTCGGTCTACCTGGGTGCTATGTACCGTACTGAAGATACTGGAAGTATTTCTTGCTTTGCTCAGTTTTATTCCTCGTATCTCTCTGGTTGCATATTCTCACGTCTTGCTGTCCAGAATGATTTATGCTACCAGGCAAAAGCACAAAGAGCAATGTTTATATACGAGTGGAATTTTAATTGCAGCCTCCAATAATATTTTAGGCTTCCGATATAAATAAAGCCCTTAAAAGAGAGGCATTATTATTTTATCCTGCACCTTATGTTGACAGAACTTGTTAGTTCTGACCAGATGTTTATGACTGTAGATGTTGTGCAGATGAACTGGGGAGACCCAAGTCGTTGGACTAGATCACATAGTCCAGGAGACTGCCAGTATGTTGAGGACACGTCAGAAAGATAACATCCCTACTTAAAATCCCCATCGCCCAGGCCATGCCATCTTCTCATTGCTACCTTCTGAGGTCTGAAGACACACACTCGATGTTTAAGGAACAGCTTTTCCCCTCCGCCATCAGGTTTCTGAATGGACAACGAACCCATGAACACCACCTCACTAATTTGCTCTGTTTTTGTACTGCTCAATTCATTTATATAAATACAGTAATTTATAGTTTGCTTTTTATGTATTGCACTGTACTGCGGCCACAAGGGAAACAGGTTTCATGACAGCCGTCAGTCACAATGAACCCGATTCAGATTCCGTTCCCGCTGCTGGCCTGCCGTGCCGATACCCCGCAGCGCTCCAGAATCGCAGGCAGGGAGGGCGAAGTCAGGAAGAGATCCAGCTTTTGGCTTGCAGCTGCGAGTCAGGTCTCCACCGCACCTGTGCCTGCAGACACTTGTGCAGATGACTATAAACTTGACTTGGTAAGTTTGACCTCCTGTACTGTAAGAGGAGTTGCTGGGTGGAGATACATCTCCTCCAAAGGAGGTGTGAGACGCTCCTTCCCTCCGCCAGCCTGCGGGTCACCCTTGTAGCACCCGCTTAGACACCACCACCCCCCCCCCCCCAAAATCAGGGCCACACAAAACCACGGGAGCAGGTGGTGGACGGTCGTATGAGCAGCCGGTGCAGATCACAAGTCCTGGTTATGCGACCACTGACGCCAGGCAGACAATCTCTGGAGAGTATTGACAGCGGCTGGGGTCACCCATCTTGTAAAGACACTGCCCTGAAGACAGCAATGGTAAACCAGTTCTGCAGAAAAATTTGCCAAGAACGGTCATGGAAAGAGAAAAGACTAAGAACAAGAGGGTGAAGGGGGTCTTCAGATTCGAGGTCGACGAAGACCATGATCGCCCACATGGCACATCACGGTTTGCTTGAGAGATGTCCGCATGTCCTTGCCACGATGATGTTGAAAGGGTGGAAATCTCTAGCAAATCCCTGAGGGACAGTTTGTTTTCTGTTAAAACATCTTGCTTGATGGTTATAAATCAGACGCAGGAGTGATGGGAGAGTGGGGGAGGGGTGAGAACCACAGCCTTTGTTGGGACTTGACGAAACCTCCAGGGAATACGGCCAATCACAAATGGCAATGTGACATACGATAATCTCCCTGGATGCCAGCCAGCAGTCTGGGACTCAGGGAACAGGAAACGTGGGAGTGGAGGGGACTTCCCCCCTCTCCCAGCCCAACATGTTGGAAGAAGCATGATGTGACATGGGATTAGCCCTCACTTTTCTGCACCCTGAGAGAGCTGGATGGAATTTCTGCAGCCTCCCTTGATAAGACAACTGTCTCACCCTGGGAGGGAGCCTGGTAAATCTCTTTTGGCCCAGAATGTATTGGATCCATGAGGAAGGGGAGTGGAGGCTGGAGGCAGAATTGAAGGATCTGTTACCCCCCAGAGGGAGGGGAGTGGAGGTTGGAGGGAAAAGAGGAGAATCTGCTACCCTAGAGGGAAGCGAGTGGAGGTTGGAGAAAGTGGAGAATCTGTTACCCCAGAGGGAGGGGAGAAGTTGGAGAGGTAATTGAAGGATCTGTTACCCCAGAAGGATGGAAGTGAAGGTTGGAGAGGTAATTGGAGAATCTGCTACCCAGAGGGAGGAGACTGGAGGTTGGAGGAGAAAGTGGAGATGTTTAAGTCAAGACCGTCCCAGCAAACCAACAAATCTCTGTTCCTCTTCCTCAAGGTGATCTTCGGTCACCCTCTTCAGCTGACCCTGTGACACCTCCCCACTCCCACCCCACCCCACCTTGGTCAATCAGAGGTCTTACTGCAGGGTTTCTGAGGCAAGCAGGCCCCTCTCTGGCGAGTGTCGAGTTCCCACCCCCACCCCCAATAACCCCACGGTTCACAACCCCTGGTGCTTCCTTCAGATGTCTGGGGTGTACGCAGAGGGTTATGTAAGACCCCCTCACCCCTCACTGAGTAAGACCCGGGAGCTCCCATCGATTCTTCCTCATTCTGTCACTGCCTATCACGGAGGAAACCCTCGTTCGGTACAGCCACTCGCTTATTCGATTCCGCCAACTCCGTGTAAAGTCTGTCCCTTTCAGCAGCTCGCTAAACGACACCGATGTGATTTACCCAGATAGACAATTCTCAGAGACTCCCCACCCCTCCCACTGAGACAGAATTATATTGGCAGGTTCACACCTCATTCTCTCCCTCACTCGAGGGGGAGCAGGTTCCATTAGACCATGAGGCTGTTCGGTGGAACAGTCGCAGAAGCTTGTTTCTTTTTAATCACGTGTGAGTGTGCCGGAGTCACGTGGACTCCACCTCTCCGGGAGAGCTTCTCCTAATTCTGCAGAAGCTGCTTTTAACCTACATACTAAGAAGCGTCTGTGTAGGGAAGAGAGCCCTGGCTGCATTTTGCCTTGCAATTACCCTCTTCTTGCTTCTGAGCCAGTTTGCCCAGTTTGCGCTACTCACCCACTGTTCAAAAAGGATTCAAAGTAGGTTTATTATCAGAGTATGTATAAATGATACAATCTTGATATTCATCCGATTACAGGTGACCGCAAAGCAAGAAACCTGAAAGAAACAAATTTTTTAAAAGGCCAACACCCGATGCGTGGAGAAAGAGGGATAAACACACAAATCCTGCAAACAGTAAATAGCATTCCGAACCAAGTTGAGTCCACAGACCCGGAGCCCGGAGCAGCCGGAGTAGGCCCAAAGCCTCAGTCTCAGTTCATCACACAGCGGAGTAGGCCCAAAGCCTCGGTCTCAGTTCATCACACAGCAGGGCAAATCGCCGTGAAGCTCACAGACACGCAGCGGAGCAGTCTCACATCCTCAGTGCCACCGAGAGAGGAATCGGCTTGACCCCTGCTTCCGGTCCCGATGCCCTGCCTTTCCAAACATTGAAAAGCATATTGAGGAAACCTGTGTCTGGCGCGGGGAAAGATTGGGACAAGTGGCTGCCATTTCTTCTTTTTGCATATAGGCAAGTTCCCCTGGCAGCCACTGGATTGTCACCTTTTGATCTTTTTCTGTGGTTGGCTGGTACAGAGACCCCTGGACTTGCTGAAGAGCCAGATGATGCCTCTGAAGGCCCATTACATCCTGCAAGCCAGGGCCTGTCTTGGAGCAGTACCGAGAAGAGGCCTGCCTTAACCTCCAGGGCACACAGAAGGCCCAGAAGACACAGTATGACCAACAGGCCCAGCAGCGAGAATTTGAACAGGGGCAGAAGAAGGTCCTGTTACTCTTAGCGTCATCCCCTGGTAAGCTCCTTGCTAAGTGGCAAGTCCATTTTCAGTTGTGAGAATGAGGTTCTGTGCCCAGAGAAGGGGAAAGAGCGTCAGACCTTTCACAGTCATCTCTTGAAGGCCTGGAAGGAGAGGAGGGCTCCTGCCAACAGCACATCTCTCCTGGTCCAGAAGGAGCTGACTCGGAGGAGGATGTGGAGGCCTGGGAAATTTGACCTCTCCGATCTCGGTCTCTGGAGCTGCAGAGGGTGTGTGCTGGTTTTTCACAGCCGCTCCAGCAGAGACCAGGGCTGACGAAGGTCCTAAAACATCCCATCAGGAGCAGAGCTGACTGGGGTTCACTACGCCAACACTGCTACAGAGTGCCGGAGCTGAAGGATGAGATTGGACCATGATGGAGCTGGGAGTCATCGAGCCTTCCGCTAGTGGATGGGGCAGTCCTATCGTTATCGTCCCCAAGGAAGATGGCACCCTGAGGGTACGCACTGATTTCCAGAACTAAACGCCATTTCTTTTTTTGATGCCCCGTATTGGTGACCTACTAGAAAGGATTGGACGGGCAAACTACATTACTACACTGGACCATTGTAAAGGCTATTGGCTGGTTCCCTAAGATGACCAATCACAACCCCGTACTACCTTCTGCACGCCCCTGGGTCACTGCGATGACCTTTGCTCTTCACAGTGCGCCAGCAACCTATTAGCGGCTGGTGGGCCGGGCGCTCCAAGTCAGTGAGGATTGCAGTGCAGCCTACCTAGATAACGTGGTTAGAGCAGCCGGGCCATCTGCGCAGGGCCTCGGGGACTTGTCCCACCCTCAATCTACAAAAATGTGAGTGGTGCTAAAAGAGAAAGCAGATACCTTGGCTACCAGCTGGGAGACAGAGAGGTTTCAGCCCGGGTGGACGAAGCGGAAGTGATCCTGAACAGACCGCGACCTCACACCAAGGAGGTGAAATCCTTCCTGTGTCTGGTAGGAGAGTATCATACCATTTTGCCACTCTGGCTGCGCCTCTGGGAGGTTTGTAAGCAACCCAGTGACGTGGACAAGCCAGCATGACGACGCTTCACAAGCCAGTAAAGGCCACGTGTTCTTCACCTGTCCTTCAGAGCCCGGACTTTGACAAATGGTTCCTTGTCTGGGTGGATGCCTCAGGAGCAGGCATCGGAGCAGAGCTGGTACAAGGAGAATCTAGAGAAGAGCTAACTGTCCTTTACCTGAGCCGAAAATTCCACCCAAGGGAAGCCAGGTACCCACCATGGAAAAGGAGCGTCTGGCCATTGACTGGGCCCTTGACAACCTCCGGAAGTACCTTCTCGACGGGGAGTTACACAGGCTGCAGAGTGCTGACGTGGATTCAGACCACGAAGGACCGTAACGCCAGAGTGACACGGTCGTACCTGGGGCTCCCAACCCTTCAAACTCTGTGTCCTCCGAAGAGCAGGGGAAGGAAATGTTACTGCAGCTTGCCTGTCTCGGCCGCCAAGCCCTGTCACCGCAGGAGGGGAGGGTGGTAACGTGACACTCCTCACACACACACATAAACATTGTCTCGTCATTCTGCTGTCAGTGTTACTGTGGAAGGCCACATTTCCCTATCTAGATAACATCACCATCTGTGGTCGCGACTGGTCGGATCATGACGCCAACCTACAACGATTTTTCCAAGTGGCCGAAGCTTTGAACCTTACTTATAACAGGGACAAGTGTGTGTTCAGAACCACCCGACTCGCTATCCTTGGGTATGTCGTGGAGGACGGGATCATTGGCCCTGACCCCGACCGTATGCGCCCCCTGTTAGAACTCCCTCTTCCCACCACTCTCAAGGCCCTCCGGCGGTGCCTGGGTTTTTTTTCCTATTACGCCCAATGGGTCCCCCATTACGCAGACAAGGCCCGCCCCCTGGTCAAGTCTACCACTTTTCCCCTCTCTGCCGAGGCCCGCGCGGCCTTCAGCTGCATTAAAGGGGACATTGCCAAAGCAACGATGCATGTGGTGGAAGAGACCATTCCCTTCCAAGTAGAGAGTGACGCCTCTGACTTCGCGCTGGCTGCTACCCTCAATCAGGAAGGCAGACCAGTGGCATTTTTTTCTCGTACCCTTCAAGGCCCTGAAATTCGGCACTCCACGGTGGAGAAAGAAGCCCAGGCCATAGTGGAAGCTATTAGGCACTGGAGGCACTATCTCACCGGCAAAAGGTTCATCTTGCTGACCGACCAGCGCTCGGTTGCGTTCATGTTCAGCAACCAACAGCGGGGCAAAATCAAAAATGATAAAATTTTGCGGTGGAGAATAGAACTCTCCACCTACAATTATGATATCCTGTACCAGCCTGGCAGACTCAATGAGCCCCCTGATGCCCTATCCCGGGGAGCGTGTGCTAGCGCACAGCTCGACCAGTTGTATGCCCTTCATGCACATCTTTGCCATCCGGGGGTCACCCGATTTTACCATTTCGTTAAAGCCCGGAACCTGCCGTACTCCCTGGAGGACATCAGGACGAGGGGTCTGTGGGAGGAGCCACAGCCCAGACAGGTATATCTAGTTCACCACAGTTACTCACTTCAATGTCTTCCCCGGCACGTTCTGATAATGGGCCCTAAACCGAGCTGACACATTTGGGTTGGCTTTACGGTGCCTCTAGCACAGCCATCTCTTCAGTAATGGGGATGTGTAGACGTTGTTTGTATACTGTACTAAAGGAAGATATTTCTCTTTATTTTTGTAATATGGTTGTAACTACGTTCTGGAGGACGTCATCTTCTGATTCGTGTGTAGACTTAAATTAACTGTTGGTATTTAAAGGTGGTATGTCCTAGTGCCGGAAGATAGGAGCTGATTGCTCTCAGTAGGAGAGAGGTCGGTGCTGCCAGACTTCCCATTGGACAACAATAAGTCCAGAGCTTTATTGTGTTTTCAGCCAGATATCTTCTTGCAAATATTGGCAGTTTTATTTTTGCTATTTTCACCGATTTTTGTAAGTTTAATTTTTGACACAGCTAATGAACACCCTTGCACGAAAGTGCTAAGTGACTTCAGCCATTTTTCATTTGGACATAACCTGTATATCTAACAAACACACACGCGTGCACACACACACACATGCATGTATGTGCGCATGCGTGCACACACACACTCACACACGTGGAGAACAGACAAAAGCTTCAGCAGCAGAAGCTGGAAATAGTGTGTGTGTGTGTGTGTGTGTGTGTGTGTGAGGGTGGTAATGAGCAGAGAGTAGGTGTAGGAAGATGGGGAGAAGGTTAGACAAAAGAGATAGGAGGGAGAGAGCTTGGGAAGGTGGGGGGAGGGCAAACCTTAATTTTAAAACCCGGATATCCTGGGTCAAAAGGAGCTGGGTAAGTAAAGCAGAGGATGACACACAATCTGCTGCAGGAACTCAACTCGACCTGAAATGCCGACAGCTCCATTTCTCGTGTGCTGCTCGACTTGCCGACTTCCCCCAGAAAATTCTGTTACATCACATCCCAGTATCTTCAGTCTCTCGTGTCTCCTAAAACTGGGCGATGTTGCCCACTGTCCAATACCTGTCCTTGTTGTCCACTGTTGAACATCATCTCACATTGTTCACTCTCCAACACCAGCCCACGTTGTCCACTGTCCAACACCAGCCCACGTTGTCCACTGTCCCACACCAGCCCACGTTGTCCACTGTCCCACACCAGCTCACGATGTCCACTGTCCCACACCAGCCCACGTTGTCCACTGTCCAACACCAGCCCACGACGTCCACTGTCCCACACCAGCTCACGATGTCCACTGTCCCACACCAGCTCACGATGTCCACTGTCCCACACCAGCCCACGTTGTCCACTGTCCCACACCAGCTCACGATGTCCACTGTCCCACACCAGCTCACGATGTCCACTGTCCCACACCAGCCCACGTTGTCCACTGTCCAACACCAGCCCACGTTGTCCACTATCCCACACCAGCCCACATTGTTCACTCTCAAACACCAGCCCATGTTGTCCACTGTCCCACACCAGCCCACGTTGTCCACTGTCCCACACCAGCCCACGTTGTTCACTGTCCCACACCAGCCCACGTTGTCCACTGTCCATCACCAGCCCATGTTGTCCACTGTCCCACACCAGCCCACGTTGTCCACTGTCCAAAACCAGCCCACGTTGTCCACTGTCCCACACCAGCCCACGTTGTCCACCGTCCAACACCAGCTCATGTTGTCCACTGTCCCACACCAGCCCACGTTGTACACTGTCCAACACCAGCCCACGTTGTCCATTGTCCCACATCAGCCCACGTTGTCCACTGTCCCACACCAGCCCACGTTGTCCACTGTCCCACACCAGCCCACGTTGTCCACTGTCCAACACTAGCCCATGTTGTCCACTGTCCCACACCAGCCCACGTTGTTCACTCTCAAACACCAGCCCACGTTGTCCACTGTCCCACACCAGCCCACGTTGTCCACTGTCCAACACCAGCCCACGTTGTTCACTGTCCCACACCAGCCCACGTTGTCCACTGTCCAACACCAGCCCACGTTGTCCATTGTCCCACATCAGCCCACGTTGTCCACTGTCCCACACCAGCCCACGTTGTCCACTGTCCAACACTAGCCCACGTTGTCCACTGTCCCTCACCAGCCCACGTTGTCCACTGTCCCACACCAGCTCACGATGTCCACTGTCCCACACCAGCTCACGATGTCCACTGTCCCACACCAGCCCACGTTGTCCACTGTCCAACACCAGCCCACGTTGTCCACTATCCCACACCAGCCCACATTGTTCACTCTCAAACACCAGCCCATGTTGTCCACTGTCCCACACCAGCCCACGTTGTCCACTGTCCCACACCAGCCCACGTTGTTCACTGTCCCACACCAGCCCACGTTGTCCACTGTCCATCACCAGCCCATGTTGTTCACTGTCCCACACCAGCCCACGTTGTTCACTGTCCCACACCAGCCCACTTTGTTCACTCTCCAACACCAGCCCACGTTGTCCACTGTCCCACACCAGCCCATGTTGTCCACTGTCCAAAACCAGCCCACGTTGTCCACTGTCCCACACCAGCCCACGTTGTCCACCGTCCAACACCAGCTCATGTTGTCCACTGTCCCACACCAGCCCACGTTGTCCACTGTCCAACACCAGCCCACGTTGTCCATTGTCCCACATCAGCCCACGTTGTCCACTGTCCCACACCAGCCCACGTTGTCCACTGTCCCACACCAGCCCACGTTGTCCACTGTCCAACACTAGCCCATGTTGTCCACTGTCCCACACCAGCCCACGTTGTTCACTCTCAAACACCAGCCCACGCTGTCCACTGTCCAACACCAGCCCACGTTGTCCATTGTCCCACATCAGCCCACGTTGTCCACTGTCCAACACTAGCCCATGTTGTCCACTGTCCCACACCAGCCCACGTTGTCCATTGTCCCACACCAGCTCATGTTGTCCACTGTCCCACACCAGCCCACGTTGTCCACTGTCCAACACCAGCCCACGTTGTCCATTGTCCCACATCAGCCCACGTTGTCCACTGTCCCACACCAGCCCACGTTGTCCACTGTCCCACACCAGCCCACGTTGTCCACTGTCCAACACTAGCCCATGTTGTCCACTGTCCCACACCAGCCCACGTTGTTCACTCTCAAACACCAGCCCACGTTGTCCACTGTCCCACACCAGCCCACGTTGTCCACTGTCCAACACCAGCCCACGTTGTTCACTGTCCCACACCAGCCCATGTTGTTCACTGTCCCACACCAGCCCACGTTGTCCATTGTCCCACACCAGCCCACGTTGTCCACTGTCCAACATCAGCCCACGTTGTCCATTGTCCCACATCAGCCCACGTTGTCCACTGTCCCACACCAGCCCACGTTGTCCACTGTCCAACACTAGCCCACGTTGTCCACTGTCCCACACCAGCCCATGTTGTCCACTGTCCCACACCAGCCCATGTTGTCCACTGTCCCACACCAGCCCATGTTGTCCACTGTCCAACACCAGCCCATGTTGTCCACTGTCCCACACCAGCCCACGTTGTCCACTGTCCAACACCAGCCCACGTTGTCCACTGTCCCACACCAGCCCACGTTGTCCACTGTCCCACACCAGCCCATGTTGTCCACTCTCCAACACCAGCCCCACTGACCGATGAAGAAGCCTTTGTGGGAGTGCACACTGATGGAAGTGCATGGTCTATAACGTGCTTCACGACATGCTGTGGCTGTCAGAGGTGCTGTATAAATGCAGACCGGTTCTGTAAGTTGACAGCACAGGACACACGTGTTTCTGGTTGATCGCCCGTTCTTTTTATTTTAGCAAACATGGTACACGGGTCAGAAACATGACACTCTGATGAGCTGCCCGCTCTCTGTGAAGCCCCTGGTGGGCTGAGCTGGAACGCGTGTGGTGTGAGTGTGAACAGAGGGGGTGGGGCAGGGTGTGCTGAGGGAGGAGGGAGCACGCTGGACAGAAAACCTGCCGTAACACCACAGTGCAGGAAGCTGGCGAACATGCTGGAGGTGCTGCGGGATGTTTGCGGCCCTCATTTGAGGGGAGTAAAGCTGTATGAGAACACTAGCCCTGGATTCTAGAGTCCGGGATGGCGGGATGGTGAGCGGGGTGGAGGTGGGGGTGGGTAGAGCTCAACAACCACTCTTCAACTACAAATAATAAACTCAACTTGATAAGATCTGAGAGTTTCACATACAAAAGTCTTCATGTCAAACATATGTACGTATTTTACATGTTTATATAAATTAAATTGTGCAAATAAGCTTCAATAATTCATAGATTTTGTGGGCTATTTTTAAACACATTTGTCGATTCGGGATTCATTGCACCTTTGATACACTGGTAACTGTTACTGTATAACAATGAAGCAAAAATAGCTGACGTTGAACTTACAATCAGTGGCCACTCTATTGGGTACACTCGTTAATGCAAATATCTTCGGCCAATCATGTGGCAGCAACTTAATGCATGAAAGCATGCAGACATGGTCAGGAGGTTCAGTTGTGCAGTTCAAACATCTGAATGGGGAAGAAATTTGATTTTAAGGACTTTGACCGTGGAATGATTGTTGGTGCCAGATGGGGAGGTTTGAGTATTTCAGAAACTGCTGATCTCCTGGGATTTTCACGCACAACGGTCTCTGGAGTTTATAGAGAATGGTGCAAAAAACCCCCAAAAAAATCCAGTGAGTGGCAGTTCTGTGGGCA
Source organism: Hemitrygon akajei (assembly GCF_048418815.1). Taxonomy (NCBI): domain Eukaryota; kingdom Metazoa; phylum Chordata; class Chondrichthyes; order Myliobatiformes; family Dasyatidae; genus Hemitrygon; species Hemitrygon akajei. The sequence goes on along the minus strand of NC_133145.1, from coordinate 58,191,373 downwards.
AAAGCGTATTGTAAATGAGAGAGGTCAGAGAAGAGCGGCCAGACTGAACAGGAAGGTGACAGTAACTTGAGTAACTCCATATTACAACAGTGGTGTGCAGAAGAGCATCTCTGAACGCACAACACATCGAACCTCGAACGGATGGACTACAGCAGCAGAAGACCTCGCCAAGCTCCACTCCTGTACCTAATAAAGTGGCCCCTGAGTATTTAGAATGGCCCCACTCTGTATCAAGGGGTGGGGGAGGTGGGAGCTGTGTGTCACCCCCACCCTCAGTCAAAGAGAACATCTTACAAGTGCTGGCGATAACGACAAGCAGATTGCACAGAGGTTCTGTCCGTGAATGGCCACCAGATAACCCCGGCCGTGCGCTGACGGGTGAACTACCACATGCACGCCCGTAAATCTGCAAATTTACCACGCAAGTTTAAATGCGGATTTTCCCCTCAAGCGCCCCCGCTGAAGTTTTTTTTTAAAACAGCTTTTACCTGAGGAGGGAGTCCGCATATCCTCATCTTGTGGGGACCCGAGATATTTAAAAACCACAGGTCTGTGTGTTTTGGGATTTGCACAGATCGTGGAGAATGTCCTCTTTGAGTTTACGTACTCAGAGATTCCGCACGGGCGGACTTCAATAGGGTTTCTGGACACCAAGGTGGACGGTAAGGTGGCGGGTGTGTGGGGAGTGGGCGAACGCCTCTAACCCGTTAGTTTATTTATGTATTGAGTTACAGCGTGGAGTAGGCCTTTCAAGTCACGCTGCCCAGCAATCCCCTGATTTAACCCTGGCCTAATCACAGGACAATTTACAAAGACCAATTAACTTATCAACCAGTACGTTTTTGGACTGTGGGAGGAAACTGGAGCCCCCAGAGGAAACCCATGTGGTCGGGGGAGAACGTACGAACTCCTTACAGGCAGCAGTAGGAATGGAACCCAGGTTGCTGGTAGTGCTAACCACTATGCCACTGTATTCTCTGCCCCTTGTCTCGCAGGGGTTTCCTGGTCCAAACCTGCCTGCACCTCAGGAGTGGTGACTCTGCCAGGCACTGCCCCATTGACGTCAGACCCGGTTAACTCAGGGTGGCACATTTGGGCAGCTCAGGACGCACTGCCTGCTGTTTCAACGTGGTCCCGTCGCTGGTGAGACCGCAGTCCGGGGCCTGGTGTTCCGGGTCCTCATCAGCGAACCCTGGGGCCAGTATCGAAGGTCGATCGGAAGTCAAAGCCCAAAGGCTGAGAGTCTCTGTGGGCCCACCGGGGAGGCTGAACCCTCGGCGTCCGGAGCCACGCCGGAGGCCGGAGAAGCTTGCTCATGCTGCAGTCGGAGGCTTGGACAAGGCTGGCTTTGCGGTTTGCTGTGCTCTGTGTGGTTCTGCCGAGGATCCTGTTACGCTGCCGCCACTTGCGGGCTTCCTCGGGTTACGTCAGTTGTTAATGCAAACAATGCATTTCACGGTAGTCTCAAGGTGCAGTATAAATTACTCAGAATCTGAACAGGAACCTCCCAACCCCAATCCCCTGGCTGCGTTTCCAGCTGGTCGTCAGTCCTCTAGTCTGTCGGACTGTGTTCCCTTTACATCAGAACTCCTGAAGTTCCTCCAGCATTACTCTGGATCTGCAGCATCTGCATAATCTCGTGTTCCGTCCAGCGCCCAGGCGAAGCGCTCCCTCTGCCTGAGGGAGGGGCAGGAGATTCAAGAGGAGAGGTCCACAGGGCAAACGAAGATCGAGCCCACCAGCATTAAGCACCAGTCCTTATATCGGGTGAAGGGCTTTTCTTTATCCTTTTGCGTTTCGGCAGCCGTGTGGTAGGTAACGGGCGGGGTGTGAGTCACTGGATCGCGCTCAAGTCTGAAGCAACCTTGTCCGCCGAGGAAAAGGTATTACGCTTTAATTGACGGGCCTGTGAGGGCAGGATTGTAGCCGAGGCAGTGAAGCGGTAGTTTTCTGTCTGATCGCCTGCGTTTTTTGGGGGGGGCCGGCGTGCGGACGTCATTACCTCAGTTTGCTGGGGTGCCCGTCACGGACGCACCATCAGACCAGCGCAGGGTGGGTGTCACGGCGTCCTACCGCACTCCAACGGCAAGGCGCTGCCAGGAGCCCGGACGGGACGCCATGCCCCCACCCGCCTCGGGCTTCGCCCCCACACCCCGGCGGTGAGTCCTGCTCACCGCTCACTAGCAGTTACTCTCCATCAGGCACAGTGCCTTGTGCTCGGCCCCGGCCGGGAACTGGGGGCCCCGGGGGCCGCTCTCAGCCACGCCGTTGGGCCAGCCGCCCACCAGATGGTGCTTCTCCTGGCTGCCGCTGCCATTGCGGGCCTGGGCCGGCTGGCTGTAGGTGTGGCGGTACTCCTCCTCCAGGTCCTTGCCCAGCTTCCAGCGTTTCCACCACTTCAGCAGCTCCGACTGCACCTGAGGGGGGACGAGGCCGGGGTGTCATCGGGGGACGGGAGGAGGTGGGGGCCGGGAGGGAAGGTGGAGGGAGAAGTGATGGAGTTGTGGGGAGCGAGGCCGGGGATGGTTGGATGTACGGAGTGAGAGGGAGAGGGGGAGGGAAGTGATGGATACAGAAAGTGGGGAGGGTTAGGGGGTGATGTGGGAGAGTTAGGGGGTGATGTAGGAGAGTTAGGGGGTGATGTGGGAGGGTTAGGGGGTGATGTAGGAGGGGTAGGGGGTGATGTGGGAGAGTTAGTGGGTGATGTGGGAGGGTTAGGGGGTGATGTGGGGAGAGTTAGGGGGTGATGTAAGAGAGTTAGGGGGTGATGTGGGAGAGTTAGGGGGTGATGTGGGAGGGGTAGGGGGTGATGTAGGAGAGTTAGGGGGTGATGTGGGAGAGTTAGGGGGTGATGTGGGAGGGGTAGGGGGTGATGTAGGAGAGTTAGGGGGTGATGTGGGAGGGTTAGGGGTGATATAGGAGGGTTAGGGGTGATGTGGGGAGAGTTAGGGGGTGATGTGGGAGAGTTAGGGGGTGATGTGGGAGGGTTAGGGGGTGATGTGGGAGAGTTAGGGGGTGATGTGGGAGGGTTAGGGGGTGATGTGGGGAGAGTTAGAGGGTGATGTGGGAGGGGTAGGGGGTGATGTAGGAGGGGTAGGGGTGATGTGGGGAGGGTTAGGGGGTGATGTGGGAGGGTTAGGGGTGATATAGGAGGGTTAGGGGTGATGTGGGGAGAGTTAGGGGGTGATGTGGGAGGGTTAGGGGGTGATGTGGGGAGAGTTAGGGGGTGATGTGGGAGAGTTAGGGGGTGATGTGGGAGGGTTAGGGGGTGATGTGGGGAGAGTTAGAGGGTGATGTGGGAGGGGTAGGGGGTGATGTGGGAGAGTTAGGGGGTGATGTGGGAGGGGTAGGGGGTGATGTAGGAGAGTTAGGGGGTGATGTGGGAGGGTTAGGGGTGATATAGGAGGGTTAGGGGTGATGTGGGGAGAGTTAGTGGGTGATGTGGGAGGGTTAGGGGGTGATGTGGGGAGAGTTAGGGGGTGATGTAAGAGAGTTAGGGGGTGATGTGGGAGAGTTAGGGGGTGATGTGGGAGGGGTAGGGGGTGATGTAGGAGAGTTAGGGGGTGATGTGGGAGGGTTAGGGGTGATATAGGAGGGTTAGGGGTGATGTGGGGAGAGTTAGGGGGTGATGTGGGAGAGTTAGGGGGTGATGTGGGAGGGTTAGGGGGTGATGTGGGAGAGTTAGGGGGTGATGTGGGAGGGTTAGGGGGTGATGTGGGGAGAGTTAGAGGGTGATGTGGGAGGGGTAGGGGGTGATGTAGGAGGGGTAGGGGTGATGTGGGGAGGGTTAGGGGGTGATGTGGGAGGGTTAGGGGTGATATAGGAGGGTTAGGGGTGATGTGGGGAGAGTTAGGGGGTGATGTGGGAGGGTTAGGGGGTGATGTGGGGAGAGTTAGGGGGTGATGTGGGAGAGTTAGGGGGTGATGTGGGAGGGTTAGGGGGTGATGTGGGGAGAGTTAGAGGGTGATGTGGGAGGGGTAGGGGGTGATGTGGGAGAGTTAGGGGGTGATGTGGGAGGGGTAGGGGGTGATGTAGGAGAGTTAGGGGGTGATGTGGGAGGGTTAGGGGTGATATAGGAGGGTTAGGGGTGATGTGGGGAGAGTTAGTGGGTGATGTGGGAGGGTTAGGGGGTGATGTGGGGAGAGTTAGGGGGTGATGTAAGAGAGTTAGGGGGTGATGTGGGAGAGTTAGGGGGTGATGTGGGAGGGGTAGGGGGTGATGTAGGAGAGTTAGGGGGTGATGTGGGAGGGTTAGGGGTGATATAGGAGGGTTAGGGGTGATGTGGGGAGAGTTAGGGGGTGATGTGGGAGAGTTAGGGGGTGATGTGGGAGGGTTAGGGGGTGATGTGGGAGAGTTAGGGGGTGATGTGGGAGGGTTAGGGGGTGATGTGGGGAGAGTTAGAGGGTGATGTGGGAGGGGTAGGGGGTGATGTAGGAGGGGTAGGGGTGATGTGGGGAGGGTTAGGGGGTGATGTGGGAGGGTTAGGGGTGATATAGGAGGGTTAGGGGTGATGTGGGGAGAGTTAGGGGGTGATGTGGGAGGGTTAGGGGGTGATGTGGGGAGAGTTAGGGGGTGATGTGGGAGAGTTAGGGGGTGATGTGGGAGGGTTAGGGGGTGATGTGGGGAGAGTTAGAGGGTGATGTGGGAGGGGTAGGGGGTGATGTAGGAGGGGTAGGGGGTGATGTGGGGAGAGTTAGGGGGTGATGTGGGAGGGTTAGGGGGTGATGTAGGAGGGGTAGGGGGTGATGTGGGGAGGGGTAGGGGGTGATGTAGGAGGGTTAGGGGGTGATGTGGGAGAGTTAGGGGGTGATGTGGGTGGGTTAGGGAGTGATGTGGGAGAGTTAGGGGGTGATGTGGGAGGGTTAGGGGGTGATGTGGGGAGAGTTAGGGGGTGATGTGGGAGGGGTAGGGGTGATGTAGGAGGGGTAGGGGTGATGTGGGGAGGGGTAGGGGTGATGTAGGAGGGGTAGGGGGTGATGTGGGGAGGGTTAGGGGGTGATGTAGGAGGGTTAGGGGTGATGTGGGAGAGTTAGGGGGTGATGTAGGAGGGTTAGGGGGTGATGTGGGGAGAGTTAGGGGGTGATGTGGGGAGAGTTAGGGGGTGATGTAGAAGGGTTAGGGGGTGATGTAGAAGGGTTAGGGGTGATGTGGGGAGAGTTAGGGGGTGATGTAGAAGGGTTAGGGGTGATGTGGGAGAGTTAGGGGGTGATGTGGGAGGGTTAGGGGGTGATGTGGGGAGAGTTAGGGGGTGATGTGGGGAGAGTTAGAGGGTGATGTAGGAGAGTTAGGGGGTGATGTGGGGAGAGTTAGTGGGTGATGTGGGAGGGTTAGGGGGTGATGTGGGAGGGTTAGGGGGTGATGTAGGAGAGTTAGGGGGTGATGTGGGAGGGTTAGGGGGTGATGTAGGAGGGGTAGGGGTGATGTGGGGAGAGTTAGGGGGTGATGTAAGAGAGTTAGGGGGTGATGTGGGAGAGTTAGGGGGTGATGTGGGAGGGTTAGGGGGTGATGTGGGAGGGGTAGGTGGTGATGTAGGAGAGTTAGGGGGTGATGTGGGAGGGTTAGGGGTGATGTAGGAGGGGTTAGGGGTGATGTGGGGAGAGTTAGGGGGTGATGTGGGAGGGTTAGGGGGTGATGTGGGGAGAGTTAGGGGGTGATGTGGGAGAGTTAGGGGGTGATGTGGGAGGGTTAGGGGGTGATGTGGGGAGAGTTAGGGGGTGATGTGGGAGAGTTAGGGGGTGATGTGGGAGGGTTAGGGGGTGATGTGGGGAGAGTTAGAGGGTGATGTGGGAGGGGTAGGGGTGATGTAGGAGGGGTAGGGGTGATGTGGGGAGGGTTAGGGGGTGATGTAGGAGGGTTAGGGGTGATGTGGGAGAGTTAGGGGGTGATGTGGGAGGGTTAGGGGGTGATGTGGGAGGGGTAGGGGGTGATGTGGGAGAGTTAGGGGGTGATGTGGGAGGGTTAGTGGGTGATGTGGGAGGGTTAGGGAGTGATGTAGGAGGGTTAGGGGGTGATGTGGGAGGGGTAGGGGTGATGTAGGAGGGGTAGGGGTGATGTGGGGAGGGGTAGGGGTGATGTAGGAGGGGTAGGGGGTGATGTGGGGAGGGTTAGGGGGTGATGTAGGAGGGTTGGGGGTGATGTGGGGAGAGTTAGGGGGTGATGTGGGAGAGGGGTTTGGGAATGTATTGCAGACGGTGCGGATGGGGTGGAGGGAGAGAGAAATGGGGAGAGACAGGTGGGAGGGGTGGGTGAAGGCAGGAATCGGGGGACAAGGGGATGTAGGAGGGTTGGGCAGTGGTTTGTGAGGGTGTAAACAAGGGATAAGAGTTAAAAATTAATAATATCTCCACATTCTCAAGTCTCCCTCCCCCTCTCCCCTCTCCCCTCTCTCTCTGACCCGGGTTGGACACACCAATTCCCTCGGTCTGACCCTGGTCACACTCTGTCTATCATAGTTCCCTCTAACTGCGGGGGCACGTCCACACAGTTACTGAACTGCTCCCGTACAAACAGCCTTTGCTGGAATTGCCTTTAACATTTAAACATTCGATGTAACGCCAAGTTCCCGGGTCAAGTAAAACTTCCCTGCTCAGCAATAGTTGGTCAAAACATGTGGAAGAAAACTTAGAGGGTATATTGCTATCAAAATAACTCAGTAATTTTTATGACTTGCACAATCACACCCAGGGACACGCACGAGATTGGGGGGGGGGAGAGAGGGGAAGCGATAGGGGGAGATAGAGGAGACAGATGGGGGGAAGAGAGAGAGAGGGAGGGACAGGGAGAGGGTGAGGGGGAGGAAGAGGGAGAGAAGGAGATACACTCCCCTGCTGTGCTGGGAAGAGGCGGGTAGGCAGACTCCTCCGTAAAGTCCCTCCTTCCTCCACTCTCTATCCTCCGGGTGGAGACCCCTCATGTCTGTCTCCTACCCCCACACGACCTTAAACAACACACATCACTCTCCCATCAGCTGGGTGTTACCGAGCAGCAGGGGAGATGTAGTAAACGGCCGTACCTCTCTGTTGACAAAGCAGTACAAGATCGCAACCAGTATACCCTGCAAGTGAGGCAGACAGACTGAGGTCAGGGTGGCTGACAAACTTTTCAGTGCTTTATATTTATAATTGTTAACGTAACACAAAGTATTTTTCTTCAGTATTGCCCTGTACCACTGCCGAAGAACGATACATTTCACAGTGAATATCAGAGACAATAAGCACGCTTCTGATTCCAAATGTAAGATAACTTCATTGGTTGTTGGGCTGTGGTCAGTATCTGGGTGTTGTTGGGCTGTTGTCGATGCTGGGTGTTGTTGGGCTGTTGTCGATGCTGGGTGTTGTTGGGCTGTGATTGGTATCCGGGTGTTGTTGGGCTGTTGTCGATGCTGGGTGTTGTTGGGCTGTGATCGGTATCCGGGTGTTGTTGGGCTGTTGTCAATGCTGGGTGTTGTGGGCTGTTGTCAGTATCTGGGTGTTGTTGGGCTGTTGTCGATGCTGGGTGTTGTTGGGCTGTTGTTGATGCTGGGTGTTGTTGGGCTGTTGTCAATGCTGGGTGTTGTGGGCTGTTGTCAGTATCTGGGTGTTGTTGGGCTGTTGTCGATGCTGGGTGTTGTTGGGCTGTTGTTGATGCTGGGTGTTGTTGGGCTGTTGTCGATGCTGGGTGTTGTGGGCTGTTGTCAGTATCTGGGTGTTGTTGGGCTGTTGTCGATGCTGGGTGTTGTTGGGCTGTTGTCGATGCTGGGTGTTGTTGGTCTGTTGTCGATGCTGGGTGTTGTGGGCTGTTGTCAGTATCTGGGTGTTGTGGGCTGTTGTCAGTATCTGGGTGTTGTTGAGCTGTTGTCAATGCTGGGTGTTGTTGGGCTGTTGTTGATGCTGGGTGTTGTTGGGCTGTTGTCAGTATCTGGGTGTTGTGGGCTGTTGTCAGTATCTGGGTGTTGTTGGGCTGTTGTCGATGCTGGGTGTTGTTGGGCTGTTGTTGATGCTGGGTGTTGTTGGGCTGTTGTTGATGCTGGGTGTTGTGGGCTGTTGTCAGTATCTGGGTGTTGTTGGGCTGTTGTTGATGCTGGGTGTTGTTGGGCTGTTGTCGATGCTGGGTGTTGTTGGGCTGTTGTCGATGCTGGGTGTTGTGGGCTGTTGTCAGTATCTGGGTGTTGTTGGGCTGTTGTCGGTATCCGGGTGTTGTTGGGCTGTTGTCGATGCTGGGTGTTGTTGGGCTGTTGCTGATGCTAGGTGTTGTGGGCTGTTGTCAGTATCTGGGTGTTGTTGGGCTGTTGTCAATGCTGGGTGTTGTTGGGCTGTTGTTGATGCTGGGTGTTGTTGGGCTGTTGTCAATGCCGGGTGTTGTTGAGCTGTTGTCGATGCTGGGTGTTGTGGGCTGTTGTCAGTATCTGGGTGTTGTTGGGCTGTTGTCGATGCTGGGTGTTGTTGGGCTGTTGTTGATGCTGGGTGTTGTTGGGCTGTGATCGGTATCTGGGTGTTGTTGGACTGTTGTTGATGCTGGGTGTTGTGGGGCTGTGATCGGTATCTGGGTGTTGTTGGGCTGTTGTTGATGCTGGGTGTTGTGGGCTGTTGTTGATGCTGGGTGTTGTTGGGCTGTTGTCAATGCTGGGTGTTGTTGAGCTGTTGTCGATGCTGGGTGTTGTGGGCTGTTGTCAGTATCTGGGTGTTGTTGGGCTGTTGTCGATGCTGGGTGTTGTTGGGCTGTGATCGGTATCCTGGTGTTGTTGGGCTGTTGTCGATGCTGGGTGTTGTTGGGCTGTGATCGGTATCCGGGTGTTGTTGGGCTGTTGTCGATGCTGGGTGTTGTTGGGCTGTGATCGGTATCCGGGTGTTGTTGGGCTGTTGTCGATGCTGGGTGTTGTTGGGCTGTGATCGGTATCCGGGTGTTGTTGGGCTGTTGTCGATGCTGGGTGTTGTGGGCTGTTGTCAGTATCTGGGTGTTGTTGGGCTGTTGTCGATGCTGGGTGTTGTTGGGCTGTGATTGGTATCCGGGTGTTGTTGGGCTGTTGTCGATGCTGGGTGTTGTTGGGCTGTGATTGGTATCCGGGTGTTGTTGGGCTGTTGTCGATGCTGGGTGTGTTTTCACCAGCTCACAACTCCGGCACAGCACTGTTCCAATTCCAGTCCGTGCCGGGCGGGAACACTCACCCTAAGGTGATGGGTGAGGGGTGGGTGTGGAGCATTTTCGTTAGTGCCAGGGGGGCTCAGACCCTGCAGTCAACACATTCCACCACCCCAGCCACAGATAGCCCTCCCAGCCAGTGTCCACACCCCCTGCCTGTGACTGCCCCTCCCTCAGCAAGTGAGACTGCTATGCCACAGGATGTTCCTCTGTCTGGCTGAGGGTGACACTGAATAAGGTGCCCAACGCCGGGACCCACCATTGGGTTCACAGGCTCGTACACTCTTTGGATCCCACCCATGTTTCCCATTGGCTCTGGGTCGGGTGGGGCGTGCCTGGGGGTTCCCTCCATCCTCTACCCCACCCCCCCCCGAGCTGAAACCCACCTGGAAGGAATGTAAGAAGAGATCAAAGAAGAGTTTGACATGCCGCAGCATGCCCTGGGCGTGCTCGTCCGTGACGAAGGCGAACGCCACCTCGTGAATGCCCAGCAGTGGGATGAGGGTGAGCGTAGACTTGGCCAACCTGGGGAGGAGGAGCAGAGAGGGTCAAGGCATGCCCGGCACCTCAGGAACACAACCACAGGCAAACCAGAATCCGTCTACACTTCCCTGCCTCGGGAAAACAGCTGACATAATCACAGACTCCCATCACCCTGATTATTCGCCCTCCTTCCCCCTCCCGTAGGGCAAAAGAGACCAAAACCTGCAAACACATATTACCGCGTGAAATGGACCTCGAGGGGTGAACTCCTCATCCCCGAATCTACCTCACTGTGGCCTGTAGACTCTATTTGTCTGTCTACACTACCCTCTCTCGGTAACTGTAACGTGACCTCCGACTCGTTTGTTTTTCTTTTGTATGTGTAGTTACAGTGTAGAAGTCGTACAAGGCATTGGTGAGGCCTAATTTGGAGTATTGTGTACAGTTCTGGTCACCTACCGACAGGAAAGCTGTCAATGAGATAGTAAGAGTAGAGAGGAACATTTTAAGGATGTTCACAAACTAGAGAAAATCTGCAGATGCTGGAAATCCATGCCTTATATTCTGTCTGGGTAGCCTCCAACCTGATGGCATGAGCATTGCTTTTTCAAACTTCTGGCAACTGGCTCCCCTTCACCATTCCCATTCCTGTTTCTCTCTCTCACCTTATTTCCTATACCTGCCCATCACCTCCTCCCTCCCTTTCATCCCCGGCCTTCTGTCCTCTCCTATCAGATTCCCCCTTCTCCAGGCCTTTATCTCTTTCACCAATCAACTTCCCAGCTCTTCACTTCGCCCCTCCCCCTCTCCCGGTTTCACCTATCACCTACCACTTTGTACTTCCTCCTCTGACTCCTCATCTTTTACCTCCAGTCCCGACGAAGGGTCTCGGCCTGAAACGTTGACTATTACCCCTTTCCATAGAAGCTGCCTGGCCTGCTGAGTTCCTCCAGCGTTTTGTCTTACAAGGTTGTTGCTGGGACGTGAAGCCGTGAGTTACAGGGAAAGGATGAATAGGTTAGGACTTCATTTCCCAAAGCGTAGGAGAATGAGGGGAGATTTGATGGTGGTATAGATAAGGCAAATGCAAGCAGGCTTTTTCCACTGAGGTTGGGTGAGACCAGAACTGAAGACCATGGGTTAAGGGTAAAATGTTTAAGAGGAAAATGAGGAGGAACTTCACTCAGAGGTTGGTGAGAGAGTGGAACGAGCTACCAGCGGAAGTTGTGAATATGGGCTTGATTCAACACTTTTGAGAAGTTTGGATAGGTACATGGTCTGGAGGGCAATGGAGGGGTCCAGATATGAGTTAAAGGCTCCAAAGACAGATCTAGTATGGACTAGATGGGCTGAAAGGCCTGTTTCTGTGCAGTAGCGCTCGATGACTCTATGATGTGTCTGGATGGCGTGCAAACAAAGATCTCCACTGTATTTCAGTCAATAATAAATCAATGACTTGAATAATTATCGTTGCCAAGGTAACTATTGAGAGAAACCGACCACCGATCACCAGCCGCTGTCTCACCAGCGGACGTGGTTCACCGTTGGAGTCCTGGAGCTCAGCATCACTAGACTCTAGAGAGAGCCCGGCGAGTGGGTGCACCACTGTCTCATTTCCCAGTGATCAACAGGGAGGGGGGTGTGGAACGCGAGGGAGGAAGGGACGGAGGATTGAGAAATGGCTCGGGGAGCTGGTTGTAGCTGACTGGAGAAGAGAGAAAGGGAATGAAAAGAGGGAGAGGAGGGGAGGAAGAGCTGGGGAAGGGGAGGAGGGGAAGGATGGAGGACGGAGGATGAGGAGGAGAGAAAGGGAGCAATGTGGGGATGGAGATGTAGGGGAAGGGAGACTGTGAGAAGAACTAGGGAGGGGAGGTTTGGCCTAGGGAAGATGGGGAGCATTGGGACGGGGAGAGATGAGGAGGACACCGGAGAAGTTTGGGGAGGGGGGGGTTCAGGAGGAGAGGTTTCGGAAGGGAGACCAGCAGGAGAGCTAGGGAGGATTGAGGACAGGAGAACTGGGTGGGGAAGAAATGGGCAGAGATGGGGGAGAGATTGGTGGGAGGGATTGGGGAGAGATTAGTGGAAAGATGACGGGGAGAGAGAGGGAGAGATTGGTGGGAGGGATTGGTAGGAAAGGCTGGTGGGAAAGCTTGCGGAGAGGGATTGGGGAGATTGGGTAAGAGATGGGGAAGGGTTGGGGTGGGAGATTTGGGGATGGTGTCTGGGGGGGAGAGCAGAGGATCGGGGGGAGGGGACTGATGAACGGACAGACGCTGAAACAATGAACTTACAAGGCCCGTACCTGAACTTGTAATCCGTGTACCTCATCTGGTGAGCTCTGAGCTTAGACACCAGAATGTGAATGATCCGGATAAAAATGAAAAAGTTGATCTGAAAGAAGGAAGGAAGAGGTTCGGTAAGAACGGGAGCTAACGCCACTGGTTTGCAAACAGCCGACGGCGAGCATCGAGAGCAGCTTCAGTACCAGAATGGAGAAGAGGATGGGTGTTCGGATGATCCACCAGTAAGCCATGTTCTCATTCGTGGTCCAGCACCTGAGGATCAACAACAGGCTTCAATATGGCGTCCTGTCCACGGACAACAAACCCACTCACCCCTCTCAACCATATACCCCTCCCACTGACAGTTCCCCCTCCCACTGACACTGACCTAATGGGGGCCGCTCCCATTGGCCCTGCAGCATGTGCTTCCACATTACTCTGAGAATCTATGGCCACCAAGCAACTGTACCCCTGCGCCATACCTGAACCACTCACCCAGTGTTTTCGTATAAGTACTTAATGACCACCCAGGGTACAACGAACAGCAATGGAGACCCTGAAAACCAACAAACAACTGGTTATGTACAATGAAATTGAAATTTCAGTGTGTCAGATCATCTGCCCTTGTCAGAGGGGGAGGTCTCCGCAGTTGCTCTCCCATTCCCACTCAGACGTTCTATCACTTTTTTGCGAAGATCAGGAGCAGCTGATAGAGGGTTGGTGCCAATTTTGACACCCCCCCCCCCAACGTGCCCACGATCAGTCATCCTTGGGGTCTTGGCAGGCAATCAGCTACGGGACAGTGAGTAAACCCTACACCGATGCACGCGTTCACCAAGCTATTGGGGAACTCCATCTGTGAGTCAGCATCTCTCTGACCGGGCACTGGGTCCACACAGCAAACAGCATGGGATGGCTTTCGACTGCTGGCCCCTGCGATTATCCCGAGACGAGGAATGGCTAGTGTCAACCAGGAGAGCCAACAGGGTGATCAAGGCAGACCCCAGCACCCACCGGACCCCGAAGTGGGCAGATGTACTTGGGAGACTGGGGACCCTCCCCTCCCCACCCACAGCCAAGGGAGAAGCAAGCACCTACCCCAGCCGATACACAAATAAATATTGAAGTAGTTCCTCTCGGAGAAAACAGTGACGACCAGCAGGTTGTGCAAGTAGATCCCCTCGATCAGCAGCCAGTAGTAATTGGCCCCAACGCAGTACTGCATCAGCACCTGGGCAGTCCGACAACCCACGGCTGTCTGCAGGAGCAAAGGAAACTAGGGTCAGAACCCAAGGATCAACCCGACTGGCCCAGGGGCCGAGGGAGGAGGCAGGCCGATTTCTTTAGGAGCTTGAGGAATTTCAGTACGTCAGCAAAGACTAGCGTACTTCTATAGATGTACCGTGGAGAACATTGTAACAGGCTGCAACACCGTCTGGTGTGCACAGGGCTGCAAGACACTGCAGAGGGCGGAAGACGCGGCCAGCGCCATCATGGGCCAACCTTCCCCACCACCGACAACTTCACGCATCCATCGCTATGGACCCTCACCATCCGCCAGGTGCCCAATACTACCAATGGGGAGGAGGTACAGGAGTCTGAAGACCCTCACTCAATGTTTCAGGAACAGCTTCTTCCCCTCCACCGTCAGATTTCTGAACGGTCCGTGACCCCATGAACACTACCTGACTATTTCACCCTCTCTTCACTCTGCTTATTGTTTTTATGTCTGCATTTCTCATTGCAACATCCAGAATGATTCTGCATTTCTCATTGCAACATCCAGAATGATTTACGTATCGCACAGTGCTGCTGTTAAAGCTACAGCCTCCGTGACGATGACAATAAACCAGGCTCTGACTCCGCTGTCAGTCATCCCTCGAGACTGTTGTCAGATCCCTCCGGCTCACAACAACCCAACTGAAGGTTTGACCAACACCCATCCGGAGGGGTGGGCTGCAGGGGAAGGCCCTTCCCTGGGGGGGGGGCTGCACTCTCTGTCCATCCTGAATTGTGGGGTCAGCGACAGAGATTAGTGGACTCATCCCAATTTAGCACGGGCACATCCCCACAAGAATATCTATGTACAGGCATCCACCATCAATAATCCCCACCATCCGGCCCAGGCCATCTTCCTGCAACTACCATCGTGGAGGAGATACAGAAGCCTGAAGCTCCACACTATAAACTTCAAGAAAGCTTGCTTCCCTTCAACCATTTGGTTCATGAGCCAACCGGCACGACTCCAATTGTAATGTACCCAATGACTTGGGCTCCACAGCTGCCAGTGGCAATGAATTCCACAGATTCATCACCCTCTGGATAAAGAAACTCCTCATCACCTCTGTTTTTAAACGAATGTGCCCTCTGGCCCTAGACTCCCCAACATCAACTCCATCCACAGGCTTTTCAATATTCAATAGGTTTTAGTGAGATTCCCCCCCCCCCCCCCCCACCGTTCTTCTAAACTCTAGCAAGCACCAGAACCATCTAAAGCTCCTCAGACATTAACCCATTTGTTGCCAGAATCATTGTTGTGCATCTCCTCTGGACCCTCTCCACTGCCAACACACCTTTTCTTAGATATTGTTCGTAACGCTCCAAATGTGGTCGGACTGATGCCCGAGAGCACCTCAGCTGTTATATTCCAGTCCTCTTGGAGAATCCCATGGATCAATTGCCGACAAATGGGTTGGTAAGGGTTACGGGGAGAAGGCCGGAGGATGGGGTTGAGAGGGACAGTGGAGCAGACTCGATGGTCCGACATGTGGTGGTCTGATGGTCTAACTCTAATCAGTGCCCCAGTAGCTCAGCGGAGCGACACCATGACCACGCTACACTGCTATGGATTTCTCTCCCTTCCCCCTCACCTGATCTCACCCACCACATCACTTCCACCTTGCACCCCTCCTCTCCCCCCCCCCCCACCCGTCCTACTCTGGCTTCCTTCCTCTTCCTTTCCAGTCCCGATGAAAGGTGTCAGCTTGAAACGTCAGCTGTTTATTCCTCTCCAGAGATGCTGCACGGCCTGCTGTGACCCCCCCCCCCCCCCAGTGCTTTATTTTCCCAGACCAACGATCCCACACCACCCGGTTGCACCGTGTGACCGATTAACCGACTGACCGGTACCCCTCTGGGGTGTGGGAGGAAACCCACACATTCACAGGGAGAATGCAGGAACTCCCTATGGACAGCGGTGGGAATTGAACCCGGCTCGCTGGCACTGCCATAGCATTATCCTAATCACTGCCCTACAGTGCCGCCCTCCACACATTTTGTGTGCGTTGTGCGAGATCTCCAGCACCCGCAGAATCTCTCGTGTTTAGCACTTTTTTGTTCTAATTATTCAATTCGATTTTGTCATTCAGCCAAACGAGAGAGCGTCACTCTGGGGTCAAGGTGCAAAACGCAGACCCAACAGTCACACACGGCACAAAGCACACCCAGCACGTACAAGACAGCACGCACATATGGTAGCGCACAGTAGAAGAGCCCAAACTCGCGCCATCAATCTGCAGTGGAGCGCAATAGAGTTTGTCCTCTGCCGAGCAGACACTGGAGGGCAGCACCGACTGCAGCCTGGACGCCGCGCCACACCGCCCCCTGGTGGAGCGCACGGGCTTTGACGCCTCTCTCCTGGCGGCTGTACACACCGCAGCTCGAGGCCTAGTCATCGCTGAGACCGAGGCCATGCCGCTCTCCGCCACCTGTCCATGCTCTCAGCCCAAGAATCAGTGAATCGAACTTGTGGCAGTCCACGTTAACAATGTCCAAGGGGTCTGGTGCCACTCGCTAATGGACTGCAAGCTTCCTTCGTCTCAGGCAACAGCACGTTGCACAGCTGTGTCATTATCTCCACCGGCAACTCGCTGATGGGGTAGACCTGTAGCTCTTTAAGTTCTTAATGTACAGCTGAGTCTTGCAATCAGTAAAAGTGCACTTAAATAGCACAGTAGATCCTTTTGTTGCGACTGAACGTCCTGCCATCTTACCAGAATTATATTTTCACATGTAATTGTGGATCATTTATGTTTAATTTATGCTTTCCTTATGAACCGTTGTCTCTAATGTTTGTCTGTGATGCACAGGCAAGGTTTTCCTTGCACCTGTGCGTACATGCGGTTGTACTTGTGCCAATAAGAGTGGTGGGGTGGAGATACATCTCCACCAAAGGAGGTGTAGGACACACCTCCCCTCTGCAGGTCCCCGATCAGAAGCCATGGGGGCAGGTGGTGGACGGTCGTACGAGCAGCCGGTGCACATCACAAGTCCTGGTTATGCGACCACTGACGCCAGGCAGACAGTCTCTGGAGAGCATTGATAATGGATGGGATCACCCCTCTTGTAAAGACACTGCCCAGAAGGTGGCAATGGCAGACGTGTTCTGTAGAAAAATTTGCCAACAATAACCACGATCACGTCATCCAACACGGCACGTAATGATGAGGTCTGTGGCAATAAACCTGAGCTGCGGCTGCTCTGGAAAAGGTAAGAGTGAAGTTACTAGGAGCACGACTGTGACCGGCTCCTTGGGAATCCATTCAGTGACTCCGTTTTCTGAATCCCTGCAAGCTGAGCAATGCGCTTTGAAATTTTTCCCCATTCTTAACGATGTACAAGGAGGCTATTCAGCCCATCGATTAATTCCTAGCCCATTCCCCTCATCACTTTTCCCTGTAACCTCCTCTCCCCATAGCCACATAAATACTACCACTCACCTGCATTTTAGGGTCAATTTGTTGGGGGGGGGGGCACGTTAGCATAATGCTGTTACAGCGCCAGCACCACGGCTTCAGTCCTGGTGCTGACCATGAGACGCTTGTGCGTTCTCCCTCTCTCTGCACGGGTTCCCGCCGTTCGTCCTGGCTTCCTCCCACGTTCCAAAGACCTACGGCTTAGTAGGTTAATCGGTCGCGTGGGTATAATTGGGCGCCGCGGGCTTGTCGGACCGGGGGGCTCTGTTACC
The DNA here is from genome assembly GCF_048418815.1 of Hemitrygon akajei. Taxonomy (NCBI): domain Eukaryota; kingdom Metazoa; phylum Chordata; class Chondrichthyes; order Myliobatiformes; family Dasyatidae; genus Hemitrygon; species Hemitrygon akajei. Next base: position 58,174,525 of record NC_133145.1, on the reverse strand, counting down.
GTGCCTTGCCGCTAAATAAAAAAGTGGAAGGGAAGCGGTACAGGAGGGGTGGAGGCATGATCATATTCAGCAACGGGGGCAAAGTCAAGGGGCCGAGTGGCCGCCTCCTGCTCCCGTGGGCTCGCAGGCAGTCGGAGTGCGTGCGTTAATGGTTGGCGGGTACATTCCTGTCTCCGAGTTGGACCTTGCGAGGAAATGATCAGTGCACTCGCTCCCCACTTGAGGGTGAACCAGGACTGAATTTATCAACTAATCCAGCACTCAGCAGTGTGTTTTGTTTGGCTAATCGTTATATTCTTAGGTTAACCACAATGGACCATTGAGAGAGGGATTTGAAGAGCAGAAGAACTTGTTTTCTCAAGATAATGAGTCCATTTATAGTTCTTTTTAAATCCTTGTGTTAGGCAGAGATAGAGGAGAGGTCAGTGGGATAAAAGATCAGGAGGGTTGGATATATTTTTCCTTATTTGCCTCTCTCTCTCTGTTGATAAATGTTGTGGACACGTCTCTACAGTTAGCTTGTCCAAGTTGGTCCCATTCCTGTGTCAGAACCAGGCCTCTAGAACACAGAAGAGTACAGCACAGAACAGACCCCTCCGTCATGGGAAGGTCTCTTCAGTGCTTTGGCCGATATTCATAAGACATAGGAGCAGAATTAGGCCATTCAGCCCACTGGATCTACTCCGCTGATTTACTACCCCTCTCAACGCCATTCTCCTGCTTTCTCCCCGTAACCTTTGACACCCTAACTAATCGAGAACCTATCAGTCTCTGCTTTCAATTTACCCACTGACTTGGCAGAAGAACGGGGTTGAGAGGGATAATGAATCAGTTGTGATAGAATGAGAATCAGACTCGATGGGCCGAATGGCTACCGGCTTTGCATTCCGAGCCAAGAACGGTCATTTATCCTTTACATAAGACCGTAGCACAGAGAAGCAGGAAAGACCATTCGGCCCATCAAACCTGCTCCAACATTCCATCATGGTGGATTTACTTTTCCTTCTTCACACGTTCTCCTGCGCTTTCCCCGTAACCCTTGATGCCCCTCCCTTAATAATCGAGAATCCATCAACCCCTGCTTTAAATATACCCAATGACTTGCCCTTCACAGCCCTCTGTGCCAATGAATTCCACGGATTCACCAGCCTCTGGCAAAAGGAATTGTCATAGAACCAAACAATTCAGAGGTCATTTTCCTTTTGGTGATTCCCCCCCCCCCCCCACCCCCAGCCTCAATTCAACTTCTGTCATTCAGGAACACACACACAAAACGTGGGAGAAACTCAGCAGGCCAGGCAGCACCAATGGAGGAAAATGAACAGTCGACATTTTTGGGCCGAGACCCTCCATCGGGGACTTCGATATAGAGTACCTTCTACCACACCAGCTCAGTCTCTCTTGACCTCCCACCACTCCTCCCTTCACGTTCTCTCAACCACTGCCTCTGCTTCTCAGCTTTATGAGGGACAGGCTTTCTCCGTTGAGGCTGGGTGAGACTGGAGGTCATGGGCTAGGGGTGAAAGGGGAAAACGAGGGGGATCTGCTTCACTCAGAGGACGGTGGGCATGTGGAACGAGCCGCCAGCACGAGTGATGGGTGCAGCTTCGAGAAGTTTGGATAAGTGCATGGGTGAGGGTTGGTGGGGGTTGGGGGGGCGATGATCTGGTTACAGGTTAACGTGAGTAGGCAGAATGATAATTCAGTGTGGTTTAGATGGGCTGATTGGCCTGTTTCTGCCTGCCTCTGTTAAAGCTGCCAATCTCTAACTTGTCCCACAGCATCCCATTGAAACACAAACTCCGGTTACATTCCATCTGCTGAAAGATTCTGGAGTTCATCATTTTATTTGAGGTCTCTAACAACCGCACACACGGCTTTCTGCCCAGAACGGAGTACCAGTCGCGGTTGCTGTCCGTGGGGTCTTGCTGCCACTCCTTCGACAGTAGAAAAGTGGACGGACCCTAAGGATGTCCAAAGGTGAAAGGGTGCTACGGAAATGCACGCCGTTCTTTTGATCACAGCACTTGTGGCCAAAACATCTGTGCTGACGACCTGCCGGTGCAGTGGTTAGTGTAACGGTTTACGGCAGCAGTACCCTGGGTTCAATCCCTGATGAGTTGTACGTCCTCCCCTTGACTGTGTGTGGTTTTATCCGGGTGCTCTGGTTTCCAAAGACGTTCGGATTAGGGTTAGTACGCTGTGGACATCCTACCGGGGTGATTGATAAGTTCGTGGCCTAAGGTAGAAGGAGTCAATTTTAGAAAACCTAGCACATTTATTTTTCAACATAGTCCCCTCCTACATTTACACACTCAGTCCAGCGGTCGTGGAGCATACGGATCCCTTCTTTGTAGAAGTGGTCCACAGCAGGGGTGATTGATAAGTTTGTGGCCTAAGGTAGAAGGAGATGAGTTATTAACCAAACTTTCTGCTTTTTCACTCAAAAAGTTGAACTGCACGTGCATGTAACAAGAGCTGTACAACTCATTTCCTTCTACCTTTGGCCATGAACTTATCAATCACCCCTGCAGTGGCCCACCTGGAGATCCAAGATGCTCTCGTTACTCTTTGAGTGATCACGCAGCGTTTGAAGTTAATAACTCATCTCCTTCTACCTTAGGCCACGAATTTCTCAATCACCCCATGCTGTGGACCACTTCTGGAGGTCCAAGAAGACGCCGACCTACAAAGAAGGGATCCGTATGCTCCACGACCGCTGGACTGAGTGTGTAAATGTAGGAGGGGACTATGTTGAAAAATAAATGTGCTAGGTTTTCTAAAATTGACTCCCTCTACCTTAGGCCACGAACTTATCAATCACCCCTCGTATGTTGGTGCTGGAAGCACGGCGACATTTGTGGGCTGTCCCCAGCAATCGTCGGACTGCGGTTGCAAATGATGCATGTTTCGATGTACACGTGACAAGTAAACTAATCTTTACAATAAGAAGCTTCCTTCTTCCCTCACTACGTAGCAGTGAAAGGCTGCCCAGGAGGGCCCTACCTCATTGTTGTACCAGACTTTAATGTCAACACCCTCGGGAATCTGGTTGTTTTGTGTTTTGAAAAGAGCATCTTTGATGAGGATCGATACTGCTCGCAGAATAAACGAGGCAAACAGGTTCATGTGGATGTAGTTCCTCATGCAGTGAAGTTTCCTGACAGGAAGAAAAGCAGGAGGATTTAGTAAAATCTGGGTCCAGAAAGAATCACCCGCAGATCGGCAAAGGGACTTGCTACATAGAGTCAACACGATGGGCTGAACTGCCTTCCATTTCAGGAGGTTCACGAGAATGATCCCGGGAATGAAAGGGTTAATGTATGAGGAGTGTTTGATGGCCCTGGGCCTGTACTCACTGGAGCTTAGAAGAATGAAGAGGGAATCTCCTTTTTATCATAGGACGAAGGTAAACGTTAGTACCCGTGACAATTAACTGAACTTGAACTTGGACTAGAAACCTTCCGAATACTGAAAGGACCAGACAAAGTGGACATGGAGAGGATGTTTCCAATATTGGGAGAGTCTGGGACCAGAGGGCACAGCCTCAGAATAGAAGGATGTCCCTTTAGCACAGAGACAAGGAGGAGTTTCTTCAGCCAGACGGTGCTGAACTGTGGGATTCATTGCTGTGGAGGCCAAATCATTGGATATCTTTAAACCGGAGGATAATAGCTTCTTGATTTGTAAAGGTGTCAAAGATTACGGGGAGAAGGCAGGGGAGTGAGTTTGAGGGAAAGTAAATCAGCCACGATTGAATGACAGAGTAGACTCGATGGGCCGGATGGCCTATCCACTGACCTAGGCCCAGGCTGTTTACAGCTCAAACTATGGACCATCTGAGCTGTAAACCTCCTGGGTCTTGCTCAACAGCTTCCAACTTGGGATCCACAGACCCTTTGCTTAATGGTATCGGCCCACGGCATAAAAACGATTGGGAGCCCCTGGCCTGGGTGGAAGCTTCTGTGGTCTTGCGTTCGGTGAAGTGAGGGTGGGCCACAGCAGGAAACTGAGCCCCGGGCCGGGCAGCCTGCATCTCTGACAAGGAAAAAGGACTCCTGGCACTTCCCCCAACCTTGTGTTCGATTCCACCCCTCTCCCCACCGTCAACTCCAGATGGCTGGTGTAGCTGAGGCAAAGTGTGGGAATACTGGAAATGGGAGGGGAGTGGGCTCAAGGTGATGGAATTGGCAAATTGTCAGTTGGTGTTGATATAGTTGAGGTGGAGGGGTGGCACAACTCCATAGGTGAGGGATGTAGCAGAGGTGTGGGGTGTAGATGCTACTCTCAGTTCACTGAAGATGAGATGCCTGAATGTGACAATGTGACACAGTTCACTGACTCTCCTTCCCCCTGCCCTTTCTGTGGCCGGGCGGCTCGGTACATGGAGTGCGAGGGCTGTAGCCTCTGTCTGAGTATCTGAAGGGGCTGCACAGCCCCACATTCCTGATCTATGGTCACCCAGAATGGAAGGGAGAAGGCCATTTGGGGGATCACCTGCTCTGCCTGCTCCCAGACCTGGCCAAGGTGACCATTCACAGGGCTGGGCATTGGGCAGTCAAGGGCACTGCCCGAGCTGTCTGCTGCCCTCTTGTCTTCCTCCAGAGTTACGTCTGTACCTGGGCGTCCTTGGAGAAGGGCGGCATTCCCTACGTGCACGGTGGGGATTCCAGCAACGGTGCAGGGGTTTAAATGTTTTGTAGATAATAGTAATCATATTCTAAATTAAAATTGTAAATAGTTTTGTGAACCTCCTGATTATTATTTATATTTTTGTTAGTTAATGAACTTTTATACATTTGTTTTTAAAAAATCACATGCGCCTCACTTTGGACCAATCAGAGAGCAGTTGCTATGGAGAGTGTGATGCAGTCCTTACCTGAATCCCACCAGAATTCCCAGTGCCAACACCAGGGTTCCTAGAGACAGTGAGAGGCCGACTGTTTTCATAACTAAGAAACCATCCAGGATTCTGCCCTGCTCCTGCTAGAGAGTGAGAAGGGAATAGATTAATCGGGACACAACTGGAGCTATGACCCGAGTTATTTTATTCTTCTGTTCAGCACCAGGGCGTCACAGATAGGGCTGGCAGTTATTGCAGACCCCTAACAGCCCTGGGGAAGACTCCACCCCACGGGGGTGTTCTCTCAGAGCCACGCGGGAGAGAGCTCCAGGAATCAGACCCGCTAACGGATGAAGTATCTGTCAAGGAGAGAAGGCAGAGGAATATCTTCCCTCAGTAACAGACTGAGGTCAGGGGTAAGGACCTAAACCTTGGGTGCACAGCTAATAAAAGTCTTGCCAAACAAACCACCAAATACGTCGGAGGGACACAGACCATAGAATATGACATCACAGTACAGACCCTTTGGGCCACCATGTTTTACCACCCTTTAACCTCCTCCAAGATCAAACGGACGCTTCTATCCCTCCATTTGTCTTTCATCCACGCGCCTAAGATTCTCTTAAATGTCCCTAATGTCTCTGTCTCTGCCACCACCCCCAGCAGTGCTTTCCACGCACCAACCACTCTCTGAATAAAAACAGTCTACCTCTGACACCTTTCCTCCAATCACCTTAAAATTATCCCCTCTCGTATTAGCAATTTCTGCCCTGGGCAAAAAGTCTCTGGCTGTCGACTCTATTGATACCTCTTATCATCGTCTATACCTCTATCTATACCCCTCTCATCCTCCTCCTCTCTCAAAAGAAAAGCCTGGAATGTCAAGGTCATACTTGAGACAGCATGGTAGCGTAATGGTTAGCGCACCGCTCCACAGTACAGGCGACCGGGGTTCAATTCCTGTCATTGCCTGTAAGGAGTCCAAAAAGCCTACCAGTTGGTAGATAAATTAGTTGTTGTAAATGACAAGGCTAGGATTAAATTAGGGCATAGCCCAAAGCCTGGAAGGGCTTCAATAAATAAATATTCCACCCCCCCCCCCACCACACCACCACACCAATTGTCCGTTGAGCCTGAACATTGGGCGAGTCACAGCGTGGTTCCTCCAGTTGACCAGAATGCTTCACACCACCACCCAATCCCAATTTCTAATACTGGAACGTGGCCGCCGTTGCCCTGGCAACCTACCTCAGCTCGGTCATCCTTGGGGTCTTTCATGCACTGGCTGCTGTCCCTCCAGGGCTGCTTCGCAGAGTCCATCACCCACTGACCATCAGGCCCACACTTCCTGAACACAAATCCACCCTGCACTGTAGGACAGAGAAGTTAGACATCGCCTTTCGGTCAAATCTAGCAGCTGCTCCATGACAGCCAGGTGCCGTAGAGGACGGGGACTGACGTGCCACAGAACACCAGAGCCTCAAGATTCTGGGAGTCTACGTAGGGCGGAAACTGCTTTTCCCAGAGAGCCGTGAATGGCTGGAATTCTCTGCCCAGGGGAGCAGTAGAGGCTGCCTCATTGAAAGAGGGATTGACCTAAAGAGCATGGATAGTTACGCCACAACAGTACGGGGGACTGGTGAGCCCTCACCAGTCGTTCTGCTCTGCTCCTCTGAGGAGAGACACACTAGCCTTGCTGACAATGTTCATCAGGTCAATTCCAGAGATGAGGGGGTTAACCCATGAGGAGAGATTGAGCCACCTGAGGGAATATCTGCTGGAATTCAGGACAATGGAAGGGGATCTTGAGCAAGTGTATAACGTTATGATGGGGGTAGATAAGAGACAGGAAAGTTGTCTTCGCTGGTAAGAGAGAGTAAAACTAGGGAACATAACCTCAGGACTTGGGGGAGTAGATTCTGAATGGAGATGAGGAGGAACTGCTTTTCCCAGGGAACGGTGAGTCTATGGAATTCCGTGTGCAGGGAAGCCACCTCATTGAACGTGCCTGAGACACAGTCAGACAGTCTTTGCACAGTTGTGGGGAAACGGTAGGTAGGCGCTGTTGAGTCCGTGGCTGGCCTGAGTAGTGGAACAGACTTGATGGACAACTCCTGCTCCTATTTCTCATGTTCTCATAAAGAAATGAGTTGTTCGGGGCTGTTACGATGGAGGAGACGGTGATCTGCCCTAAATTCTAGTACCGCTTCCTGAGCTCCAAGAACCTTCTCCTTCTGCACAGTCTCCCCACCGACCTGTCTGTTCTCCACAACAATCACTATCAGGTTTATTCACACCGACTAATAGAATGGAAAGTCTGCTGCGTTTCAGCAGCAATACGATGAAAAGACATAAAAATACGATAAATTACAAAATAAATAAGTAGTGCAAAGATGAATAATGAGGTGTGTTCATGGGTTCATGTTATCCTCTCCCAATTACCGATCCGATTCCTGTCGGGGGCCTCTGACCGAGCCAGCTTCTATCTCCTCTACAGGGTGCCGGTTTCAGATCATCTCTGTGTAAAAATATTTCTTCCTCTCCCCCACCCCCACCCCCCCCGTGGCTCTTACTCCCAGCGTTAAGCCTGCCCCAGAACCACCAGCTTCATCCCACCGGCCCTAAACACGGCTCTCAACAATGGATGCCCCCTTGTTGGGTCAGGAGGCTTTCTGTGGTGCAACTGGTGAGAGTCAAAGGGAGCACGCTAAATTTCTCTAATGTGCTAAAGAAATACTGGTGAGCTTTCTTTATTCGGGAGGAGAGAGAGAGAGAGAAAGTGGAGTGAGAGGGAGAGAGAGAGAGAAAGTGGAGTGAGAGGGAGAGAGAGAGAGAAAGTGGAGTGAGAGGGAGAGAGAGAGCGAGAGAAAGTGGAGTGAGAGAAGGCAAGTGAGACAGAGGGGGAGGGGAGTGAAAGTGTGAGAGTGTGAGAGAGTGAGGGAGGAAGAGAGGGAGAGGGGGAGTGAATGTGAGAGTGTGAGAGTGAGGGAGGAAGAGAGGGAGAGGGGGAGTGAGTGTGAGAGTGTGAGAGTGAGGGAGGAAGGGGGGAGTGAGTGTGAGAGTGAGGGAGGAAGAGAGAGAGAGGGGGAGTGAAAGAGTGAGAGTGTGAGAGTGAGGGAGGAAGAGAGGGAGAGGGACAGTGAAAGTGTGAGAGTGTGAGAGATTGAGGGAGGAAGAGAGGGAGAGTGAGAGGAAGAGAACGAAAGTGAGAAAGTGTGAGAGAGAGAGGGAGGGAGGAAGTGGGAGTGAGGGAAAGAGAGAAAATGAGAGTGAGAGAGTATGTGTGTGAGAGAGAGAGAGGCAAAAATGGTTCAATTTATCCCTCAGATTTAGTCAAGTTCCGTGCAAAGCTCCGTTGGAAAGTTCACTGCAGGCCTCTGGCCTCTGGCACATACCTGCAGGGTACCAGGGCAGGTACCAAGGGCAGGAGACATTCACCGTGGTATTAGGGAGACCGTCAGGCCAACAGGCGTACCGATCAAAGGTCCGATTACACACCACACCTAGGGAGCAAAGCAAATGACCGGGGATGAGCAGCGAGGGGCGACGGAAGGTCAGCGAACACAATCAGAAGATGGCGATCAGGATCTGGTCCGGCGCTGCTGAGGGGAAACGGTGAACAAAGGTCCTGTCACCCCGCTGACGGACGAGGGAAGAGTGTTGTACGAAGAGCGGTGCTGCCTGCTCCCAAGTCCACATCAATACTCACAACAACAGGATAATGGGTGACCAGGTCAGTAACTGGGGACGGGAGGAACCAGTACATCCCAGCCAGTGGGGGCAGCAGGCATAAATGGCAGCTGAACGGGCTAGAGCAAGCTGGGTATAGTCTGTACGCGCATTGATTAGTAGATGGCAGGTGCCTGGGATGATACGGCCTCCTCCTACGGAAATAGACAATTGCATGTTTCTGGAATCAATCAACCTTCAGCCGGCAGTGACCCTGGATGATGGAAGGGAGGGAATGAGGGAGGACTACAGAAGGAGGCGGTGTGGTACCGTAGAGGCTAGGATAACACTTCACAGAGGCAGCAAGCGGGGGTTCGATTCCCTCTGTGTCTGTAAGGGGTCGGTATGTTCTCCACACGGCTGCAAGCTCCGGTTTCCTCCCACATTCCGTACGGGTTAGCGTTGGGAAGCTTCAAGCCTGTTGTGTTGGCGCTGGAAGGGTGACGACAGGCCCGGGCTGCCCCCAGAGCAACCCTCGTTGAGATAAAGGGCTGAAGGAGGGCAAGAGGGGTCAGGGAACAGGTCGAACGGGGGGGGGGGGGGGGGTGTCGGGGAAGAAGGCTTGGGAGAGGATTCGGGGAGAGATGTCGATGTGTGGAGAATGTGAATCAGCCAATACAGGGCAGGAGGCATTAAAGGTCGTGGGGTGGGCTGGATTCCAGCAAAGGGGGATAAAGATCTGCTTTTGTTATGAACGAGACACAGAGCAGAACAGGCCCGTCCTCCCAGCCCTTTGAGCCCCCCCGCCCCAGCAACCCCGCCCGGGTCTAATCCCAGCATTATCGCGGGACAATTTACAACGACCAGTTAACCTGGCAACCAGTATGTCCCTGAACTGTGGGAGAACCCACACGGCCACGGGGGGAGCATACTGACTGACAGGTGCTGGAACTGGACCTGGGTCACCCGTACTGTCAGGCATTCCGCGAACGGGAGCGACAGGCTATCTGCTGGAGCTCCTCAGCGGGCCGAGCGGCGTCTCCGGGAGGGAAAGGAGCTGACTCCTCGTGCCGGAACCCTGCGAGTGGAGAGGGGGTGACGGTGGGTGCAGACAGGAGGGGGGAGAGGTGGAACAGGGTCCGGGGGTGATAGGGGGGTGGAGGAGGGCTGAGGGATAATGGGCAGTTTGAGCTGGAGGGAAGGGAGGGGACTGGTGGTAGGTGGGTGATGGGTGGAGGCAGATTAAGAAAAGAACCGGGGTGGGGGGGGGGGGGAATAAGATAAACCGCAAGAGGCCAACAGGTGGTAGAGGGAACGGTTAGGGGAGGGGTGGAAACAGACCCCAATGGGGGAGGGGTGGTGAAAAGCCTGTGGGTGAACTGTGTGTGTAGTGGGCAGCTAGAACCACGAGGGGGTGGGTGATGGGTGACGTTTCGGGCCAGGCCCCAGCGTCAGGTTGGGATCGATCTCGTGCTCCAGTTGGCTGCGGGGTGGCTGTGAGAGGGACTGCGGGCAGGAAATTCCAGGCTATCATCGTTGCTCTGGGTAACAACGGAAGAGAATTATTCCAAGAGCAGAGGCTATGTGAGATGGACTGTGAGCTGTTATGACAGGTGACGTCCACAGAAGTGCTTGAGAGCAAATGGCAATTGAGTGCAGAACACAAAGTGCTGGAGATCAGGCAGCATCTGTGGAAATGAACGGATTGTCGATGTTCCAGGCCGAGACCCTTCATCGGGACTCACCCTGCTCTGTGAGACAACATGCCCCTTTAAGTTGCCGATAGCAACACTAACCTCTGCCCCCCTCCCCGTCCCACTCCCTGTCCACCCTGCCCTGACCCCCACAGTGGAAAACCAGACCGGAACATCTCCGGCACTTAAAGACGGGTGTCTCCAGAAATGGTATCACAGCCAGCGACAAGGGACAAGGCAGTTCTGGGGGGCACCGAACCACGCCAATGGCCGCACAGTCCAGCGAGACCCGCTTGGTTAGCGGGAAGGTCCTACCTTTTGGCTGGGAGTCCCTGGACATGTTTCTGAAACAGGCGTCGGAATACCTCTGCCACTTTTCCAATGTGTTCTCCAGGATGACAAATGATGCTCTCTGTAAGACAGAAGCCAATCGGAGCATTGAGAGCATATCCATGTGGAACGTACGTGCTAAGATGAAAGATCCAAACATTAGCTTTAATTTGTTTAATGCACATCAAACTGTACAGTGAAATATGTTGTTGGCGTCAACGACCAAGACAGTCCAAGTGTTGCCGAGCCTCTGGCGCCAACATAGCATGTCCCATGCTGACCCACGTGTCTTCTGAATGTGGGAGGAAACCGGAGCTTCAGAGGAAACCCAGAAATTCACAGGGAGAACGTACAGACTCCTTGCAGGCAGTGCTGGAATTGAACCCAGGTTGCTGGTGCTGTGAGAACGTTTTGCTAATTGCTACGTTACTGTGTCCTCTCTTATGATTACACCAGGTCCCAGTGAAGCATAGACATCCCACTTTGTACTCGCTCAGCTCCTCGCTGATTAAAATGGGCTTTTCTGGTTATACACTCATACACCAACAGCTGGGCATCAAAGGTTGACTGTTCCATCAACGTTCAAAGTAAATTTACCATCAAAGTATGTAAATGTTACCAGCTACGACCTTGAGATTCATTTACTTGCAGGTTAGTTACAGGAAAATTAAAAAAAAAATAGAATTTTATTAAACATTATAGATAAAGAGACAAAATCTGCAGAGAACCAACCATGCAGAAGACCAACTGAGCAAATGAAATTAATACTGAGAACATGAGTTTGTAAAGGATCTTCGAAAGTGAGTCTGCAGGTTGTGAAATCAGTTCAGAGTTGTGGTGAGTGAAGTTATCCATTCTGGTTCAGGGCCCTGTTGGCTGTAGCGTATTAACTGTTCCTGAAACTGGTAGGGTGGGACCTAAGGTTCCTGTACCTCCTGTCCAATGGTAGTAATGAGAAGAGGGCATGGCCTGGATAGTGGGGCAATCTTTGATGATGGATGCTACTCCTTTGTGGCCGGCTCTTTGGAAACGTGCTGAATGGTGGGGAGGGGTCTGCACGTGATGGACTGGGCTGACTCCACCTCGTTCTACAGACTTTTCCGTTCCTGGGCTCCCCAGGCTGAGTCGCAACTCCACTGTGTGTCGACAGAAGTTTGTTAAAAGTTCCACTCCTAGCTTGGGGCAGGACTCGCCCGCCTCCAGTGCAGCCACATCTTCGTTTAAGGTACAGAGGGGATTCACTAGGATGTTGCCTGGGATGTGATGTTTCAGTTGCAAGGTGAGACTGGATGTCTTTTTTTGGAGTGAGGAAGGTGACAAAGAACTACAAACTAGACAGGATAGGTGACAGGAAACTTTTTGCTGTGGCAGAGGCGTCTAAGGACAGAAGGAGTAAGTGAGGAGAGACTGAAAGAGGATTTGAGGATGTTTTTTTCCTGCCAGAACCTGGAACACGCTACCTAAGAAGGTGACAGAGGGAGAGACTCTTGCAACATTTAGGAAGCCTTTGGGGCATCACAAGGCATTTAATAATTTGTAGTCTGTTATTGATTTACTAAACCAAAGTACTCTTGCATAATATGATCCGTCTGAAAAGCACGCAAACAATATTTTTCACTGACGATGGGTCTGGGCCTGAAATATTGACTGTTAATCCATCATTATTGATGCTGCCTGACCTGCTGAGTTCCTCCAGCATCTTGTGTGTGCTGCTCTGGATTGCCAGCATCTCCTGAGTTTATGATAAAGCTGTATCTCAGAACAATAACAAACCAATGACCCTGAATCGTTACCCCTAACAAAGCACCACTCTGAGAGGGCCAGCCCACCAAATCCAACGCCACAATAAATCGGGTTTCCACCAATCGCACCCTCACTATCTCACTCAATGCATGAGGTTCACTGCCTTGTGAATTACCAAGAGCGGGTGAATGGCATTACTACGGGTGGGGATGAGACGGTTAGAATGGACACGATGGGCCAAAGGGCCTGCTGCTACGTTTCAGTGTCTGTAACTTCATATTTCTTGGTGCTGGCAAATCAGAGGATGTGTCCTGGGACCACCATCACAAAGAAGTCAACAGCATCTCTACTTTCTTGGAAGTTTGCACAGATTCGGCACATCATCTGAAACTTTGGCAAACTTCTACAGATGCAGAGTGGGAGCATCCTGTCCGGATGCACCTTGCCTGCTTTGGAAGCACCTATGTCCAAGAATGGAAAAGTCTACAGAAGATGGTGGATGCAGCCCAGTCCGTCACAGGCAAAGCCCTCCCCACCATCGAGCACATCTACAAGGAGGGCTGTCACAGGCAGGTATCGTCCATCAACAAAGACCCCACCACCTAGGCCCTGCCCCCTTCTCACTACTACCATCAACAAAGACCCCTACCATCCAGGCCTTACCCCCTTCTCACTACTACCATCGACAAAGACCCCTACCACCCAGGCCCTACCCCCTTCTCACTACTACCATCGACAAAGACCCCTACCACCCAGGCCCTACCCCCTTCTCACTACTACCATCAACAAAGACCCTACCACCCAGGTCCTACCCCCTTCTCACTACTACCATCAACAAAGACCCCTACCACCCAGGCCCTACCCCCTTCTCACTACTACCATCGACAAAGACCCCTACCACCCAGGCCCTACCCCCTTCTCACTACTACCATCAACAAAGACCCCTACCACCCAGGTCCTACCCCCTTCTCACTACTACCATCAACAGACCCTACCACCCAGGCCCTACCCCCTTCTCACTACTACCATCAACAAAGACCCTACCACCCAGGTCCTACCCCCTTCTCACTACTACCATCAACAAAGACCCCTACCACCCAGGCCCTGCCCCCTTCTCACTACTACCATCAACAAAGACCCCTACCACCCAGGCCCTACCCCCTTCTCACTACTACCATCAACAAAGACCCCTACCACCCAGGTCCTACCCCCTTCTCACTACTACCATCAACAAAGACCCCTACCACCCAGGCCTTACCCCCTTCTCACTACTACCATCAACAAAGACCCTACCACCCAGGCCCTGCCCCCTTCTCACTACTACCATCGACAAAGACCCCTACCACCCAGGCCCTACCCCCTTCTCACTACTACCATCAACAAAGACCCCTACCACCCAGGCCCTGCCCCCTTCTCACTACTACCATCGACAAAGACCCCTACCATCCAGGCCCTACCCCCTTCTCACTACTACCATCAACAAAGACCCCTACCACCCAGGTCCTACCCCCTTCTCACTACTACCATCAACAAAGACCCCTACCATCCAGGCCCTACCCCCTTCTCACTACTACCATCGACAAAGACCCTACCACCCAGGCCCTACCCCCTTCTCACTACTACCATCAACAAAGACCCTACCACCCAGGTCCTACCCCCTTCTCACTACTACCATCAACAAAGACCCCTACCATCCAGGCCCTACCCCCTTCTCACTACTACCATCGACAAAGTCTCCTACCACCCAGGCCCTACCCCCTTCTCACTACTACCATCAACAAAGACCCCTAACACCCAGGCCCTACCCCCTTCTCACTACTACCATCGACAAAGACCCCTACCACCCAGGCCCTACCCCCTTCTCACTACTACCATCAACAAAGACCCCTACCACCCAGGCCCTACCCCCTTCTCACTACTACCATCAAGCAGGAAGTACAGAACCCTTAGGTCCCAAACCACCACGTTCAGCAGCAGTTACAGACAAGGGAAGATCTGCAGATGTGGAAATCCAAGCAACCCACACAAAATGCTGGAGGAACTCAGCAGGCCAGGAAAAGAATAGACAGTCGGCGTCTCAGGCTGAGACTCTTCATCAGAACAGGAGGAAAAAGATGAGAAGTTACCGGCTTCTGAACCAGCGTGGATAACTTCACTCACCTCAACACCTTGCAATTTGGCATTTGTTAATCTTGGTTACTTATAGTTTTTCACAATTCTATTGTATTGCGTGATTTTCTGGTAAATGCCTGTATGAAAATGAATCTCAAGGCAGTGTATACTGACATATACATGACATGTGGCTTATTGACGCCACCTCAGGTTCCGGGAGGAGTTCACGGGACATGGCGGGCACTGGATATTACTGGTGGGAGATCCAGGTCACTGCTGCCTAGGGTGGTTGGTTCAGGGAGCGCAGTCAGAGTGAGAGAAAAAGAGCAGGCTTCTCTCTCCCGCTACCACCCCAGCCACAGTCACACAACGGTCCGCGGAGGGCAGGGGCAGCCTCGACTTCCTTACCTGGAAGTTCATGGACAGTGCTACGAGGAGGATGAGGAATCGAGCTTGTGACATGCCTGTGCGGTGCGGCCAAGAACCATGGGTGCATCCGGGAGCTCCGGGGCGGTCAGTGCTCAGGCGGAGACGCCGAGGGGGCGCGGGTGATCCGAGCAAACTCCTGCAACAAAGACTGGGAATCAGTCAACCGGCAATCACAGGCAAACCTGGGCTGCAGCCAATACCCGGGGCAACCGGGAAGGAGGTTCAGACCACTGCACCGCCATCAAGGGACTGGCTCTGCCCACATCACCGTGGCAACTCCATACACTCCATTCGTGACCATCGTGCTCTACTCTCCCTACACCCGTGACTGTGTGAAAAGGCAGAGCTCAGATGTCATCTATTAATTTGCCAATGACGCAAGTGTTACCAACAGAATTTCAGACAGTGATGACGAGCAAGATAGATCAGCTGATTGAGTGGAGTCGCAACAAGCACCTTGCACTTAACATCAGTAAGACCTAGGAATTGATTGTGAACTTCAGGAAGGGGAAGTCGAGGGGGCAGACTAGTCCTCACCAAGGGATCAGCAATGGAAAGGTGGGCAGTTTCAAATTCCTGGATGTCAAGATCTCTGAGGATCTATCTTGGGCTGAAAATATTGATGCGATTACAAAGAAGGCACGCCAGCGGCTATATTTCATTCGGAGTTTGAGGAGATTTGGTTTGTCAGCAAAGACCCCAGCAAATTTCTACAGGCATACTGTGTAGAGCATTACCATCTGGTACGGAGGGACCACTGCACAGGGTCAGAAAAAGCTGCAGAGGGTTGCAAATTTAGCCAGTTCCATCTTGGGCGTTAGCCTCCCCACCATCAAGGAAATCTTCAAAAGACAATGCCTCAAAAAGGCGGAATCCATCTTTAAGGACCCCCGAGACCCAGGACGTGCCCTCTTCTGATTGCTTCCTTTAGGGAGGAGGTACAGGACCCTGAAAACACTCTCAATGATTCAGGAACAGCTTCTTCGCCGCCGCCATCAGATTTCTGAACGGACCATGAACCCACGGACACCTCCTCAGTATTTTTCTCTCCTATTTATTTTTTAATATTTTTTAATTGCAACTTATAATAATATTTTATGTACTGCATTGTACTGCTGCTGCAAAGCAACAAATTTCAGGACGTTACGTCAGTGATAATAAACCTGATTTTGGTTCTGGGCATTTCCACCTTTACAGGGAGCCTTGGAAGACACATGAGAGGGAAGGGAAGAAAGGAAGGCAGCATTTGGAGTACCGGGTACATTCCTGGTCCCTCTGCTACAGGAAGGGTGTCATGAAACTGGAAAGAGCACAAAAAGGATTTATGAGGGGTGACTGTGTGTGGTGTCCTGTCTGGACACGCCCCCCCTGCTGACTGCTCCTGTGGCTCCTCCCACAGACCCCGGTATAAAGGCGAATGGGGACACCGCCCCAGCCTCAGTCTCCAGGATGCAGTGTGGTGGTCAATTGCTGCTTGTTCTTTCTTCCAGCCAATAAAAGCCGATATCTCGCCTCACGTCTCCGAGAGTTATTGATGGTGCATCTCTGTCTCTACAAGGTTTCAGTTTTAGGGAAAGGCTGGGTGGGTCTCCCTGGAGAATTGGAGGCTGAAGGATAGAGGTGTAGGGAAGAGGATAAGATGGATGGGCTTAGGGCAAAGACTCAAATTGAGAGGGGGGAGAGATTTAAAATGGACATGAAGGACAAATTTCCACACCGAGGGTGTTGAGAATATGGAGCGAGCTGCCAGTGGAAGTGGTAAAGGCGGGTATAATTATGACATTGGAAAGACACTCAGGCAGGTATGTAGAGCAGGGTTTTTATGACATGGGCCCTTTCTGTTCACTGAGGGGTCTGTGGACCCCAGGTTTAGAGGGACGTGGGCCCAATGCAGACCATTGGGGTTAGCTCAGTGAAGCAATTTGGACAGCATGGAGGAAGTGGGCAGAAGGGTCTGTTTCCATGCCGACGGCTCTAACGACATCATTTTATGAAGCAGAGAATGGGTTGTAAAGTGTGAGCTTGCTGGACCTGTCGTGTGCCCTCATCCCACCCACACC
Source organism: Hemitrygon akajei (assembly GCF_048418815.1). Taxonomy (NCBI): domain Eukaryota; kingdom Metazoa; phylum Chordata; class Chondrichthyes; order Myliobatiformes; family Dasyatidae; genus Hemitrygon; species Hemitrygon akajei. The sequence goes on along the minus strand of NC_133145.1, from coordinate 58,157,645 downwards.
CTCTCGCAGTCACTGCAGCTGTCTCATCTTCTGAGAGCTGTGACCGGACGTATCTCCATCTTTCCAGCAGACACGCTGAGGAAGTTTATCCCCATTTCCCTCCTGTTCCTTTCTAGATCAACGAGAAGTAGTAATTAGATTGGGCAGAATTTAGATCTGCACTTATCCAGCCAGAGTGGCGACAGTGGGTAACCCCTCGGACAATCAGACCCAGGGTCTGAGATCATTTATTACGCACAAGATTTACACAACATTATCCTGCTCTGACTGCAAGTTGCTACAGAACCTTAAACCGTGATTGGCTCACACTCAGACTAGAGACAAACAACATTCCAGTGATAACAATTCCCCTGTGAAATACCCAGCTTCAAATGGTGTGACATCTGCTGCAGAAATCTGAGAAGCTTCTAAAATAAACCGGATTAAATGTACTACAACTGCTTGAAAATTTACTGAACAATTACACAGGCAGTATTTAGGTGTTTGTATAAAAATTATGAGTAAGTATAGGAAAGTTAGACTGCAAGGGAAATACTAGAAAAGCGATTCTACACTCCAGTCCAACCGCACTGACACACCAGGAAGGGATGAGCAGATAAGTCGCTGAGGTGCCCCGTGGTGGAAGTGGCCAAAAGAAACACTGGGCAGTTGACTGGGCAGACGTGAGAAATAATGAGGTGCCGGGGTAACGAGGAGGGGCAAGTGGGAGACGAGAAACCCAAGAAAGCAGGAGAAGAAAGCCCCTCCTTCCTTCCAAGCTGCCCCACCGCTCAATGCAAGTGTGGCTGATCACTGTCGTCCTCGCTTGTGCCAGTTCCCCATGAACAGGGTTACTGAACCTATGGCACAAGCGCCCAGGGTGGCAGGTGCAAAATATATTGTTGGCACGTGGCACGAGGCAGTGCCGCCCCTCAATTCTTTAAACCCTTCCCATGATAAAAAAGATATATAATGATTATCTTTGCTGCCAAATGAAGCAGTGAATGATTTTTTTTTCACAACCCGAGAGCAGTGAGACGCTTTCCCAGGAAGCGGCCCATGCTGGCCTGGACGACAGAACGCGTGATGTTGTATGATCCATTTTGAGATCCTCGCAGACCTGGTGTACACATCGGTATCCGGATAGTAAACGGTTACAACAACAACACCATTTTTAAGGGATTAGTTTTATTTGCTAGCTACTATCAAACCATTCTATGAAATACGTCGTTTAGTGTCAAGGCTGTGCTGGGGGCAGCCCGCAAGCGTTCCTGGCACCAACCCAGCATTCCCACACCATAGTGATACTATAATAAGCTGGTAAGGAAGGCGGGCTCTGTCGTGGGCAAAGTACTGGAGAGTTTAACATCGGTAGCTGAGCGAAGGGCGCTGAGTAGGCTACGGTCAATTATGGATAACTCTGAACATCCTCTACATAGCACCATCCAGAGACAGAGAAGCAGTTTCAGCGACAGGTTACTATCGATGCAATGCTCCTCAGACAGGATGAAGAGGTCAATACTCCCCAATGCCATTAGGCTTTACAATTCTACCGCCAGGACTTAAGAACTTTTTAAAAGCTATTATTAATGCTTTTTGAGATAGTGATTTAGATGCATATCATATTTTTTTTTTACTGAGTTAAGTATTGTATGTAATTAGTTTTGCTACAACAAGTGTATGGGACATTGGAAAAAAAGTTGAATTTCCCCATGGGGATGAATAAAGTATTTATCTATCTATCTATCATCTAACTTGCAGGACGTTGGAATGTGGGGTGCAAGCAGGGCACCCAAAGGGAACACTCATGGTTACGGGGAGAACATACAACCTCCTTCTAAACCGCAGCGCAAGTTGAACGCAATCTTACAGCTGTTGCTCTGAAGCACTACTTTAAACTACTACGCCACCATATACAGAAATGATGACATCTTTCAATTGTCTAATTAATATTAGTAACACCGGGCAACAAAGATTACTTTGCGTGTATCTTAATGGATTTTGGGCTGCTGATCATGAAAATCACCATGAAATTTCCTTATCAAGCACCATTTTTTCCTCAAAGCACCTCTATTTGTTATTTCAAATCATAATTCCAGTCAGAATAACTGATGCCAAGATGCCAAGATTAAGGAAGGCATTTTTGTTGGTCCACAAATCAAACAAGTCATCGATGACAGGCAATTTGAAGAACTTCTAGCGGGACCGGAGAAAATCACATGGAAGGCATTCAAGTACGTTGTTGAAAGTTTTCTTGGCAACTACAGAGCACCGAACAACATATAGCTGGTTGACAACATGCTTCAAGCAGACAAAACCATGAAGTGCAACATGTCACTAAAGGTTCATTTTCTGCATTCCCTTTCAGACTGCTTCCCCGCAAATCTTGGCGCTGTCAGTGACGAGCACGGTGAAAGGTTTCACCAGGACATTGCGGTCATGGAGAAACGGTATCAGGGCAACTGGAATCCATCAATACTGGCTGGTTATTGTTGGACACTTAAGCGAAAAGCCCCAGACACTGAGTACAAATGAAAATCATCAACAAAACATTTTTAGCTTAATTGAACTATTACAACTAATAGTTATGCAGTTAAATGCATTATATTCAATAGAAGTTAATTTATTTTTATCTCTAAATTCCTACATGATACAAGTAGTCTGAAATTATATTTGTGTTCAGCTTCAATCATAAATTTTTTTTAAATTCTGAGGTAACAACGCTTTCAAAAAAATTGTTGTCCAGTGTAATTTTAGAACAGATTCTCCAAAATTCTTTATTCCTTTAAGACCATAAGATATAGGAGCAGAATTAGGCCATTTGGCCCATTGAGTCTGCTTACTATTTCTTCATTGCTGATCCATTTTCTCTTCCAGCCGCAGTCTCCTGCCTTCTCCCCGTATCTCTTCATGCCCTGACCAATCTAGAATCTATCAATCTCTGCCTTACATATACATCAAGACGTCGTCTCCACAGCTACCTGCGGCAATCAGCGTCTGTTCTAGTTTTATTAATATTTAAACAATGAACACATGTAAATAAGCAATAGAACTCATCTCTTTTCCTTTAAAAAAGTCCATAATTATTGCAGAAGCTAGAAATTCAGAGTAACACACAAAATGCTGAAGAAACTCAGCAGGTCAGGCAGCTTCTACGGAAAGGATTAAACAGTCGATGTTTCAGGCCGAGACCTTTCAGCAGGACTGGAGAGGAAGGGGGAAGAAACCAGAATGAGATGTTGGGTGGAGGGGAAGGAGTACCAGTTAGAAGCTGATAGGTGAGGCCAGGTGAGGGGGAAGGTCAGTGGAGGGGATAGGTGGAAAAGGTAAAGGGCTGAAGAAGACGGAATCTGATTGGAGAGGACAATCGATCATGGGAGAAAGGGAAAGGAGGGGCACCAGAGGGAGATGATAGGCAGCTGAGGAGAAGAGAAGAGGTAAGTGGGGAACCAGAATGGGGAATGGAAAAAGAGAGAAGGGGAGGGGGAGAAATTGCCAGAAGTTTGAGAAATCGATGTTCATGCTGTGAGGTTGGAGGCTACCCAGATGCAATATGAGGTGTTGTTTCTCCAACCTGAGAGTGGCCTCATCATAGTAGTAGAGAAGGCCATGGACCGACGTTTAGCCTGAGCTCTGTGGTTAGTAAGATGTGTCAGTCAATTGTTAAGGGTGTGGTATTGAGGCACTTGGAGGCACATGATAAAATGGGCCAAAGTCAGCATGGCTTCCTTAGGGGAAAACTTTGCCTGACAAATCTGTTGGAATTCTTTGAGGAAATTACAAGCAGGATAGACAAAGGAGAATCCGTGTGTACTTGGATTTTCAGAAGGCCTTTGACAAGGTGCCACACACGAGGCTGCTTAGCAAGATAAGAGCCCATGGTATTACAACAAAGATGCCAGCGCGGATAGAGGGTTGGCTGAGTAGCAGGAGGCGGGAGTGGGAATACAGGGTTGCTTTTCTGGTTAGCTGCTGGTGACCAGTGGTGTTCTGCAGGGGTCATTGTTGGGACCACTCCTTTTTCCGTTATATCTGTTAGAATTAGTGGCTTTGTGGTCAAGCTTGCAGGCAATCTGAAGATAGGTGGAGGGGCAGGTAGTGTTGGTGGCAGCAGGGAGTCTGCAGAAGGAGTTGGACAGATTAGGAGAAAGGGCAAAGAAGTGGCAGATGGAATAGAGTGTCGGGAACTGTACGGTCATGCACTTTGGTAGAAGAAACAAAGCACAGACTGCTTTCTAAATGGAGAGAAAATTTAAAAATCAGAGGTGCAGAGGGACCTCGTGCAGGATTCCCTAAAGATTAACTTGCAGGCTGAGTCATTGGTAATGAAGGCAAGTGCAAAGTTTACATTCACTTTGAGAGAACTAGAACATGAAAACAAGGATGTAATGCTGAGGCTTTATAAGGCATTGGTCAGACCACACTTGGAGTATTGTGAGCAGTTTTGGGCCTGTTCTAAGAAGGGATGTGCTAATACTGGAGAGGGTTCAAAGTAGGTTCACAAAAAGAAAGATTCTAGTAATGAAAGGCTTTTCATATGAGGAGTGTGTAATGGCACTGGGCCTGTTCTTGCCAGAATTTAGGAGAAAGAGAGGGGATCTCATTGAAACCTGTTGAATATTGAAAGGCCTAGATAGAGTGAATGTGGAGAGGTTGTTTCCTATAGTGGGGGAGTTGAGGACCAGAGGGCACAGACTGAGAACAGAGGGAATCCATTTTGAGTGGAGATGAGGAGGAATTTCTTTAGCCAGAGGGTGATGAATCTGTGGAGGTCAGGTCATTGGATGTATTTAAGGCAGAGATTGGTAGATTCTTGAGAAGTCAGAGTGCAAAAGTTTATGGGGAGAAGGCAGGAGAATGAAGTTGAGAGAAAAATTGTATCAGCCATGATCAAATGGCGGAGCAGATTCAATGGGTCAAATGGCCTAATTCTGCTCCAATTCCACGATCTGTAACGGGCTCTCTGGCAGGGAAGTCAATAAATAGAAGGTTTCAGAACAAAGGCAAGGAAGGGACAACGAGAGATGTTAACTTTCACACTCGACTGAGAGTTGCGAGTTTCTTGAGTGTATTCAGGGCAGTTCTCCAAAACAACACGATATAAAACTGACAGGGGATTAAGTAATAAGTTACAAGCCGGAATGAATTAATTATGAGGCTGTGAAGGAGCATCTGGCAAACAAGGAACGGAACACGATGGAGACTGACACAAAGGTCAAGAAAACACAAGATCAGATGCAAGCTGAAGCCTTGAGGTTAAGTGAAGTGGACTCTGAAGGAATAACGTGCAGGCTGAGCACGTTAATTCGGGCACTGTTAACAAGTAACCTACAGTAAAATAAACAGGGTCAAAGACACATGAGAGGTGTTCGAAAGGAGGATCTGCTTCAATGCAAACATCTCCTTAAAAAGCAACATTGGGGGTTGGGAGGGAGCTTGGAGTACGAGACTAATGGATTATTCAAACAGGGTTGTCCAAAGGGCCAAGCTTAAAGTGGCTCAAGGAGTTATTAAAAGGTATAAAACAAACTGAGAGTCTTGGCGAATGATTTTAAATACACAAAGAGGAGGGAAGAGGCACGGAGAGAGAGCTGGGACCTTCAGAGACAGACCTGAGTGATTAAACCAGCAGGAATGGGTTTGTACGTTGTCACCATAAAGGAAGAGGATGTAATAATGTCTCAGGGACTCGGTGTGAGGAGCAAACCGTACAAAATAGGCAGAGTCAGGTGCCAGCAATGGAACTCCTCCCAATTACAGATTCTGCAGGTGCTGGAAACCCTGAGCCACACACGCAAAATACTGGAGGAACTCAGGAATAAACTGTCGGCTGTAACCCCTCGTCGGCACTGGAAAGCCAAGTCAAGAAGGTGGGGGGGGGGGGGGGGAGAGGAGTACAAGCTGGCAGGTGACAGGTGAGGCCTGGCGAGGGAGAAGGTAGGTGCATGGAGGAGGGAGGGGATGAAGTAAGAAGCTGGGAGGTGATAGGCTGAAGAAGGAGTGTGATAGGAGAGAAGAGTGGACTATAGGGAAAAGGCAGGAGTAGGGGGCACCACAAGGAGGTGATAGAAGAAGAGGCTGAACGTCACCGTCCCAGTGGAGTTTTTTTAAGCAGGCTTTCTTGCTAGCTCAACGCTCAACCCAGCACGGATGGAAAGCGTGCAAGGGAGCCGGCTGGATTCGAACTCAGGAGCCTTCGCTCCGAAGTCCAGCACTGATGCCACTACGCCACAGGCCGGCTCAGGAGGTGATAGGCTGGTGAGGAGAAGGGGTGAGAGGGGAGGGGTTGGAAAAAGAGAAAAGGTCAAGGGGAATAGATTACTGGAAGCTCGAGAGATCGTTGCTCCTCCAAACTGAGGGCAGTCTCACTGCGGTTGGCGGGGGGGCCGTGGACGGACGTGCCAGGATGAGAGGGGAGGTTGGAATTTAAACGGTTGGCCACTGGGAAGCCGTGCTTGTTGTGGACACGGCAAAGGAGCTCAGCGAAGCAGTCAGTCCCCTACTCTGAGTCGGGTCTCACCGATGGAGAGGAGGCCGCGTGGGGACCGATGGTTATGGTAGATCAAGTGAAGTGTCGCCTCGGCTGGAAGGAGAGTGTGGGGCCCGGAATGGGGGTTAGAGAACGAATTAATTTAAAATTAATTCTCTGCTCAAAAGCTCTTCAGCAGTGGGACAACATGAGGCCAAGGAATGTCACAACTTCAAACGATGCGACGCTGTGCAGCAGGTGCCAACACGGGTGGAAGTGAATGGAGGTGGAGAGAACAAAGGGACTTAAATAAATCGCTTTAATAAATAGCCAGCTCTGAAAATGAAGGAGATACGAATATTCGCAAATGCTAATGTAACCGGATTCAGATTCAGCTTTATTTGTCACGAGTACATCGAAACGTACAGAGAAATGCATAGTTTGCATTAACGGGCCCACACACACACACACACACACACACACACACACACACACACACACACACACACACACACACACACACACACACACACACACACACACACACACACACACACACACACACACACACACACACACCCCTGCAGTGGCGGCAGCCCGCAAGTACCGTCACACATTCCAGCACCAGCGTAGCATGTCCCTAACGCACAGAACACCACAAGCAACAAAATCAGCCCCCGTCCCTCCCTATGCACATGCACAATCCTCCAACCCCAGGGCCGCCGGCCGAATCATATCACATTCACTTTCAGAGCTGACCTCCCGAGCAGACCCTCACCCCCGTTCCATGGGTCCCCTGATACCCCGTGTCCCTCCCTGTCTCGGGAGCACTTTACAACACTCATTTGTTCGACGTCCCCTCCCTGCGGCTGGCTGCACAGGTCACGCCTTGTGGGGAGAGCAGGGATCGAACCAGAGTCCTGGTGCAGTGCGTGACCCCCAGTAGCCACAGGAGCTTCCCAGCTAGCGGAGCCCTGCTCCGTGCCTGTAGTAGCGGAGTGCCAGCCCATGACTGCGTTGAACTGAGTACTCTAATACATCAGGAGCTGCCTCAGAGCCTGAAGCAGCACATTTGTCAGTAAATCCATTTGCTTGTGACAGGCAAATCCCCTGGCACAGGAACGCACACTGGGGGAGAGTGGGAGCCAGTCTGCAGATGGACTTTGTGTTTCTGAGGCCCCTGAGCCTCGGAGGGAACGCACCACCTGTGGTGAACTACATATACCTGTCTGGACACGCCCCCCCCCCACTGCTCCTGTGGCTCCTCCCACGGACCCCGGTATAAAGGCGATTGGGGTCTCCGCCCCGGCCTCAGTCTCCAGGATGCAGTGTGGTGGTCAATTGCTGCTTGTTCTTTCTTCCAGCCAATAAAAGCCGATATCTCGCCTCACGTCTCAGAGAGTTATTGATGGTGCGTCACCACCAATACTGACTGCTGCCCGGTTTCATTTTCAAACCTTGTAAGGACGAGCAGGAGGCCAGATTCTGACTCCGAGCAGTCTGTCGTCACATACACCAGGCTGCAAGGCAACTCCTTGCTCGTGTGAAGCTCCAGGAGGGAACGGTATACGCGGTTGGTGGGCACGGAGCACAGCGGCTGGTGAAACGGTGTTACAGCGCTGGCGATCGGGGTTCGATTCCCACCGCCGTCTGCAAGGAGTTTGCACGTTCTCCACGCGGCCGTGTGGATTTCCTCCGGGTTTCCCCACATATTCCAATACACCCAGTTTAGGGTTGGCAAGTTGCGGGCGTGCTACGTTGGCACCGGCGGGGGGGGGAGGGGCGCGGCACCGCTTGCGGGCTGCCCCCAGCACACCCTTGGACTGCGTTGGTCGCTGGTGCGGACGACACACTTCTCTGTGTGTTTCCATGTTTCATTACCAAGCTAAGCTTTTCTTTAAGAGTTCCCGCCGACAGCGACAAGCTAGTGAACTGGCGATCCACGTTATGAGCGACTTCAGACCAGATGTCAGGGATCGACTCACTGGCTCTGATTTTACAGCGAAGATGAGGTCCACAGGATGCATCAGATCTTCAGTGCTTCTCAGTTCCCCTCTGGAGGGTTTTACTGGTGTTTGTTCACTCAGTCCGAGTTTCAGACTCAAACACAGTTAAAGGAGGGTTAAACGTGAAGAAGGGTCACGGCCCAAAGTGTGGACTGTTTATTCCTCTCCATAGATGCTGCCTGACCTCCTGAGTTCCTCTTGCATTTTGTGCGTGTGTTGGAAGGAAAGACCCAGTTGACTCAATTGGGAGGGAGAGGGAAGGGGTGGTGGGCAGAACAGAGGTGAGTGAGGGGGGGAATAGAGAGAGACAGTGGAGACAGGAAGGGGGTAGGAGAAATAGAGTTTATCCCTGTCCCAGGTACAAAGGATTCGGATTCACTCCATGTAGTGAGAGCCCAGGTGGCAACGCCAAAATCACTAGAGACAGAGAGTCACACAACAGTTACAGAACAGGAAGGAGGGCCATTTGGCCCATCAAGTCTCTGTTGACTCCTGGCACAGCAATTTTCCCCCCAGTCACATTCACCTGTTCTTTCCCCCCACTCTACAAACTGTTTTCTCCTAAGGACCTAACCAGTTCCCTTCTGTAGGCCCTACTGGCTTGGTTTCCATGGTGCCAGTGGGCGGGGAGCAGCTGAACATCGCGTCCTGCTGGGTGAAGAGCTTTCCTTCCCCTCCCCACCGAATCTCACACCCAGAACTTTCAATCCAGGACCACTGGTTAACGTGTCAGCGGGAGTGAACTCCTTTTACATCTCACAGCTAAACTGGTCACCACTTAGGTGATCTCTATCAACTTTCTCCTCAAGGAGAACGGCACCATCCTCCCAACCTATCCATAAGGCCCTCATCCCCTCCCAACCTATCCATAAGGCCCTCATCCCCTCCCAACCTATCCATAAGGCCCTCATCCCCTCCCAACCTATCCATAAGGCCCTCATCCCCTCCCAACCTATCCATAAGGCCCTCATCCCCTCCCAACCTATCCATAAGGCCCTCATCCCCTCCCAACCTGTCCATAAGGCCCTCATCCCCTCCCAACCTATCCATAAGGCCCTCATCCCCTCCCAACCTGTCCATAAGGCCCTCATCCCCTCCCAACCTATCCATAAGGCCCTCATCCCCTCCCAACCTATCCATAAGGCCCTCATCCCCTCCCAACCTATCCATAAGGCCCTCATCCCCTCCCAACCTATCCATAAGGCCCTCATCCCCTCCCAACCTGTCCATAAGGCCCTCATCCCCTCCCAACCTATCCATAAGGCCCTCATCCCCTCCCAACCTGTCCATAAGGCCCTCATCCCCTCCCAACCTATCCATAAGGCCCTCATCCCCTCCCAACCTATCCATAAGGCCCTCATCCCCTCCCAACCTATCCATAAGGCCCTCATCCCCTCCCAACCTATCCATAAGGCCCTCATCCCCTCCCTCTGCAGGGCCCTCCCATGCCGCCTAAAGTCCACTGCCCAGAACTGGACACCTTACTCCCTTTGCGGCTTAACGTGACGGGTCACGCTGAATTAGGGCAAAGGGCAGAGACAGAGATTAGCTGTAGTTATGTTCCAGTCACTCGCTCCACCCATCTGATGTTAAATCTGTGGGGCCCTTTGAATATAGATTCATAGAGTTACACAACATCAAAACAGGCCAAGGGTGGGAAATGGACCCAGCTTAGATGGGAACCTTGGTCAGCATGGACCAGTCGGGCCGAAGGGCCTAGTTCTCTGCTATATGACTCTGCACCTTGACTGTGTCACCCAAGGTGCCTGTTTATACTGATCCCATTTCCCTGCATTTGGCCCACATTCCCCGATCTACATACCCGTCCAAATGTCCTTGAAACATTCTACCTGTACCCATCTCCACCATTTCCTCTGGTCCACATACTCACCAGCCTTTGGCAGATCAAGTTACCCCTCAGGTATCTTTAAAATCCCTTAAAATTGGTAAGGAAACACCAATCCCCTCGAATGGAAAACCCTACAAAAGGTTGTGGACTATCTAGGGTGGAGCCCTCCCACCCACTGAGCACATCTACACAGAGCGTTGTCGCAGGAAAGCATCGTCCATTATCAAGGACCATCCAGACCATGCTCTCTTCTCGCTACTGCCATCAGGAAGAAGGTCCAGGTGCCTCAGGACCTGCACCACCAGGGTCAGAAACAGTTACTAATCCTCAAACATCAGGCTCTTGAACCAAAGGGAATAACTTCACTCACCCCATCACTGAATTGTTCCCTCAACTTGTGGAGTCACTTTCCCAGATTCTCCACCTCATGTTCTCAATATTCATTGCTTAGTTATTTATTATTAATTTTCTCTTTGATATTTACACAGTTTGTTGTCCTTGGTTGTTTGTTGGGTGTGGTCTTGCATTGATATGTTTCTTGGATTTACTGTACTTGCCCACAAAAAATGAGTCTCAGGATTCTACATGGGGACATACTGTAGACGTACTTCGATAGTAAATTTACTTTGTCCTTTGAAAATCATTTTCATCTCATCTTGAAATCTATGTCCTGTCCAGAAAATGGCAGGTACAGCCTTCCCCACCATTGAGAACATCGACATGGGGCGCTGTCACAGGAAAGCAGCATCCATCATCAAGGACCCCCACCACCCAGGCCACGCTCTCTTCTCGCTGTGGAGCCACAGGAGCCACAGGTCCCACACCAGACATCAGCTTCCTGAAACGGTGTGGATGAATTCACTCACCTCATCTCTGAGCTGACTTCACAGTCTATAGGCACTCTACAACTCAGGTTCTCAGTATTTTGTTATTTGCACAATTTATCTTCTCTTGCACGTTGGCTGTTTGTCAGTTTGTTTAGGTGAAGCTTTTCATAAATTCATTCGTACATCTTTATTTGCCTGTGAGAAAATGAATCTCAAGGCATTGATAATGGCCTCTTTATTAGGTACACCTGTGCACCTTTTGTTAATGCAAATACCTCACCAGCCAGTCGTGTGACACTCTGGAGTTTACAGAGAATGGTGTGAAAAGTGAGCGGCAGTTCTGTGGGTGAAAACACTTTGTTAACGAGCGAGGTCGGGGGGAGAAACGGCCGGACTGGTTCAGGCTGACAGGAAAGAGACAGCAATTCAAGTAACCGTGCATTACCACAGCAGTGTGTGAAACAGCATCTCTGAACACTCAACACCTCAAACCTTGGAGTGGACGGGCCACAGAAGTGGACGTGGCCTTCAGAAGACCACGAACGTACACTCAGTGGCCACTTTATTAGGTGCAGGGGATCCCCAAGAAAGTGACCACTGAGTGTGTAGAATGATCTGATTTTCAAACTGCTGCTGGTTCTGGGTAGGATGAGTTTATCTTCCAATCCCTCGTAACTGGATGTCAGCATCACGTGCTGTATACTACCAGCTCAGTCTCATCGGTTCATGGCTCAACACTGTCACCGAGGCTCAGATACGTGTTCTTACTGATAATGTGTTGGGAACAATCCTGACAGATTCTTACTGACTGACAGATATCCCCAGAAATGGACCTTAGCCTCCAAGATCCAGATTCTGCTACCTCCACTGGTGGCTTTAGCCATTAAAGAGGACCAAGGATTAAAAGTGAGCACAATTGGAGAGAACGTTGTTCCACTGTGGGAGGAGCTGTCCTTCCAACAGGGGCTCAGGCCGCTGGCACAGACAATGTGCCGGAATATAGAGCGTGGAACAGTAGAGCACACTACAGGCTCTTCAGTCACGATGTTGTCTCGTAACTCTAAGATCAATCTAACCCTTCCCTCCCCCTTAGCCCTCCATTACAGCCCAGCCCATCACAGACAAGGCCCTCCCCATCACCGAGCGCGTCTACAAGCAACGTTGCCGCATGAAAGAAATGTCCATCGTCAAAGACCACCACCATCCATTCCATGACCTCTTCTCGCTACTACCATTGGGCAGGAGGTCCCACACTGCCAGGTTCAGGAGGAGATATTACCCCTTGACCAATCAGCTGCTGAACCAACGTGGAGAACTTCACCCACCTCAACACTGAACTGATCACAGAGCACATCCAATGGACTCACTCTCAAAGACTCTACAACTCGTGTTCTCACTATTTTTTAACTTTTTATTTGCACAATTTGTCTCCTTTCGCACATCAGTTGTTTGTCAGTCTTTGTCTATGTATAGTTTTCCATCGTATTTCTTTATTTTCACATAAATGCCTGCAAGAAAATGAATCTCGGAGTAGTATATGGTGACATATATGTACTTTGAATGTGTCCTTGTGCATACGACAATAAACGCAACTTTTGGCTTCTCCCCAGAGGTAGAAGAGAGAAAAGGGAATGGCCAGGGTGACAGGTGTCCCTGATGATGCTGTTAGCTCTCCTGACACAATGCACTGTGAAGAAGGACTGGGTGGAGGGAATTGAGGAGCCTGTGATGGACTTGGCAGTGTTTACCACTGTCTGGCAGTTGTGTCGTTCCAGATACTAAACCAAATATCCCTCATCCTTTGTATTAAAGAGTCCAACTAAATACAAAATGCCCTCAGTGGTGACTCTGTCCAGAAGCCGAAGGTCCGGACTGGTTCTCCAGACTATCACTGTCCTTAACAGAAGGAGCTCCAGTGGTTATTGGGGCACTTCTTAACCCACTAACTGTGCACAAGCTGACATTAGAGTGCAAACACGAGGAAATCTGCAGATGCTGGAAATTCAAACAACAACACACACAAAACGCTGGTAGAACACAGCAGGCTAGGCAGCTGACATTAGAGTGACAGTTATAGAGCACTACAGCCCAGAAACAGGCCTTTCAGCCCATCTAGTCCATACCAAATCTGTTATTCTAGTCACTTCGACCCACACCTGGACCTGCCCCTCCATGTGCCTATACAGACCTCTGTTGAATTGAATCTACCATCACAGCTTCCACTGGCAGCTCGTTCCACACTCTCACCAGCCAGGCAGTTCCCCCTCATGTTCCCTTAAACGTTTCACCTTTAACCCTTAACCCATGACTTTTAGTTCTAGCCTCAGAGGAAAAAGCCCGTTTGTATTTACCCTAGCGATACCCCTCATAGTTTTGTATACTTCTATCAAATCTTGCCTCATTCTCCTGCGCTCTAAGGAATAAAGTCCTAACCTATTGCCCATGCCATCTCTCACAAGGTGTCTCAAATAGAAAGAGAAACAGAATCACGGGCTTCTTATTGCGATGATCGTGCCCTTTGCTCTTGGCTGCCGAGCTGCAAGTGCGTGTAAGGCTGTGTCCAGTAATATTCCAGGCCTGGGGTTGGACTGTACGTGTTGATAACAGCACATGCCTGGGCCAGGGACCGGATCCTCTCCCTTCACTAAGAACCGATTGTTGACTTTCTGGATGCCAGTGCTCCATTTCTGCGATTAAACCGTGCCGTGGGAAAAGCAGCAAGAATTCCCTGGTATGCTTGTCGGCATTTCCATCACACCATCAGCCTTTGTGGGTATTTGCTGTTGACGGCAAGAACTCATCAATCAATGACATGTCTGGACAAAATATCTCCGGATGGGACAAAGCAACAGGGGAGTTAGCAGCTGACCACTTTAACCCTTCCTGCAGTCGTGACCACACGAGCCTGTGCAAGTCTCCCGCCATTCCATCTGGTCACTCCTGCCATTCTGAATAGGAGTCAGAATTCCTCTGGTGTTCAGTCCCTAGGGCATCACCTGATTTAGATCAGATCCAATCAGACCCATGATCAGACTCAGACAGATTCTATCCAGTCAGAACCAGATTTATTTACCCCCATGTATATGAAAACATGCGGTGAAATGTGTTGTTTGCATTAACAACCAACTTAACCCAAGGGTGCAGTGGGGGCAGACTGCTAGTGTTGCCATACATTCCACCCACCATGTTCAGCAGAACAACACAACAGAATGAAACAAGACGGCAAAGCAAAGCAAGCCCCTCCCCACCCACACACACACAGGCAGGCCTTCAACCCCACGGTAGGCCCACCTCCAATCCCCAGTTCTTGGTCTTGGACTCTCAGACTCACAGACCTCAGGCCTCCAAGCCTTGACCCCAAACTCTGAAGACTTACAGACTTCAGGCCTCCAGGCCTCCAGTCCCTGATCCCAGATTCACTGACCTCAGGCCTCCAGGCCTTGGCGCCAGAATCTCAGGCTTGGGGTTATAGGCAAGAGGGCTTCCTACCATCTTGTGGCTGGTGTTTAAGTGTGGGAGGCTTTCAGGGCAGAGATGAAAGTAGGCCCTGAAAGCCTCCGACACTTAAACACCAGCCACAAGATGGTAGGAAGCCCTCTTGCTTATAACCCCAAGCAATTCTGGGCAGGGTTGAAGGAGGAGGCCGCAGTGTCAGAAGTGATTTCATTTATCACAGAGCTGCCTGCAGGATCCTACTAGGCCGCCACGTTCCCTGCGTTACCATGGTGACTGCATCTCAGAATGTACTTTATTAGCAATAAGGTAGGTCAGGGCGTCGCAGTGCTAACAGACCCGAAGCCTGGAACTTGCCGCCAGCAGCACTGCGGGAGAATCGGAAGTGCAACGTTATTACTGAAATATAAAGTACACCATGCTCCACGTGACCGCGTAGGTTTCCTCTGGGTGCTCTGGTTTCCTCCCACATTCCCAAGGCTTATGGGTGTCATTGGGCGGCGCGAGATTGTTTGGGGCTACTGGGCTGTATCTCTAACTGAAAAATGAAACATTTCAAAGAAGACTGCAATGAGGTGGATTCTGCACATAATTTTTGCTCTGACCTGATGCTTTACAACAAAAAGAAGTCACATTTGCCACTGAGATAATTTATCCAATTAACATGGTGGATAAATCTATGCAAATTAGTAAACAAGAATTCATGCATGTGATGGAACACTAACCATGTATAGAGATATCAAGTCATGCAGCTTAGAAACAGGCCCTTCAGCCCATCTCATCCATGTTGACCCAGGTGCTTGCCTGAGCTAGTCCCACTTGCTCACATTTGACTCATATCCCTCTAAACTTCACTTATCCAAATGTCTTTTAAATATTGTAGTCCTGCCTGCCTCCATCACTTCCTCTGGCAGCTCCTTCCACATACCCACCACACTCTGTGAAAAATGTTGCCCTTCAGATCCCTTTTAAATCATTCCCCTCTCACTTTCAGCCTGTGCTCTCTAATTTTAGAACCTCCCTTGCCTCGGACAAAGACCGTGACTATTCGCCTTGTGCAGGAGGGTGGGGAGCTGGAGGGGGGCTGGTGCCCACTGGCTATCACGTGGGAAGTGACCGCTGCCCACCTCAGAACATTGCCACTTGGTAGCAAGCTGCAAGATGATTGGATCGGACTGTAGACTGAGGAGGAAGCAGGGGCCACAGCTGCTCTTTAAAGGGAAGCTGGGTGAATGTTTAATTGAGGCACATTTGGAAAAGGGAAAGGGAACGGAAACGTGACAGCATCAACAATTTCCACCGAGTGATGGGGTGGATAATGGCGACCGCTGGGCCCATCGTTCCTGTACTAGCCCCTCGCAAACACAGGTGTGTTCAGTCTGCGCTTTGCAAAGTAACAAGGTGAGGTCTATAACTGTGCTCATAGATGGAATCACTTCGGTGTCTTCTCTAGGGGCAACGTTCCAGATTGTGACGACTCTGCAATGGAAACATTTCTCCATATCTCACTTTGAAGTTTTTGCCAGAAACGTCCATCACTGCCTGCTCAGTAATGCTATAAATAATTGTTGCTCTAATTGCAGCCACCCTTCCTTCTTTGGAGCTCGTCAGGCTGGGAACCTCTCAAAGATTAAAGAAAGATCAGCTTCATTTGTCACGCCGAAACTCTGAACGTGCAATGAAATGCGCCGTTGGTGTCGACGGCCAACGCAGTCTGAGGACGTGCTGGGGGCAGCACAGCATACCCACAACGCGCTGCCTCTCGTCAGTATGTCTTTGCGATGTGGGTGGAGACCAGCGCACCAGGAGGAAACCCACGTGGTCTTGGGGAGAACGTACGAACTTTTTTACTGGCAGTGGCAGGAATCAAACCCCAATCAGTGGCTGATGGCACCGTAAAGCGATCATGCCAACCACTAAACTACAGTGCTGCCATCCACAGACCGTTCCGGGAAGTATGTTGTTGGCCGGATACAATGGCGGACTGCGGGCTGGTGACGTAGGGCTGGAGTGGGAGGTGGGTCAAACAATGGAAGAACAGGAGGTTTCTGTAAATTAACGCTGGCATTTGGGTCTGTATAAAAAAAAATCTGAACGTGTCAAAACATTGTGAGGGCTCTAGATGGAATGGATATGGAGAAAAGGTTTCCTCTTGTGGGAGAATCTAAATCCAAGGGTCAACTATAGAAATGTAGCAAAGGGTTTTCTTTCAGGGAGCTGTGAGTTTTGGAATTTTCTTCCCTAAGAGCTGGTGGATGCAGAATATTTTTAAGGCAGAGGTAGCATCGCAACGGGATAGGGTCGTAAGGAGAGTTTTTGGCACCTTGGCCTTCACAAGTCAGGGCACTGAGTGCAGGGGGCGGGGTGTTATGTTGAAGTTGTACAAGACACTGGTGAGGCTGAATTTGGAGCATGGTGCGTAGTTCTGGTCACCTACCTACAGGAAAGATGTCAATAGGATTGAAAGAGTGCTGAGAAAATTTTACAAGGATCTTGGCTGGCCTTGAGGACCTGAGTTATATAAAGTTTGAACAGGTTAGGACTTGAATCCCTGGAGCGTAGAAGAATGTATGCAGGCTGTTCCCTCAGCTTGGGTGAAAGTAGAACGAGAGGTCATAAGTTTAGGGTGAAAGGTGAGATATTTAGGGGGAAATTCCTTCCCTCAGAGGGTGACGCGAATTAGCTTCCAGCGGAAGTGGCGGATGTGGATTCGATGGCAACATTTAAGAGAAGTTTGGGTAAGTACAAGGATGAGAAGGTTATGAAGAGCTATGGTCCGGGTGCAGGTAGATGGCACGAGCCAGAAGACCAGGCCAGCACAGACTAGATGGGCCAAATGGCCTATTTCTGTGCTGTGGTACTCTATGACTCTATAGAGAAGTTCTTGATAAGTGAGAGGTTCAAGGGAACACTGCTGGTAGGTATGAATTCAGGGTTCGGTTTATAATCTGAACTCAGTGAACAGAATAACATTGGCATAGAGACAGTTCCTCAATCACACTGTAACCATGGTAACCATCAAACACCTATCTTCATTAATCTTGCAACCTCCCCCCCCCCACCCCACAACTCAAACCCCCATCTATAGTAGAGGCAGCACTAGGGAGCGTGAAAGCCACTGAAAGTGTAGTGCAGATCAGAGTGAGATAGATTATGAGGTCAAGGGTCCATCTTATTCTACAAGAGGTGCATTCAAGAGTCTGATAACAGCGGGTAGAAGCTGCTCTTGAGCCTGGTGGGACGTGCTTTC
This sequence comes from Hemitrygon akajei, assembly GCF_048418815.1. Taxonomy (NCBI): domain Eukaryota; kingdom Metazoa; phylum Chordata; class Chondrichthyes; order Myliobatiformes; family Dasyatidae; genus Hemitrygon; species Hemitrygon akajei. The sequence goes on along the minus strand of NC_133145.1, from coordinate 58,139,812 downwards.
AGGCTTTTGCACCTTCTGCCTGATGGGAGAGAGGAGAGAACATCCAGAGAGAGTGGGGTCTTCGACTGTGACGGCTGCTTTACCGAGGCAGTCTTTGATCCACAACTCTCCGCAGCTCCCAACGGTCATGTGCTGATCATTTGCTACACCAAACCGTGATGCATCCGGACAGAACATTTTCTCTGGTGCTCTGATAAAAATTGGTAAGAGTTGATGGGGATGGGCTGAACTTCTGTACCCTCCTGTGGGGGTAGAGCAGTTGGTGAACCTTCTCGGCAGTGACATCACCGTGGTTGGACCAGGACAGGCTCTTGTTGATGTTCACACCTCAGAATTTGAAGCCCAGAACCTCGACACTTTGATGTAGACCGGAGCATCTGCACCGCCCCCTCGCCCTTTTCTCAAATCAATGCGCAGCTATTTTGTTTTGTTGCTATTGAGGGAAAAGTTGTTGTCATGACAACATGTTACTAGGCTCCCTATCTCCTTCCTGTACTCCGGCTCATCGTTATTCGAGATGTGGCCCACTAGGGTGGATTTATCCCTTGTAGATGGCACGAGAGCCACACATTGATGAGTGCAGGGAGCAGTAAACAACAGAACAGGTTTGAGATACTGCATGATCTTCCCTGCGGCCCATTTGTGCTCCTCTGTTTCATGAAAGTAAGGGAATTTTTTATTAGCTGTTTACTAGAGAACCAGTTACCAATCTTAACACAGACTTTGCCTCCCAATTTTATGTTAGGGAGCCACAGTGCATTGCATAGGACAACAGGCTGGGAAAGAATGGGGCAGGAAAGAGAGGTAAGAATATTAAAGGTTACACAGAGAAGGCAGGAGGGTGGGGTTAAAGGGGAAAACAAGTCAGCCATGATGGAATGGTGGAGCAGACTTGATGGGCTGAATGGCCTAATTCTGCTCGTATTTCTTATGACCTCATGATCTGATTAATCAACACCTTTGGCTCAACGATGGTAAAGATCTTCACATATTGCAACAGGAGGGAGGGAATTGAAGAGTTTCAAGACCGAGTAGAAGGTGCAGGTAGGGGATGGAGAAGATGTGAAGATAGCTGAAGTTGCAGAGCGACATCGAGGGAACATGCTGGAGGAAGCCGGTGGCTGAGGGTCGACATCTTCATCTGGACTGACAGAAGGAAGATAGCCAGTGTAAAGAGGTGGGGTGAAGGGCAGAACGAGAGCTGGCGGGTGATTGGTGGATCCAGCTGAGGAAGGGTGATGGGCAGGAGTATGGAGGGAGGAGTGAGGGTATAGTGACAGAGGCTGGGAGGTGATAGATGGAGGTAGAACAGGAGCATAGTGACGTGACTTGCTTTACAGAACCAGCCATCAATCCCCACCGCACTCTGTAAGGGGTTTGTACGTTCTCCTCGTGCCCGTGGAGGATTTCTCCAGGCACTCCCACATTCCAAAGAGTTAGTTAACCCTTCAGGTTAATAAATTGTGGACATGCGATGTTGGCACCAGAGGTACGGTGTCACTTGCGGCTGCACCCGGCTCGTCTCGGACTGTGTTGTCATTGACACAAATGATGGACTTTAGCATATGTTCCAAATAACAAATTACATGCAAATAAAGCTAATCTTAACCTTGAATCTGACAGGTGGGTGGAGATGGAATCGGGAGGCAGAAGGACCCATTGAGTTCCTTGGGCAGATTCCAGCATCCGCGGCTTCTCATGATAGACACACACCAACCGACGTAACCAGTCGCTGTGCCGGGCTGAATGAAAGGATTAGAAAAGGCATCCATTGAACATCTCCGCAACAGAGCAGCCTCACCGGATCTGGCAGGGTGACGTACCTGGTCGGAGAGCAGGTGAAGAGTTGCTGAGAACGAGTGGACTCGAACTGAAAACAACATCCCACTTCTGAGTCACACTGACAGGTAAATGCAGGGGGAGATTGATAACAATCACATCCATAACAATCAGGGTGTAATCTCCTAATAAAAAGGTCATTAGCTACCGCACTAACTAACTCTCTGTGCAGTAGACACGGGCTGGATCAATCCTACTGTTCAGCCTCAGACAGAGGTGCTCCCACCCGGAACGATACACACAAACACTGAGCTGAAATGCTCCCATGCACATAGCTTCTGATGCCATGCAGCTAGAAAAAGTTCACGAAACGTAAAAGTTTTTTTCTGTTGTACTGTATTTCATTACACCCTCCAATTAATAAATGTAATAAAAAAGTATACAATTTTAAAATTTTCATACTAAATATTCGTAGTGCGCCTATTACAAAAAAAAAACAGTGAAAACGCCGCACGGTTTTCAAACCATGTGAAATGTCCCGCTCAGAGCAGTGGCTGTAAAGAGGGAACGTTGCACGCAAGGCACTAGGGGATACCCTCTCTCCCCCCGGGACACTCACAGTCCAAACTCAGCCTTCTGTCAGTGCCTGTCCATTCACCAACGAGTTTGCTGCCTCGCCTACTGGCCAGTCTGAGGCCTCAGCACAACAAGTGTGTAGTCTCTACTTCTGTACTTTATTCTCTTATGGAGTTACTGAGTATGCCCGCAAGAAAATGAACCTCAGGGTTGTTTATGGTGATACTACATGCCCTCCGATAATAAATTTACTTTGAACTTTGTGCTTGGGATGCTGCTGCAAGCATGTTCTTCATTGTACCGGCCCCCTCGTACAGAGGGAGATTACCTTCACATTATTTAACTTAACTTGAAAACATCCTAGTCAGTATTTATTATGGTAAAGAGGATTCATTTACCGGTTACTATGTTAAGTTGCTGTGATTAAATAGCATTTCACTTTCTTTGCTCAGCTCTTACACTATTTAAGGAGTTATGACGGATGCCAAATGAATACCCACCTTTGCCCCTCTGGCCGTCCACCACTCCCAAAGTTCAAAGTTCCAAGAAATTTTGTCACTTAAGTTTATATGCACTACGTTACCATAGACTACTTTGAGATTCATTTTCCTGCAGGCATTTACAGAAAAAAAATAATTTCTTTATTTGATATTTTTCTTTGAATGGTTTCAATGGTTTTCTTTGTTTCCTGGCTGTCTGGAGAAGGTGAATCTCAGAGTTGTACACTGCATACATACTTTGATAATAAATGTACTTTGAACTTTAGAATCAATGAAAAACCACGCCTAAAGACTGACAAATAACCGATGTGCAAGAGAAGACAAAATAACAAAATATAATAATACTGAGAGCATGATTTGTAAAAGGTCCTTGAAAATGAGTCTGTGGGTTGTGGAATCGGTTCAGAGTTGTGGTGAGTGAAATTACTCACACTGGTTCAGGACCTTGATGATTGAAGGGCAGTAACTGGTGGTGTAGGACCCAAGGCTCCTGTACCTCCTGCCCAATGGTCACAGCAAGAAGAGAGCACGGCCTGGTGGGGTGTTTGATGATGGATGCTGCTTTCTTGTGGCAGTGCTCCATGTAAATGTAGTGGGGAGAGCTTCGCCTGTGATGGACTAGACCGTATCCAAGACTTTCTGTAAACTTTTCTATTCCTGAGCTCTTTTCCAGCTCTCCCTTAAAGCATTACCAGTGCAGACAACCCTGGTTCCACATTTTCTCCACATCTGCCCTGGCTACACCTTTCAGAATCTTACGTTTCATTCAAGCCCATCGTCAGGGACGGCTGCAGCCCAGGTCAGGCACTCTTCCCACCGTTGCCTTCAGGAAGAAAGTACAGGAGACTCGGGACACACAGGACCAGGTTCGGGATCAGTTATTACCCTCAGCCATGAGGCTCTTGAACCAGAGGGGCTAACTTCACTCACCCCATCATTGAAATGTTCCCACAACCAATAGACTCTTCATCTCATGTTCTCAATTGCTTATTTTTTATTATTATTTCTTTCCACAATACCATAAGACATAGGGGTAGAATTAGGCTATTGGGCCCATTGAGTCTGCTCCACCATTCAATCATGGCTGATCAGTTCTTTTTTCCCTCCTTAGCCTTCTCCCCATAACCTTTGATACCATGTCCAATCAAGAACCTATCAAGCTCTGCCTTAAATACACCCAACGACCTGACCCCTGCATAGCTACCTGTAGTAATAAATTCCACAAATTCACCACCCTCTGGCTCAAGAAATTTCTCCACATCTCTTTTTTAAATGGGCGCTCCCCCCCCCCATCCTGAGGCTGTGCCCACTTGTCCTAGACTCCCCCACCATGAGAAACATCCTTTCCACATCTACTCTGTCTAGGCCTTTCAACTTCCAAAAAATTTCAAAGAGATCCTCCCTCATCCTTCTAAATTCCAGTGAGTACAGACCCAGAGCCATCAAACGTTCATTATATGGTAACCCTTTCATTCCTGGAATCATCCTTGTGAACCTCCTCTGTATCTTCTCCAATGCCAGCACATCTCTTCTGAGATGAGGAACCCAGAACTGCTCACATTACTCAAGGTGAGGCCTCACCAGTGCCTTATAAAGCCTCAGCATCACATCCCTGCTCTTGGATTCTAGACCTCTTGAAATGAATGTTAACATGGCATTTGCCTTCCTCACCACTGACTCAACCTGCAAGTTAACCTTCAGGGTGTTCTACGCAAGTCCCTTTGCATCTCAGATTTTTGGATTTTCTCCCCATTTAAAAATAGTCCACACATTTATTTCTACTACCCAAGTGCATGAACGTGCATTTTCCAACATTGTATTTCAATTGCCATTTTCTTGCCTGTTCTCCTAATCTGTCTAATTCCTTCTGCACCCTATCTGTTTCCTCAACACCACCTGCCCCTCCACCAATCTTCGTATCATCTGCAAACTTGGCAATAAAGCCATCTATTCCATCATCGGAATCATTGATGTAGGGCTTGAAAAGAAACGGTCCCAACATCAACTCCTGCGGATATCACTAGTCACCGGCAGCCAGCCAGCCAGGAAAGGAACCTTTTCCTACCAGTCAGCCAGTGCTCTAACCATGCCAGTAACTTTCCTGTAATAAGCTTTTCTTTCTTTCCGTATTTGCACAGTTTTTTTGCACACAGGTTGAACGTCCAGGTTGGTGTGGTCTTTCATTGATTTTGTTATTGAATAGATTTGAGTATGCCCGCAGGAAAATGTATCAGGGTTGTCTATGGTGACATATACGTACTTTGATAATAAGTTTACTTTGAAGACCCTCTCACTCCTCAGAACTCCAGCAGATACAAGCCTGGTCTGGCCAACTCCTCCTCGTCAGGGAACCCTCCCCCCTGCCCATCTTTACAGTTACCAGTCTCTGAACTGTTGGCAACACATTAGCATTTAATGTGAGACCAACACTGTACACGACACTCCAGATGGAACTGAAAGACAACCTGAAGATAAGTTGAGTGAGTTAGGGCTTCACCTTGGAGCGAAGGAGGATGAGAGGTGACTTGATAGAGGTGGATAAGATAAGAGGCGTAGATAGAGTCTTTCACCAAAGACCTTTTTCCAAGGCGGAAATGACAATTCTGAAGAGGCATTAAGGTGATTGGAGAAAAGATTAACAGGGGTGTCGGAGGTAAGTTCGTTGCATAGAGAGTGGTGAGTGTGTTGAATGCACTTCCCGGGTGGTGGTAGAGGCAGGTATATAAGGGGCATTTAAGGCTATGTAGGAGGAAAGAATAAGGTTCATCTTAGTCAGCACAACAGCATGGGCTGAAGGGCCTGTGCCGTGCTGTAACGCTCTATGTTCCGGCTCTCTGTATTCAACTTCCTCACAATAAATGATAACATTTTAACCACAAGAGATTCTGCAGATGCTGCAAATCATGAACCACGCGCACACACACACACGCACGCACGCACGCACGCACGCACACGCACACGCACACGCACACGCACACGCACACACACACACACACACACACACACACACACACACACACACACACACACACACACACACACACACACACACACACACACACACACACAAAATGCTGGAGCAGCTCATCAAATCAGTATCTGCAGAGGGCAGTAGACAGCTGACATGGTGGGCTGAGGCCCCTGATCAGGGCTGGAAAGGACAGGGGGCAGAAGCCAGACTAGGAAGGCGGGGAGAAGGGGGAGGAGTACGAACTGGCAGGTAATACAGTAGGTGAGACCAGGTGAGGGGGGAAAGGGGATGGGTTGGGAGGAGGTAACATTCTATTAGCTTTAACTTATTTCATTATTTGCTGCTCTGGACTTTTATAAATCATCCAGAACATAAAGAAAGAAAGGTGAGGATTATTCATCATATATTCCTGTGCATTGAAACATCCAGACATACGGTGAACTGCGTCATCTGCGTCAATGACGAACACAGTCCGAGGATTGTGCTGGGGGCAGCCCACAGGTGTCACCATGATTCCGGCACCAACACAGCATGCCCACAGCTTACTAACCCTAACCCGCACGTCTTCGGAATGTGTGAGGGAATGGGAGCACCCGGAGGAATCCCATGCGGTCACGGGGTGAACTTACAAACAGTGGCAGGAATTGAACCCGGATTGCTGGTGCTGTAATAGCGTTACACTGGTGTTGTAATAGCGTTACACTGGTGTTGTAATAGTGTTACACTAGTGTGTAATAGTGTCACACTGGTGTTGTAGTAGTGTTACACTGGTGCTGTAATAGTGTCACACTGGTGCTGTAATAGTGTTACGCTAGCTGCAATGCTACTGTGATGTTTTGTAACTTCTAAATATTAAACTAATCAAAGGAAGACATGGAGTCCACGGGTGTAACTTCATCTTTACTTCTTGCGAGGCATGCATGTATCACGTGGTAGCATCATTACGTATGCAATTTACATACAACCTATAATGAATTATTTAAAAACAAGGATACTTAATCAAGCAATATGTGTACAAGACTACTCAAATATTGTTGAAATATTAAGTACACAACAGCTACAAGACAGGAGATGCTGGAATCTGGAGGAACTCAGCAGTCAGACAGCATCTATGGAGGGGAACGGACAGTCAGTGTTTAGGGTTGAGACCCTCATCTGGGCTGAAAAGACGAGGGGGGAAAGCCAGTATAAAAATGGAGCTGAGATCACAGTCTACGTTCTTATTGAATGTCGAAAACAAGATGGAGGGGCTGAGTGGCCTACCCTGCCCCTAACTAACACACGCAAAATGCTGCAGGAACTCGGCCGGTCAGCCAGCAGCTCTGGAAATGAACAAGCAGTCAACGTTTCAGGCAGAGACTGGAATGGACGGGGGAAGGCACCAGAATAAAAAGGAGGAGGATAGCTGGAAGGGGATAGGTGAGGCCAGGCGGGTAATGCTGAAGCTAAAGAAATGCAGGCCTTTCCATTTTGCCCGTGACGTCACTATGCTGGTGTGAGAGGATTCTCACTCTCCTGTTTCTGCAGCGTCAGCCTGGCCCACATTACAGATGAAAACTCAAACAATTAAATGGGGGAAAAATGAAAGTCTGCAAATAAACAAGCCAAAGGTTGTTTTGTATGGAAGGGCCTCACTGTTTGTCTTGGTGCTCATCCAGCTGCCAGCCTCTGTTATACAAAAGGACCCGGGTCCTTTGTTGTCTCAAATCACAGCCCTGAACTTTGGTGACACTGATTAGCTGATGTGTTTACCGACAAGCCCCATGCACTCCACCAAATAGTATGAGCAAACAACGGGGCCCATTCTGTGCACGGCTTTGAACAGCCGAGCTGCCGGCACGGAAGAGCATCGAGGACCACGGCCGCTCTCAGCACTGGAAAGAGATTCTCCACCTCTCGCTGCCAATCAGGACGGAGGTCGTCAAACTGTTTTCTCTTCTTGTATTTCCTTGTAGTTTTAACTTCCCAGTGCTTGTATTTTTATATAATCATCTACTGTGTTTACAAGTATATATGTACTGTAATTGTTGGGTGAATTTTCCAGCAAATACAGAACAGTGGCTTCCACATTTTTCTAGAAAATTCTGAGTTTTCTACAGAGGAGTCACTCTACTTGGAATCTGACTGTTTTATAGGTTAATTGTGATCACAAATGTCGGTTATTATCTCTACGCTGAGTATGAGACAATCACGACTCCCATTTCCTTTGTCTTTTCTTTGTTCTCTGGGCTCTGCTTTCGTTGTCCGTCCTTGGTTTCTGTACCACTTCATAAAATTGCTTTTCAATGAGTTGTATTGTCATATTCTTGACTTCCGAAGGACCTTTGAACTGCTGAAGAATCAGCATCCAACAGTGTGGACCCTCGGTTCCTCTTCACCCCTACAGCTGCCGGCCCCCCACCCTCGCACACCAGAGTGGCTTTGGCCTAAGACGAACGCGCCACACTAAAAAGGCTGGCTATTAAATCGGAAGTCACGCGGGGCAGCACGGTACCACAGTGGCTGGCGTAACAGTGGTTCAATACCCGCAGCCGTCTGCACGTTCTGCCCGTGACACATTCCGGAGACGTACCATTAGGGTCAGGGTGCCAGAAGGCAGGTATTTTACACAGGGTGCTGGGTGCTTGGAGTGTGACGTCAGGGGTGGTGGTTTAATCGTTCAGTGGTTCAATTTAGTATCAGAGAACGTCTACAATGTGAAATTCTTACTCTTCACAGACATCCACGAAACGGGGAGAAAAACCCCCGAAGGAATGAATGGCAGAAAAATGTTAGAACCCCAAAGCCCCCCCCCCCCTCTCCCGCACACAGGCTCCAGCAAAAGCACCAACAAGCCCCCAGCGACCATGACGGCGCCCATCCCAACACTCCGACATCTCGGACAGGCCCTCGCTCTCACTCGCGAGGGAGAGAGGTATCACTCCTACCACAGCTAGGGGGGAGGCCAACAGCTCGCTGTTTCGATGTTACAATCTGTAGCGTCGCTCATTCGAGATCCCCCGATGGTGCCCGCGGACCCTCGCTCACCATCGAAAGTAGAGACGGATAATCAGGGAGATTTAAGAGCCTCTGAGTCAGGCACACGGATGAAAGAAAGATGGAGGGCCATGTGGGAGGGTAGGGTTCCGTTGGATATCTCACTGTACAGACTATTTATTACAAATTACTATAATTTTCACATTGCACATTCAGACGGAGACGTAACGCAAAGATTTTTACTCCTCGTGTCTGTGAAGGGTGTAAGTTATAAAGTCAACTCAATTGAGTCTTGGGGTAGGTTAAAAGGTTAGCACAGCATTGTGGGCCAAAGGGCCTGTTCTGTGTTCTATGATGCAGAAATAGGATTAAACATGGAACACAGACCCGTACCACACAGGAACAGCACTCTCTGTGCTGGCTACGGTGTCGATTTAAACTGCGCATCCACCCGTACGTGGTGTGCATGTCTCGATTCCTTTCCAGCTCCTGAGCCTGTCTAAATATGTCCGAAGTGTTGCTGTTGTATCCGCTTCCCCTTGCCGCATGTTCCCTGGATCCGTGAGACACTTCCCTCTCCGTAGGCACATCCTAAGCTGCCAAGTGTTTCCAGCCTCTTTATTTAAAGATTAGCTTTATTTGTCACACGTACATCGAAACATTAAAACGTGCATTGGTTGCGTCATCAGCCAGCGCAGTCCGGAATTGCGCTGGGGGCAGCCCACACGTGTCGACAAGCTTCTGCCGCTGACAGAATCCAAGTCCGAGTCATGGTTGAATATTGAACCTGTCTTGGTGTGACTGTCCTTAACAAAGCCAGCAACTATTCCCCATTTCTTTACAGCACCAGTGATCAGCGTTCAAGGTTCAATTCCCGTCACCGTGAGGAGTTTGTACGTTCTCCCCGTGACCGTGTGGGTTTCCTCCCGGTGCTCCAGTTTCCTCCCACAGTCCGAAGACGTACTAGAGTCAGTAAGTTGTGGGCATGCCACGTTACCCCCAGCTCAATCTTCGGACCATGTTGGTTGTTGACGCAAAAACAGCACGTTTCATTATATGGCTCGAAGTTCAAATGTACAGGTGACAAATCTTTGGATGGCCGTGTTCAGGTAGTGGTTAGCACAATGGTTTTACGGTACCAGAGACCCAGGTTCAATTCCCGCCGCTGTCTGTAAGGAGTTTGTATGTTGTCCCCTTGACTGCTCCAAGTGCCCCGGTTTCCTCCCACATTACCAGTTGGGAGGTTAATCGGTTATTATCCTCTGATTAGGCCAGGGTTAAGTTGGGGTTTACTGGGTGGTACAGCTCAAAGTGCTGGCACAGCCTATTCTGCACGGCACCTCAATATGTAAATGAATAAATAAAAATTCCTCTTTATCATTTAATTCCATTACTCTATGGCTGAACTCCATTTTATGGCTTTCGCTGTTTCCTGTTTCCTTCATTAATTGGTATTTATTATGAAAACTCTCGGTGCATTATTTGAGTGGAATCTGCCTATTTATGATTACCAGGCAGGCCTTTCCGTAAAGTGCAGCCTCAATTTTGTTTTCAACCCAATGCCAGTTTTAACCGGTGACGCTTGCAGTGTACTCAGAGTTCCAGAAGCTCTGCTTCAACCCATAGGGGTGCGGTTCAGCGAAGATCAGACTTAAGGAGCCAACTGAATCTTTCCAATCAGCTCTGCCGATGTCTCTCCCTCTCTGGAGCACTGAGCAGAGGCACGGAGCTGAGGTGGCAAATGCTGCGGATTCATTACCACTTCCCTGCCCTGCCCTCCCCTGCCATGCAGGGGTGTCAAACTCATTTTAGGTCACGGGCCGGATTGAGCAAAATGCAGCTTCATGCGGGCCGGATCAGTCGGACGCGTGCGAACGCAGCTTTCGTTGCCTCCGTTTTTTCAGCCTGCTCTCATGTGTCTCAGTCTCTGCTATAACTACAAAGTGTTTCACTTTACAAATTCCGTTTCTTATGAAGAAGACTGCCGAATAAACACTAAAAACCCTGAAAACCTGGTACCTGAATAAACTCAGCATTAGCCATATCATACGCCATAGGCGCTTCGATTACTGGGGCCAGCTTTAATAGTAATTAGATATTATCTCGCGGGCCAAAGATAATTCCACCGCGGGCCGGATTTGGCCCGCGAGCCTTGAGTTTGACATATATGCTGTAGATCTTCCAATAGATTCTGTCTGCTCCCTTCTGCCACCAGATTTCTAAACGGACATTGAACCCTATTTCAATATTTTTGTAACTTCCGCCACCTCCAACGGGATCCCACTACCAAACACATTTTTCCCTCCCCCCCTTTCTGCTTTTCGCAGGGATCACTCCCTACGCGACTCCCTTGTCCACTCGTCCCCCCCATCCCTTCCCACCGATCTCCCTCCTGGCACTTATCCTTGTAAATGGAACAAGTGCTACACCTGTCCTTACACTTCCTCCCTCACCACCATTCAGGGCCCCAGACAGTCCTTCCAGGTGAGGCGACACTTCACCTGTGAGTCGGCTGGTGTGGTGCTGGCGTCCGGTGCTCCCGGTGTGGCCTTTTATATATTGGTGAGACCTGACGCAGACTGGGAGACCGTTTCGCTGAACACCTACGCTCGGTCCGCCAGAGAAAGCAGGATCTCCCAGTGGCCACACATTTTAATTCCACGTCCCATTCCCATTCTGATATGTCTATCCATGGCCTCCTCTACTGTCAAGATGAAGCCACACTCAGGTTGGGGGAACAACACCTTATATACCGGCTGGGTAGCCTCCAACCTGATGGCATGAACATTGACTTCTCTAACTTCCATTAATGCCCCTCCTCCCCTTCTTACCCCATCCCTGACATATTTAGTTGTTTGCCTGTTCTCCATCTCCCTCTGGTGCTCCCCCCCCTCCTTTCTTTCTCCTGAGGCCTCCCGTCCCATGATCCTTTCCCTTCTCCAGCTCGGTATCACTTTCGCCAATCACCTTTCCAGCTCTTAGCTTCATCCTACCCCCTCCGGTCTTCTCCTATCATTTTGCATTTCCCCCTCCCCCCACTACTTTCAAATCTCTTACTATCTTTCCTTTCGGTTAGTCCTGACAAAGGGTCTCAGCCCGAAACATCAACAGTGCTTTTCCCTGTAGATGCTGCCTGGCCTGCTGCGTTCCACCAGCGTTTTGTGTGTGTTGTTGTTTGAATTTCCAGCATCTACAGATTCCCTCGTGTTTGCTCAATATTTTTGCTCTACCTTTTCACTGCTTATTTAATTAGAATTTTCATAGTTCATATTTCTGATCGTTTAAAGTATATTTTATGCATTGCTGCTGCAAAACAACAAATTTCACGACATACATCAGTGATGATAAACGTGATTCTGAAGTATTCGATCAGAATCTGTCAGAGAGGAAAGTCTCTGGTTTCCACTGACAGAACTTTGAGCAGCACGTAGAGAGAGTTGACATGACTCAACCCCTGAGTTATAAAACTAATTCAAAAAAACATTGAACAGTTCTCTAGTACCGTAAATTGAATCTTGACCTCACAATCTACCTTGTTATGACCTTGCACCTTGTTGTCTACCTGCACCGCACTTTCCCCATAACAGTTTATCATGAAACTTTGCTATTTATTGATCTAAATCTATTGGGCAATGAATTGATAGTCATAGAGTCCTACAGCACAGAAACAGGGTCTTCGGCCCATCTAGTCCAAACCAACCTATTGTTGACCTGCCCCTGTCCCACACCCCTCAAGAGCAGCAGCACAGTAGAGCAGCTGGGACAGCCACTGCCTCACAACGCTGGGGCCTCGGAGTTGGTAGGTTCTCCCTGTGACCGTGTGGGTTTCATCCAGGTGCTCTGACACCCTCAGCGGAAGCGTGTTGGAAGGTTAGCTGACCGCCATAAGCTGCCATCAGCTCTGTAGGCAGAGGAGTGAAACGGGAGCGTAGTGGTTAGCGCAACACTTTACGGTACCGGCGATCTGGTTCAATTTCCGCTGCCGGCTGTAAGGAGCTTGTACCTTCTCCCCGTGACCGCGTGGGTTTCCTCCGGGTGCTCCGGTTTCCTCCCACAGTCCAAAGTCATACTGGCTGTTAAGTTAACTGGTCGCTGTAAATTGTCCCGTGATTATGCTAGGATTAGTTGCTGGGTGATGTGGCTCGAAGGCCAGAAGGGCCTATTCCGCGATGTATCTCAATAAATACATAAATAGGAGGGCAATGGAAGGGGCTTAATGTTGGAATAATGCGAATGTGTGGTTTACAAGACAATAAGACATAGGAGCAGAATTAGGCCATTCAGCCCATCGTGTCTGCGCAATCATTTTATCTTGGCTCATTTATCGTTCCTGATTCTCCTGCCTTCGCCCCATAACATCCTGACTGATCAAGAACCTATCAACCTCCACTTTAAATATACACAAAGACTTGGCCTCCACAGCCGTCTGTGGCAATGAATTCCACAGATTCACCACCCTCTGGCTAAAGGAACTCCTCCTCGATGTCCTTGTATTCTGAGGCTGAGCGCTCCAGTCTCTCTCTCACTGTTGGAAGCATTACTCTCTATCTCGGCCTTTCAATATTTGATAGGTTTCAACGAGATCCTCCCCTCATTCTTAACTGCAGTGAGAACAGGCCCAGAGCCATTAAACACTCCTCAGACATTAACCCTTCCATTCCAAGAATCATTCTCCTGACCCTCCTCTGTACCCTCTCCAACGTCAGCACATCCTTTCTTAGAAAAGGGGCCCAAAACTACTTACAGTACTCCAAGCATGGTCCGACAGTGGCTTTTAAAGCCTCAGCATTACATCCTTGCTTTTGTATGCCAGTCCTGCTGGAATGAATGCCAACACTACATTTGCCTTCCTTACCACCGACTCAACTTGCAAATTAACCTTTAGGGGTTGGTGGCTGGCATGGATTCAGTGGGCCGAACGGCCTGTTTTGTGTTGCATGACTCTATGATTTAGTTGTTGGAAAGCAGGACCGGTGTTTATAGGAACAGCAAAGACTGAGATAATTTTGTATTTCACAACAGTGTCAGGCTCAATAAACAGTGGCATTCTGGCTTAAGGCTGTTCCTACCATGTCCTCATCGCTCGCTGTATTTCCTGGGAGACATTCTGGGCTGAGCAAACAACCGCTGCGCCTGCTTAAGCACCGGGTTGGTTTCGTTCAGATCACACTGTCTGCGTTTGGCTTGTGTTCCTCTCTTTGCAAGCAGACGACCCTGCAGATCTCTCTTGGACGAGGACTGGAAGGGTGCCACGCACAGCTGAGGAGACCGAGTCATTGGCTATATGTAAAACAGAGGTTAATCGATTCCTGATTGGTCAGGGCATCACAGGAAAAGGCAGGAGAACGGGGTAGGGAGGGATAACTGATCAAATGGTAGAGCAGACTCGATGGGCCAAATGGCCTAATTCTGCTCCTGTGTCTTACGATCTGATGAATGTGATGGCACTGGGGTGGTGCGGAGCAGATTCTCCGGGACGTTGCCCAGGTTGGACTGTTCCAGTGATGAGGACAGTCTGGAGAGACTGGGTCTGCCTTCCCTACAGTGCAGGACGTTCAGAGGGGACACGACTGAGGTGCATAAAATAATGAGGATACAGGTAGTGCAGATGCAGGAAACCTACCCCCTGAATGAAACTGGATAAAGGATAAGAGATTTAGTGAGATCTAAGGGGGAAATATCTTCACCCAAACTGCAGCCAAACCTGGAATGCACTGCCTGAGAGAGCAGTGGACAGGACAAAGATCTTCCCCTGGAATACACTGCCTGAGAGAGCAGTGGACAGGACAAAGATCTTCCCCTGGAATACACTGCCTGAGAGAGCAGAGGACAGGACAAAGATCTTCCCCTGGAATACACTGCCTGAGAGAGCAGTGGACAGGACAAAGATCTTCCCCTGGAATACACTGCCTGAGAGAGCAGTGGACAGGACAAAGATCTTCCCCTGGAATACACTGCCTGAGAGAGCAGTGGACAGGACAAAGATCTTCCCCTGGAATACACTGCCTGAGAGAGCAGAGGACAGGACAAAGATCTTCCCCTGGAATACACTGCCTGAGAGAGCAGTGGACAGGACAAAGATCTTCCCCTGAAATACACTGCCTGAGAGAGCAGTGGACAGGACAAAGATCTTCCCCTGGAAAACACTGCATGAGAGAGCAGTGGACAGGACAAAGATCTTCCCCTGGAATACACTGCCTGAGAGAGCAGTGGACAGGACAAAGATCTTCCCCTGGAATACACTGCATGAGAGAGCAGTGGATCAGGGCCATCAAAGAAGATATTTCTAATATCAAAGAAGATACTAAAAGCTTTTTAAGCATATGAAGGGTAAAAGAGAGTTGAGGGTAGATGTAGGACCAATACAAAATGATGCAATGCGTATTTTGCATCAGTCTTCACAGTGGAAGACATCTGCAGTGTACCGGACATTCAAGAGTGTCAGGGAAGTGAAGTTTGTGCAGTGAAAATTACGACTGAGAAGGTGCTCCGTAAGCTTAATGGTCTGAGAGTGGATAAATCTCCTGGACCTGATGGAATGCACCCTCGGGTTCTGAAGGCAGTAGCTGGAGAGATTCCGGAGGCATTAACGATGATCTTTCAAGAATCGATAGATTCTGGCATTGTACCGGATGCGTGGAAAATTGCAAATGTTACCTCGCTATTTAAGAAAGGTGGGAGGCAGCAGAAAGGAAACTATAGACCTGCTAGTCTGACATCAGTGGTTGGGAAGTTGTTGGAATCGATTGTTGGGGATGAGATTATGGAGTAGCTGGAGGCACATGACAAGATAGACCAAAGCCAGCATGGTTTCCTGAAAGGAAAATCCTGTCTGACAAACCTACTGCAATTCTTTGAGGAAATTACAAGCAGGGTAGACAAAGGAGATGCAGTAGATGTGGTGTACTTGGACTTTCAGAAGGCCGTTGACAAGGTGCTGCACATGAGGCTGTTTAGCAAGGTAAGAACCCCTGGAATTACATGGGTGTTACTAGCATGGGTGGAGTATTGGCTGGTCGGTAGCAAACAGAGAGTGGGAATAAAGAAATTCTATTCTGGCTGGCTGCCGGTTACCAGTGGAGTTCCATAGGGGTTGGTGTTGGGACCGCTGCTTTTTACAATGTATGTCAATGATTAATGGGATTAATGGATTTGTGGCTAAATTTGCCGATGATACAAAGATAGGTGGAGGAGTGGGTAGTGTTGAGGAAACAGAGAGCCTGCAGAGAGACTTAGGTATTTTAGAGGAATGGGCAAAGAAGTGGCAAATGAAATACAATGTTGGAAAGTGTATGGTCATGCACTCTGGTGGAAGAGATAAATGGGCAGATTATTATTTAGATGGGGAGAGAATTCAAAATGCAGAGATGCAAAGGGGCTTGGGAGTCCTTGTGCAGGACACCCTAAAGGTTAACCTCCAGGTTGAGTTGGTGGTGAAGAAGGCGAATGAAATGTTGGCATTCATTTCTAGAGGTATAGAATATAAGAGCAGGGATGTGATGTTGAGGCTGTATAAGACACTTGTGAGACCACACTTGGAGTATTGTGTGCAGTTTTGGGCTCCGAATTTTAGAGAAGATATACTAACATTGGCAAGGGTTGAGAGAAGATTCACAAGAATGATTCCAGGAATGGAAGGGTTACCTTATGAGGAATGTCTGGCAGCTCTTGGGCTGTATTCCCTGGAGTTCAGGAGAATGAGGGGGGATCTCATAGAAACAATCCGAATGTTAAAAGGCCTGAACAGATTAGATATGGCAAAGTTATTTCCCATGTAGAGAAGTCTAGGACAAGAAGGCACAACTTCAGGATTGAAGGACATCTATTTAGAACAGAGATGCGGAGAAATTACTTTAGTCAGAGGGTGGTAAATCTGTGGAATTTGTTGCCATGAGCGACTGTGGAGGCCAAGTCATTGGGTGCATTTAAGGCAGAGATAGATAGGTTCTTGATTAGCTAGGGCATCAAAGGGTATGGGGAGAAGGCAGGGGAGTGGGGATGACTGGAAGAATTGGATCAGCCCATGATTGAATGGCAGAGGAGACTCGATGGGCTGAATGGCCTACTTTTGCTCCTATATCTTATGGTCTTATAGCCACTGACAACATTTAAATGGGTTCTAGATGAGCATCTGAACTACGCAGGGGGTTGAAAGCCACATGCCGTGAACATAAGAAATAGTTATGAATTTATTTATCCGCCTGTCTACAGTACAAAGAAAATTACTTGGGCACATATACTGTATATAGATAGAGTGCCTAAGACTGTTGCACAGTACTGTATATTGGTTAGATTAGGAAGGAGGGTGGGAAACAGTCCATAGCTTTGTATTATCCCAGTAGTATTGTGTTATTTGGTAACTAAAAAGACATAATATACAGTACTGTGCAAAGTCTTAGGCACCCTAGCTATATACAGTGCCTATAAAATGTATTCACCCCCTTCCAGAAATGTCCATGTTTTATTGTTTTACAACATTGAATCATAGTGGATTTAATTTGGCTTTTTCTTTGACACTGATCAACAGAAAAAGCCTCCTGTGTCAAAGTGAAAACAGATCTCTACAAAGTGATCTAAATGTAAAACACAAAATAATTGATTGCATAAGTATTCACCCCCCCTCCCCTCAAGTCAGTATTTAGTAGATGCACCTTTGGCAGCAATTACAGCCTCCAGTCTGTGTGGATAGGTCTCTATCAGCTTTGCACATCTGGACACTGTAATTTTTCCCCACTCGTTTTACAAAACTGCTCAAGCTCTGTCAGGTTGCATGGGGACCGTTACTGAACAGCCCTTTACAAGTCCAGCCACAAATTCTCAGTGGCATTGAAGTCTGGACTTTGACTTGGCCACTCCAGGACAATGACTTTGTTGTTTCTAAGCCATTCCTGTGTAGATTTGGTATTACGCTTGGGGTCATCGTCTTGCTGGAAAACAAATCTTCTCCCAAGTCGCTGTTCTCTTGCAGGCTGCATCAGGTTTTCCACCAGGATTTTCCTGTATTTTGCTGCATTCATTTTACCATCTACTGTACCTTCACAATCCTTCCAGGGCCTGCTGCAGTGAAGCATCGCCACAGCATGATGCAGCCACCACCGTGCTTCACAGTAGGGATGGTGTGTTTTTGATGATGTGTGGTGTTTGGCTTACACCAAACATAGTGTTTAGTCTGATGGCCAAAATACTCAATTTTGATTTAATCAGACCATAGAACCTTCTTCCAGCTGACTTCAGAGTCTCCCACATGCCTTCTGGCAAACTCTAGCTGAGATTTCATGTGAGTTTTTTTCCCACAGTGGCTTTCTCTTTGCCACTCTCCCATGAAGCTGCGACTGGTGAAGCTCCCGGGGAACAGTTGTTGTATGAGCAGTCTCTCCTATCTCGGCCACTGAAGCTTGTAACTCCTCCAGAGATAACAGGGTGTCTTCGTGGCCTCCCTCACAAAGTCCCTTTTTGGCGTAGTCACTGTTTTTGAGGACGGCCTGCTCTAGGCAGATTTACAGCTCTGCCATATTCTTTTCATTTCTTAATGATTGACTTAACTGTACTCCGAGGGATACTCAGTGACTTGGAAATTTTCTTGCATCCATCTCCTGACTTGTGCTTTTCTATAACCTTATTGCGAAGTTGCATGGGGTGTTTTTTTGTCTTCATGGTGTAGTTTTTGCCCGGATACTGACTCACCAGCAGTTGGACCTTCCAGATACAGGTGTATTTTTACTACAATCACTTCAAACACCTCGACTGTAACAGGTCTCCGAAAACAGATCTCCATTTAACTAATTACGTGACTTCTAAAACCAACTGGTTGCACCAGTGATGATTTGATGTGTCATATTAAAGGGGGGGGGGTGAATACTTAATCAATTATTTAGTATTTTATATTTGTAATTAATTTAGATCACTTAGTAGAGATCCGTTTTCATTTTGACACGAAAAGAGTATTTTTCTGTTGATCAGTGTCAAAAAAGCCAAAATTAAACCCACCGTGATTCAAAGTTGTAAAACAATAAAACATGAAAACTTCTGGGGGGGTGATTGGATTGAACACATTTACTAGGCACTGTATGTGTGCTTAAGAGTTTTGCACAGTGGTGTATTAACCTACCTCTCTATCTGTTTGTATATTTATTTATTTTTGAGATAGAGCACTATAACAGACCTGGCCCAACGAGCCCCTGCTGCCAAATTACACCCGTGTAACCAATTAGCCCCCCAGGCCTTCGGAACGTGGGAGGGAACCAAAATCCCAGGAGGGTCACAGGGAGAAGGAGCAAATTCCTTACAGGCAGCGGAGGAACTGAACCCAGAGTACTGCTGCTGTAATCATGTTACACTAGCCGCTGTGTGACCACGACGCTCTAACTACAGTTCAAAGTTCAAATTACCGAATTGCATGTACGTGACCATATACAATCCTGAGGTTCATTTTCTTGTGAAATCTGAAATGGGAGACATCTCTCTGCCCCGTGTTAGAGAGAGATCCTATGGCATGTCAAACTGTTGGCTGATCGTGGTCTCTCTTTCGGGGCTTTGCTGTTGCTTGGTGAGTGGTGGGTGCTGACTCTTCTTGCTGAAATGGGTGGGGGAGATTGATGCTTGCTGCTGCTTACGAGGGGGAGGGGGAGAGGGGGCTTTCAGGTTCTAACGTTTCTTTTCTGTCGTTCATTCTTTCGAGGTTTTTCTGTTTCTCGTGGTTGTCTGCAAAGACCAAGTAACTTTTCCTGGACGTGGCGGTGCAAGTCCTGAGTTTTCGGTTTCGGGCAGGGTGGGAGTTTAAAGGAGATGTGTGGGCAAGTATGAACTCGCTTTCAAGAACTCTACAACTCGTGTTCTCAGTATTATTTATTTTATTTGCATAGTTTATCGTCTTTTGCACATTGGTTGTTTGTCAGTCTTTGGTTATGTATGGTATTTAATAACTTCTATTGGATTTCTTTATTTTTCCGTAAATACCTACAAGAAAATGAATCTCAAGGTAGTACAGTGGATTCTGGTTAATTGGGTCATCGGTTAATAAGGGCAACCACACATTTGGGGTTACTGTTAAAGAATAAAAACTAATTGAGAAAGTAGCCAGGATTCCCTTCGATTATCTGGGACACCATGCCACTTAATTGGGAAAGGACAGTTTCTTATGAACATCAGCAACGTGCACTCGTGTGGCCGTTAGACACTACACTGTGCCTAGAGCAAACAGTTTTTAAATGGCATCAGTTGTGTGTGTGCTTGTCTTCAGAAAGCAGTGATTTTTGTCACTGGCGACAAATAAGCAGTAAGACAATTCAGAACTGTTTTGCTCACTGCGGTTTCAAGCATTCAGGCTTGGAGATACCAGAAACGAAGTGAAAATGAAACGATTTCACTACTCCAACAAGTTAGGAGCTACAAAGAGTTTGAAGGCATCCACGATTATTTTGAATGCTACAATGAAAATTAACACTTGGAGGACGCAATCATCAAAAGCATTGTAAGAAAGACATTGATTATCTGCACTAGGTTTGCACTGATTTTGTTCATTACAGTCAATCAAAAGAACGCAGCAACTTAAACACAGGAAGAGTTCTACTGTCGACAACTAAAGTTTTATAGTACGGTAGTGGTATTGGTAGTGTTCCAGTTTGTTCTGTATTTCATTTAAATACATAATTTATTATTCATTTAAACTGCAGTGTGCCTTTTTATAATTTTTTAACTATTTCTATGAAACTTCAGCTGAATGGAGCAGCCGCTCAATTGGGCCAGAATGTACGGGTCGCAATGTGTCCCAATTAACCAGAATCAACTGTACACAGTGTCATGTCTCATCTACGTACTTTGATAATAAATTTACTTTCAGTTTGGTCATAGTTCAGACAGTAGAGAAAATTGTTCCATTGGTTTGGCCTTAGTTCAGTCAACTGACCCCAGCTGAGAACCTTCCAGAGACATTCTGCACAAAATAACTTATTGCTCCTGGACATTTACCAGAACAATGATTTGCTGTTTGTCACGCGCAGGGGAAGAGAGGGAGAGGGCAACTGACAGAAACAGGGCAGGTAGTCCCTCGTGACCTGCTCCGATACCAAAGATCAGGAGCAGCCTTCAGCTGATCAAAGGACAGAGATTCCGGTTAATTGGACCATCCGTCAATCGGCGGCAGCGCTTAAAGAACAAAAACTCACTGAGAGACAGCCTTCATTTATTCTGGACGGCTGCTGAACAGCTTCTAACTAGCATCAATTGCCTGTACCTAGACACTACACCCAGCGAACAGTTCTTAAGTAGGTCAGTTGCAGACGCTTGTGTTACGTTATCCATTTGGCCCGGAGGACACCGATTCGAAACGCAGTGATGTTTGATCATTTTGTTTTTTTATTATGACTTTAAAGAATTCAGACAGATGCCATGAAAAGGGTTGACACTAGCCAAAAACGTTACCCTACACAGCAGCATACACTAAACGAATTCCTCATTGTTATCTATTAGGAACAAATACACAGGGCTATGGTGGAGTTCAACTTTGTTCTGTATTTCATATAAATACATAACCTGTTACTCAGTTAAATGATAGTTTGTCTTTTCATCACCTTTTTAACTATTTCCATGAAACTTCAGCGAGCTGGGACAGCCACTTAATTGGGCCAAAACGTACTAACCACAGCCCACCGTGTTTCCATTTAACTCATCAACCACACAGGGCTAATGAAAGGGCTAATTTTCTTTCTGCCAATGTGTTTCCCAGTCTGTATCTCACTCCATTTGCCTGCCTGTTCCAAAAAGGGTGTCGTTAGCCACAGATCAGTGCACAGAGTCAAGTTCACCATCACTGACCGACATTGTGAAATGTGTTGTTCCGTGGCAGAAGTCCAGTGCAATACATAAACTATACTGAAAGTTACAACAGGAAAGATAGAAAAAATAAGCAGTACAAAGAGAGAGCAAAATAGTGATGGGCTCTGAAACCACAACTGAGGGAAAGGAGTATTGTGTATTTAAAGTTTTAGTAATATTATAAATATGTTGATGATTAAGCATTCCTGTTCATTTAAATAATTCAGCTGTTTATTTCCCACCATGGATGCTGCCTAACCTGCTGGGAATGGGAAGGAACTTGTATTTGAATCACCGAAGCAACACTTCAAATGGAGCAAATTTACCTTACAGCCACAACCCAGTTGTACAGTTTATAATCCACCAATTCTTTGCAAAGTGGGTGTAAGCAGCCCTAATCTGCCTGAATTCCTGCCACACTAATCTCACTCCAAATAGCTGCTGATGCATCCCCTTTCTGCTGCCTTCAGCTTCGTAAGGTCAGATCGTAGCAGAGCACTCGCACACACACCGCGTCAGCTGGAGGTTCGCTCGCCCGGCATGCACCCTCAGGGACACACTCCTTGCTAACAGATCTGTTCACACCCCTCCCTTCCCCTACCCTCCCTCCCTCTCGCACTCTACCACGGCTTGAGGACTGCAGCAGTGCTCAGGATGTAGAGCTAGAGATCTGGTTGTGATAGAGCCTCCTTCACAAACGTCGGTAAGTTTCGAAGCACCGTCAGGATGCCACAAGATATAGGAGCAGAATCAGGCCATTCAGCCCATTGGGTCTGCTCCGCCATTCCATCCTGGCTGATTTACTATCCCTCTCAACTCCATTCTCCTCCCCCCTCCCCGTAACCTTTGATGCCCTGACTATCAAGCTCCACTATAAACATACCCAATGACTCGGCCTCCACAGCTGTCTGAGGCAATGCATTCCAGAGGCTAAAGAAATTCCTCCTTATCTCCATTCTAAAGGGACATCCCTCTATTCTGAGGTTGTTCCCTCTGGTCCTAGACTCTCACGCTATGGAAAACTTTTCCCTGACAAGGTCTCACAAACAGCAAGGTAATTAGGTGGATGGAGCTGAAGGGGTAAACATGGGCTGGTACCCCTGTTCTTCCCGTACACTGCACTGAGATGTCTATGTTAGTCGAGGGGATTTGGAAGGACATCTCCTCCAAAGGGTTGGACCAGCAAGGTACAATTTCAGCCAGAACGGGAGCTGAACGGCTCAGAAAAAATATGTTTTGTTGCCACGTTCCGAGATTATACAGCAAAAAGTTTTAGACCACAGGATATAGGAGCAGAATCAGGCCATTCAGCCCATTGGGTCTGCTCCGCCATTCCATCATTGCTGATTTACTATCCCTCTCAACTCCATTCTCCTCCCCTCTCCCCGTAACCTTTGATGCCCTGACTATCAAGCTCCACTATAAACATACCCAATGACTTGACAGATAATTTCCAGACAGACTATTCCAGCTATCCAGACAGATGATTTCAAACGTAAGGATACTGAGATAGTAAAAAGAAAACAAAATACAGAATATAGTCACAAGAGATTCTGCAGAAAACATTATAATGGACAGTACAATACAGGCCATTCAGCCCACAATGTTGTGCCAACCTTCTAACCAACACTAAGATGAATCTAACGCTTCTCTCCTACATATCCGTCCAGTTTTCTGTCACCCATGTACCTGCACAAGAGACTCTTAAATGCCTCCAAGGTATTTGCCTCTTCCATCACCCCCAGCAGTGCTTTCTGCACTCAGTGACCACTTTAGTAGGTATGCCCCTACACCTGTTCCACAATGCAAATATCGAATCCATCAATCATGTGGCAGCAACTCAACGGATAAAAGCATGCAGACGTGATCAAGAGGTTCAGTTGTTGTTCAGACCAAACATCAGAATGGGGAGCAAATATGATCTAAGTGACCTTAACTGTGGAATAATCGTTGGTGCCAGACAGGGTGGTCTGAGTATCTCAGAAACTGCTGATCTCCTGGGATTTTCACACACAACAGTCTCTAGAGTTTACAGAGAATGGTGCAAAAGACAAAAAGACATCCAGCGAGCAGTGATTCTGTGGGCGAAAACACCTTGTGAGTGAGAGAGGTCAGAGGAGAATGGCCAGACTAGCTCAAGCTGACAGGAAGGTGACAGTAACACAAATAGACAGACAGACATACTTTATTGATCCTGAGGGAAATTGGGTAATTGGGCAAATAGCCTCACATTACAACAGTGGTGTGCGGAAGAGCATCTCTGAATCAAACCTCAAAGTGGATGGACTACTGCGGCAGAAGACCATAGACATACACTCAGTGGTGACATTACTAGGTACAGGAGGTAGCCAACAAAGTGGCCGCTGAGTGTAAGCACCTACGGCTCTCTGTGCAAAATACCAACCTGTGACGTCCACCCTATACCTTCCTCCAATTACCTTAAAATTATGCCCCCTCATATTAGCCAATACTGCCCTGGGGAAACGTCTCTGCCTATCCATTCAATTTTTTGTCTCTCATCATCTTGTACACCTCCATCAAGTCACCTCTGGAGATGCTGGAAATCTTGAGCAACACACACAAGATCTTTCTTCCAGTGAAATGGCAGCTTGCTCAGGTGCAATAGCTACTGTGGGGTCAACCACTGGTGTGTTGTCTTTTTTAAACATATTTTTGATTATTGTAAGGCTCTGCTGAGCATTAAGAACTTAAAAGTACTGCAGGTCCACCCCAGCAGTGAGCTGCCCATTGGCGGAGAAAATGAAGGGGCGCTGGACATGGTGCGGACTGAGAGGGGTCAGAAGAGTTGTTCAGTCTAACAGTGAGTGATTGTTCCAGTTGCTTTTTTTTTGTGATCGCAAGACCCTGATGGATGTTGGTGGTGTGGAATGCTGCAAGTCCAATTCATCGGTTTATAGGCGAACGGCAGGTGGCAGATGACGGGGGGGTGGTGGGATCTGTGTGGCCTCGGTCGTAGTGAGAACCGGGCCTCAAACCGGGGAGTCGACTGTTTGCAGCTGCCCAGGGGGAGGAGCTGGAGTCGGGCACTTCACCGGAGGGAGGGAGGCACGCCATCCGTGCTGGTGAGTGCTGCCCCCAGTGTTCACTCGGCAGAAGACAGGTTGTATCGTGTTCAACTGCAGATTGCTGCAACATTCACGGACTCTGGGATTTCTACTATATTTCTGTGTGACTGTACGTTACTGCCTTGTGCTGCGTCTGACTGCCTCGTCCCTTGGCCCCGGAGTAACACTGTCTCATCTGGCTGTATCCATGGGTCTTCTCGTACGGTTGAATGACAATTAAACTTGAACTTGAAATGCTGGAGGAACTCAGCAGGTCAGGCAGCATTTAAGGAGGGGAATAAACAGACAACGTTTTGGGCTGAGACCCTTCATCAGGGTTCCAGCTGGTCCAGCCCTTTGGGGAAGGTATCCTTTCAAATCTCACAAATGGACGCAAAGAACACATCAGGGCACTGTGTGGAAGAAGAGCTGGGGATCCGCCAACGTGACACGATTGACTACCATGCTGTCTGCAGGATCTTGTGATGCAGAATATAGTGTTGTACTGACAGAGTGAGGGTGGTGCGGGACAACACAGGGAGGGCATGGGCAACGAGCAGGAAAGGTTCAGAGGGATACGGCCCAACTACAGATAAACGGGTCCAACTTGGGTGGGCACCTTGGCCAGTGTGGATGAGATGGGCCGAAGGGCCTACTTCTGTGCCGAATTCCTCCAAGACTCTACGACACCAGCAGGTAGATCAGGAGCTCATCCTCAGAGTATGAGAGT